>NW_026782016.1:1800000-2181433 GCF_031769215.1 Ylistrum balloti | reverse complement strand
ACAGCTTCATTAATAAGAATGGAGAAGAATGTTAATACATATTTTTGTTTAAATTGATATAAGTAAGACTTATGCCTTATTTGAACGTAGATAACAAAACAATGTATTTTACAGGCATTGCATTAATGATTTTGCAAATACATTTTCCTTCATCCCTTTTTATGGTGTCAATTTTTTTCTCTAGTGCCTTTCTTTAAGTTAATTGTTATCCATGTGTAGACAGTATCATGCGTGCACTGTTTATTCCTAAATGTTTGTTAATTGTTTATTGTTCGCTGCATACCACTTGCTGTATACAACATACTGCTTGCTGTATACAACATACTGCTTGCTGTATACAACATACTGCTTGCTGTATACAACATACTGCTTGCTGTATACAACATACCATTTGCTGTATACAACATACTGCTTGATGTATACAACATACCATTTGCTGTATACAACATACTACTTGCTGTTTACAACATACTACTTGCTGTATACAACATACTACTTGCTGTATACAACATACTGCTTGCTGTATACAACATACTGCTTGCTGTATACAACATACTGCTTGCTGTATACAACATACTGCTTGCTGTATACAACATACTGCTTGCTGTATACAACATACTGCTTGCTGTATACAACATACTACTTGCTGTATACAACATACCGCTTGCTGTATACAACATACTACTTGATGTATACAACATACTGCTTGATGTATACAACATACCGCTTGCTGTATACAACATACTGCTTGATGTATACAACATACTACTTGCTGTATACAACATACTGCTTGCTGTATACAACATACCGCTTGCTGTATACAACATACTGCTTGCTGTATACAACATACTGCTTGCTGCATACAACATACCGCTTGCTGTATACAGCATACTGCTTGCTGTATACAACATACTGCTTGATGTATACAACATACTGCTTGCTGCATACAACATACCGCTTGCTGCATACAACATACCGCTTGCTGTATACAACATACTGCTTGCTGTATACAACATACTGCTTGCTGCATACAACATACCGCTTGCTGTATACAACATACTGCTTGCTGTATACAACATACTGCTTGCTGTATACAACATACCATTTGCTGTATACAACATACCATTTGCTGTATACAACATACTGCTTGCTGTATACAACATACCGCTTGATGTATACAACATACTGCTTGCTGTATACAACATACTGCTTGATGTATACAACATACCGCTTGATGTATACAACATACTGCTTGCTGTATACAACATACTGCTTGCTGTATACAACATACCGCTTGATGTATACAACATACTACTTGCTGTATACAACATACCGCTTGCTGTATACAACATACTGCTTGATGTATACAACATACTACTTGCTGTATACAACATACCGCTTGCTGTATACAACATACCGCTTTGTGTATACAACATACTGCTTGCTGTATACAACATACTGCTTGATGTATACAACATACTACTTGCTGTATACAACATACTGCTTGCTGTATACAACATACCGCTTGATGTATACAACATACTGCTTGCTGTATACAACATACCGCTTGCTGTATACAACATACTGCTTGCTGGATTTCAGTAATTCACTTGTTGCATCTTATTCCTCACTGCTTGCTAGACTAGATTGCAATTGCTGATTATTTTCTAGAGGGAAGAAGAAACGCCAGTTTTATTTTCAATTATAACTTACCTGATTCATTGATGATTAGTCCATTGTTTGGGTTTCTCAATTTTTTCGTTATTACTGGATATGTTTTGATGATTTTCGTTGTCCCATCACAGACGGCGTTTGCGTGAAAAGCGTTAAAACAAGGGTACCCTGCGCCGTCTTCTGATCAAATCAGTAGTGTGTGTGTCCACCCCTGGGTTCAGTCGCTGCTCTTTCTCTCTTCTCTCCTTAACATTGACCCCATCAAGGTGTTTATTGTCCTTTGAGGGATATTATTCCACTCCTGAATAAGGGCTCACGCGAGTTGAGCAATGTCATATGAGACGTTGACGCGCGTCCCATAACTGCGCTACTGGGGACAAATCTGGACTGTATGATGACCAATCAAATACTGGGACGTTGTTTTGAGTCAGATAGTCACGACACACAGCAAAATGGGGCCTCGCGTTGTACAGAAGCAACGGAAAGTTACGATGATGGATAAGAGGAAGGACGAGATCTTTCCATTACTCAAGCGTCAGAAAATCCACGACGTCGATAGACACGTTGTCGTCCATCTCACCTGTACCATGTGAAGCAAGACTTGTCCGTAAACAAGACGCATCTCCAATGGGCCAAGCGAAGCTGATATGGTGCATGTGCAAGTAGCCACTGCATTCGATGTTGGCGTTGCCTCTGCGTGAGTGGCGAACTAACACAGGGACGTCGTGGCCTTCAATGAAACTCCTGTAACCCTTTCTTAACCGTTCCTTGACAGAATGGCCGACCATGAGTTCCAACAATTTGGCATGCCGTCTCCGTCGCCGTTTGAAATCAGTTACGGAGGGGCGAGAGGCGTATGCCTCTATCTTGACGTCGCGACGTTACGCGAGGGCGTCCGCTCCTGAGACGGTCATCCAATCTTTCTGTGGCTTTGAGACGCCCAACAAGATATTGTTGTCTCATGTACACCATATTGCCTGGCTCCATGACGTTGCGAATGCCCTTGCATTATTAGAGCAATGAGCCTACCCTATCGATAATCGCTTCGAAAAGAAACTATGTGTAGCTGATCTGTACTGTTCCAATGTTCGATTTATTATGAATTGCCAGCAGAAATGGTGCAGGAGTACCCCGGTCGCAAGTTTTCTTCAAAAATCTAATACATCAGCCATCAATGTAAAGCCACGTTTAAAACATACACCTGTGAATAGCACATTTCAATAGAAATTTAATAATACACAATGTTATTTCAATTGAATTATTTAGTTCTCAATGTAAATAAAGTGATAGCGATAGGGCAGACACTATATCGAAATTAAAAAATATGCCATTGAAATGGTATGTCACCTTTGCTGGCTTTAGGTAAGGATCACTAGTTTTTTTTTCCAGTTGGACAGTGTATCACGATAAATGCGAATTATTGGAATAAAGACGACGGTCGTCTATGGTAGTTGTGTGTTGAGTGTGGAGCTATCTGCCTAGCGATATCTTTTAAATCAATATTAATACCTGCCAAGACAAGGCAGTCAAGATGACAGTTGCTTTACAACCAGGGTATTGACAGAAGAACGTGCTATTTATAATCAGGTCAACATTTGTGCACGCTTGCAGGTAGCTTCCCCAAAACTTTCGCGCACCGCATGATATCTCCGTTTTTCATAGCTTAATCAATTTATAGAATGCATAACCAGAACCATTTATATCACCATAATTGAAGGAGTAAATACCACCTTTCAATACCAAATTCAGAATTATATACTGTAGAGCCAATATAGAATATCACAGTACAGTGTTTTGGCTTTCAATGACTCATCCTTGACGCTGAGGCCCAAATAAGCAATAAAGAAAATACACGGCAAAAAATGTGAAAAAATTATGTCATATTTAAAAATGTGACTACACGGACTACAACAGTTGCAGTTTTTTCTTCTATGTTAACTGAAAATTACCATGTGTCAGTACATAGTTTTAAGATTTTGATATCTTAAGTAAACTAGAAGCTGAGTCTGAGGAAAAAATAGTGTCAGCAGCGTACACGAACATTTTAATACAAATATCTCTTAGAAACAGTACACCACGTGATGTATTAAGACATTCATTTACACTCATTTACACACACTGAATAAAGAATTAGAGTTTTTCTTTTCCTTTTTTTAGGAATATTTTCAAATTTTCCTTTTCCCACTACTCCTACACATTTTGAAAACATTTCTGTTTAAACTATCAAAACCTTAGGTTATTTTCAAAATAGCAGTATTGCATACGACTTTTTGCAAGTATATGTATATATTATGAAATTATTCTGGACACAAAAAGTTAAGGATCATACATAAATAGGATTTTTTTCTATCATTGAAATAAATTAAGCCTGACACTCCTTGAGCACTGTTTTATCACTAATGTAGGCACAATAACAATAACTAAGAGCCTAGACTAAACTTGCGATAAGACATCATGTAACAGTGTAAAAGGCAATTGTGGCTTTATGTGTGAAATGAACATCATGTCAAACCACAAATTGTGTGCTTCTTCTGAATGTCCTGTCATTTTGCATCCTGTTTTAAACATTTGTTAACATGAGACGCCACATGACAGCTACAGAGGCTGGCCTAGAATTCAGGATGCTGCAAGCAGATCAATCACAAATAACGAACTTAAGAGTGCCATTTCTCGATTATGTTATTTATCCCAGATTATCGGAAACGTCACTGAGACACCTCGATCGGGCAGACAACGGTATACGACAGCCCGTCTGGACCATTATTTAAGCACTCTTGCTACGCGAAATCGGTTTGCAAGTTCCACTAGGTTAGAAAACGACTTCTGTCAAACAACTGGGAGAACAATTTCTGCACAAACAGTGAGGAATCAACTCACAGACCGCTGCACGCCTTTGAAGCTCGACAGCATTGTGCAACTGACTTTGCGAATTGGCGACTACGTCAGTGACGGCCTATTCTTTTAACGGATGAGACTAGTTTTTGGGTGAACTGCCATGTTGGCAGGAGATGTGTTTGGCATAGGGTGGGTGAGAGGTGTGCTGACTGCGTGGCTGAGCATGACCGTTTCGGTGGGAACTCGGTAATAGTTAGGGTAGGGATCAGTTATAATTGTCGGACTGACTTGTACGTGATTGAAGGTGGTAGTTCCACAGGTTCACGGAACCGGGATGAAATCCTTCATCCAAATGTAAGACCCTTTGCAGGTGCTTTCATCCCTGACTTAGTAATGATGATAATGTTCGACCACCTGACAGCAGCTTGCTGATGCTCCTATTCAGGAATGACCTCGAATTTCCCAAATGGCTGTACGGTTCCTGATTCGCAGCATGCCAATCCCATGTTGTGCCATTATTTGGGCAAATGAATTACACACTCACCATTGATAGTGTTGCTGAACCCATTGCATTTTGAAAGCGTTATTGGGACTTTGTTTCGAGGGTTATGAACATTGTATGTAATCATATACGACACGCATGAATAAAATCTCTTTGTTTTCTTATTGTTTAACTTCTCTTTTGTTTTTCGTATTCAAAAAAGTGTTTGCTTTTGATACAAATAAATTTATTTTCAGCTTATCAATTTATTAGTCTTTTTTTATTGAAAATGTCAGCGTTGTCTGGATATATTTTATTTTGTGAATATGTATATTGACAATTTTGATGAAAGAAATCTTGAACTTGAGTAATAATACAAAAATGCTGAGACCAGTTTAGTAGCTTTTAGTTTAAACAACTCTTGTTGATTAATCATGCTCTTATTAAAGAATGAATAGTGAAGAAATAATACCTTTTGTCAAACTGGATAGAAATTTTACTTTATCACGGAAAACATGAAATACTTTTGAAACTACCGGAATAAATACTTCATTAAATTTTGCAAAAGTCTACCTACCTACCAACCTACCTACCTACCCCAGTGTCTACATACATTGTACCTACCTACCTACCTACCTACCTACATTGTATCTATCTTCATACCATCTACCTACCTACCTACCTACCTACCTACCTACCTACCTACCCTACCTACCTACCTACCTAACTACATTGTACCTACCTACCTATCATCCTACCTACCGACCTGCCTACCTACCTTCCTACATCGTACCTACCTACATTGTACTTACCTACCTAACTAACTACATTCTACCTACCTACCTAACTACATGGTACCTATCTACCTATTATCCTACCTACCGACCTGCCTACCTACCTTCCTACATCGTACCTACCTATATTGTACCTACCTACCTACCTACCTAACTACATTCTACCTAACTACCTACCATCCTACCTACCTACCTTCCTACTACCTACCTACTTCAGTTGTACCTACCTACATACCTGCCTACCTACCTAACTAACTACATTGTACCTACCTACCATCCTACAAACCTACTATCCTACTACCTACGTACGTACCTAACTAACTACATTGTACCTACCTACCTATCATCCTACCTACCGACCTGCCTACCTACCTACCTACTTCAATTGTACCTACCTACATAACGGCCTACCTACCTACTTACCTAACTAACTAACTAACTACATTGTACCTATTTACCATCCCACAAACCTACCTTCCTACTACCTACGTACCTACCTACCTATCATCCTACCTACCGACCTGCCTACCTACCTACCTACTTCAATTGTACCTACCTACATACCGGCCTACCTACCTACCTACCTATTTTTTTTCTATCAGGTACCGTAAGCGACGAGAAACAAAACCATTAACAGTATGTGAATACGCGCTAATGTCTCAATTTCATTTACATGGCATTAAACTTTTTTTAAAAGCATTAATGCATATATCTCTAAAGGGTGGAGAAATATCCTTATCTAATCACACAGCTCTATTCCAACATCAAAAACGTAATCATTACATTAATTTTCATAATAATTATTGACTATTTTTACTTTCAGGCCAATATTGTCATCACCATGTATCAACGCTTAGGAACGACTTTGATGCTGTTGGTATTCTACCTGAGTTGGGAACACTATGAAAGTTTCAATCATGTAGATCGGTGTCCTGAGACCATGTGCAAGTGTTATCCTAAAACGATGCTGGTTAACTGTACTGGAAGTGCTTTGTATTATGTTCCGGTTTTCCCGGCGTATACACGACTGTAATATTTACAAAGACAAACTTTCCGAAAATAACGGGGAAGTTTTTGTTCAATCTGACCTTAGTCCAAGTGGAAAGATTACATTTCATCGATATTTTGACTAACATGATAGACCCGGATGCATTCACCAATCTAACGAACATGTTTACCTTGGAGATCAGCAGAAATGGTGACTTATGGCAGAATGTAATATCAAACATTCTACAGTATTCGCCTAGAATACGAATTCTTTCGTTAAAATCCAATGACTGGAAGACCATTCGGAAAGACATGTTCTCAGGAGTACATAATTCCTCAATTCAAACGTTGTCCTTCAGTGACAATTTAATCGAGAATATATATGGAAGTTATTTCTCTAGTTTGCATTTTCTGCAAAATTTGGATTTATCGAACTATGTTATCTCGAACTTCAATTGCATCTACTTCAATATCCTATATAAATCTGGCAAACAATGCCATGCGAAAATTACCGTCTTTTTCTGGACCGACCGGACAGTCAACAGGAAAAATCAAGAAACTTGTCTTTCGTCAAAATTACCTTCATGATCTGGATGAATATTCTTTTCAGTGTTTACCATTTTTGCGAAATCTATATCTTGATAAGACTTCTCTCGTAACTATACGCAATAACACATTTGCACGGTTACCAAAACTTTCAATGACTTACATCGGTGATCATTTACGTTACATTGAAGGATTTGCATTCAACTCTTCAAGTCTTAAAAAGATTCCCAATCTCTTCGGGAATTGTTTACACCATTGGTTAAGTTAGAGAAGCTTATACTACAGAACACTGCCTTAAAAGCACTTCCTCGCAACGTCTTTCAGCAAATGCCTAATTTGAGATCTTTGATCCTTATCGGGAACTACATAAGTGGTTGGAACGACGACCCTGAAGTGTTTGGTAACGTAACATCACTACGAAGCTTATATCTTGACGGAAATAACATAAAAGTTATAAACAAGACGCCATTTCAGGAAAGTTTCCTAAATTCGTTAGATGAATTTTGTATCACTGATAACCCCTTTTCATGCACGTGCGATTTGATGTGGTTCCTTGACTGGATGAAGTCCACAAAACATACGAAAATTGTCAACTATCCTCGGAGATATACTTGTAGATTTCCTCCTGAAATGAACAACGTGCTGTTGAAGAATTACAATCCTACTGTGGAAACGTGTTCACGTTTGAATTTTCCACTCATCAGAAACATCTGTATCGCTGTATTCGTACCGTCAGCTATCATTCTTATCGCTATATCACTCGCCTATAAATTTCGTTTCCGACTAAACTACTGGCTTCACATTCTTGGAATAAAGAGAGTTGGTTACAAACGAATTAAGGATGACCGGGACTACGAATACGATGCTTTCGTTATCTATTCAAATGACAACAGGGACTTTATTTTCGATCACATGATCCCAGAATTGGAGGAGAAAGCTGGTTGTAGGCTATGCGTACATGAAAGAGATTTCGAGGTAGGGCGGTTCATTCTGGACAATATAACGAGAAAATTTGAGGTCAGTAAAAACATCATTCTTGTCTTGTCCAGAGATTTCCTAAACAGCGAATGGTGTAAGTTCGAACTTGTGTTGACTCAGTCGAAAACTGCATTGGAGGGCCCCGGGGTGTTAACGGTGATATTACTTGAGGAACTAGACACTGCTGTATTACCTTCCTCTGTTCGGGCTATCCTGGATACCGTCACATACACTGAATGGTCGCAAGAGAACGTTAGGCAGAGCAGAATATGGGCCAAAGTGATAACTGCATTGAATACAAACGGTTTAAGTGGTGAAGCTCACTGACATATTCAACGTCATTCTTAGTTTAATATTCCAGTACCGGAGATGGTACAAAAAACACAATAGCTGATTTCAATACAAAATTAAAATAAGATACAGTAGAGTGAAATAAACAATTAATATCAAGAAAATCAAAATTGTTAAGGAGACATTTCAAAATGGAGATGGGCATCTGCACTCATCCAATGATTTAGTAGAAGTCGTAATTTTCAAATTTCTGATCATTTGAAAAGAACGTCATTCTGAGCTGTTTAAAATGATTAAAAACGCGTCATGCAGGTTACTGCAAACCTCGGGGACTAAAAGTCCACTAGCTGTGTCTACCATCTGCAAAAGACACTTAAGGAAATAATATCTTCCAATGCAGAGGCTACACATTATCATAAATTTCATAATGAAGTGTTAGTCAATCAACAATAACATATCAGGCCCCACCTGTATAAAACATCTCAACTTGAGATTTCCTCAAGTCGAGATTTTCCTCAGCTGATATCTCCTCAAAAACGGCTTGTATAAAATTTTCTCAAGGAACAGGAGGAAGGCATCGGCTAGGATGTCCTGAAATTCCTTGAGGAATTTCCATGCAAGATATTTTCAAGGAGATATTAGCTAAGGAAAATCTCGACTTGAGGAAATCTCAAGTTGAGATGTTTTATACAAGTGGGGCCTGATCTTTTGTACCGTTTTTATCATAACATTCTGAACAACAAATGACATCTTCATTGTTTTATCTTATTAACAAAATGTAAATATGCCTTGTTCATTGACAGCAATGAAATACCACGCCGTGAAATGTTATATCAATATGAATCATCTGCTTCTATCAATTTCACACAAACTGAGTTTCACGATACCGTTAGATGTTAGAGAGTTTTTCTCTTCACAATATTGATGACAGACAAGCGTCACTCTCTAACGTCAGTTAAAATTAAATAAAGCTATACATTACCATCTAGAAAACTTCGCTTCTATGACATTGGGTTATCTTAAACCATGTCACTATTTTGATATATTTAAACGTGACATTTACATTGCAGCTATCTCAGGAACCAGTATAATAATAGGGAAAAAATGTACATTGAATAGCTTACAAACTAAAAGTTAGATACAACAGAATCAAATTATGAAGTAAACTATATGAAACAGCTGTTTCGGCCTTCTTAGAGTTGTCCGTGATACTTTGGTCAAAATTTGTTGAAAAACCTAGAAGGCCGAGGAAGAACCAACTTGGTCGACATAAGTGTTAAACACTGACTGGAATATACACTAAACTTCCAACATTTCCATCAATTTCAAAATTGATGTTAAGTTTCACAGCTCATCAATATAACCTTATACAGAAGAATGCAATGCACATGTACAATATACGGTTGGCAACATTCTCAAGCAAAATATGAAAATTAACCGACATTGTAAAAGACACGGAAAAAATGATAGCTTGGCGGACAGCTGAATACTTATTGTATGTATTAAAGTAATACAATTGTGAATAGATTACCTAGATAATATAGATATTTTTCTATTAGGTACCGCAAGCGGAGAGACAAAATCAGTAACATATTTTGATATAACTTTACCTGAATGAAATGGATCTAGCCTTCTATCAGATTACTGCTGCAAATTCAATGTGATCTCGATATCTACCTTCTTCTGAACATAGGTGGTGATACGATACTCGAAACTCATATTTAAGCCTAATGAAAATTATCTAGGATATGTTTTGTTTGATAGTGCTGTAGAATAAAAGGGACTAACAATAATTTATACAGATAGCATTCGATGAATTAACAACAAACTCATACCGTCGTTGAAAAAAGAATAAGTAAAGGGTAAAAATCATCATGTACCTACTTTTAGTTGGTATATAATAAAATTTGATTATATGATCTGTCCAAAAAACAATAGCTAAAAGTCTTTTTTTAATTTTTTTTTTATTTTGTTTTTCAAGATTTTACAAAGGTATGCAACACACGATATATACTAGACTCACATACACATACACACCCTGGCACACATCACACTACACCAATGTACACTCACTCAAAACATGCACTCATTATTTCCTACTCTTTCCTCTTTGCTGACATGACATACAATGTACTACTGTGTTTCATTCACAAGCCCCAATAATAATACAAACTCAATTACTGCTATCATCATCATCATCATCATCATCATCATCATCATCGTCATCATCATCACATAGTTATCATCATGATCATCGTATCATCATCACTTCATTATCATCATCATCACCATATCATCATCATCATCATCATCATCATCATCATATCATCATCAGCAGTAACACATATTCAGCATAGTAATCATCATATCATCATCACCACTCCATCATCAACCTTTCATCCTCATTATTACATCATACACTGATCAACAACAGAGCTGTTTATTATTATTAGTGTTTTGCCTCATCATCATCTATTCACACCTAATCCCCAAACTTTATTCAAAATTATATGTTTTCAATAGTGTAATCCCAAACCAGAAGTGCAAGCATGGATTGGGAGTAGCGAGATACGCCCCACATAACAGCCTTTCCATGTTTCAACTTCTGCTTGTTTGAAACAAAGTGTAATTTACATTAAAAAAAACTAAAAAAAAAAAAAAAAAAAAAACCTTTGTAAATAAAAGGTGTGAATAGCTGGTGATGATTCTTTGTTATCTGCCCTTGTTGTCAAAGATTACACAGAGCATAGTACAGCCAGACTAAATGATAGCATAGAGGAAATATCAATAATTTACATTATACATAGATTGCTCTCTCTCACTCTAGGAAGATAAGGGATGGGGAGGGGGAAATGACATAAGAAGTCCATAGGATGTTGAAACAAATTTTTTGCTAAAGACAGTGAAACAAAGATATGACAGCAATGTCAAGGATAAAAAGTATTATGATTATTTAAATATTCAATTGGATAAGGTTTTCCCATTTTTTCCAATCATTTGTGAACTTTTGTAAGACATGTTTTTGCTATTTGAAATATATTTTTGAACAGAATAGTGATTTTGTATAATCTTTACAATGGCGTTGATATTGAGAGTAGCATGGAGGCATCTTGTTTTATATATATAATGTTTAATCATAAGAATTACTTCATTGTCAACTCTAAAGCTAGGGCTATTGTTCCTTTTAATTCCAAGTATAAAAGACTGTTTGTTGACTGAGAATGGTGTTAATAAAGAATCTGTTAGTGTTTCAAATGATTGTAAAAAGTTTTACACTTCCTGACATTCCCAAAGGAGATGAGTGATCGATTCTCTTTCTGAGTTGCATAGATTACAAAGTGGACTGGACACAAGTTTTGCCTTAAAAAGCCTACTATTAGTTGTCAGAATGTGATGAGAGATCCTATACTGGAGCCATTGAAGTTTGGTATTTTTTGTAATTTGAAATGGCATTTTGTAGAAAATTTCCCAATCACTATTTGTTAAATCAAACTGCTCTCCCCATTTAGCTTTACCAGTTGGCTCTGTCCGAGTTGTATTTAAAATATTATAAAATATTTTTGAACCTTTTAAATGCTCGAAAAACATCTTTATATATAATGGTATTACAGGCCGTTGAGAGTCATTCTTCACAGGTGGATTATCTCTTAGGATTTTTAAACTGCAGAAATGATACCTTGATAGTTCAAAAAGTTAGTTGTCACATTGTATATTCTCTGAAAGTCTTGAAAACTAAGAAAATTATTAGTATTACCTGCTTCTAGGAAGTCTGCTATTGTTCTTATCCCTTTTCTATACCATTGCTTATAAAAAATTGATTTTCCAGATAGAGTGATATTTCTATTAAACCATATAGGTATTTCCAAAACTGAGTTTTCCTTTCCTGTACACATTTCAATTGTTGATTGTAGTTTGTACCATACTCTGAAAACATCTTTCCAAAATTTATTTTTGATTTCATTTTTGCAGTTTTGTATATACTCACCTCCAATATTCAGTAGGATGTCAATGTTTACATTAGTCTGTAATATTGCAGACCACTTACCTGCTTTATGATAAAGTCTCCTTACCCAACTTAGTTTTAATGCATCTGCAAAAGCTCTTATATTTATCATTTTTAAACCACCATTTATAAGGTCTTGCATCACTACATTTCTCTTGATTTTGTCTATTTTACTACTCCACAAAAATTCAAATATGATAGATTCGATTGTCTTAAATGTTTTTTCATCAGGATTTGGTAAAGCTATAAAGAGGTGGTTGAGCTGAGAAATTAAAAGGGATTTTATTATGTGTATTTTACCTATTGGTGTAAGATTTCTTCTTTTCCATGTATTTATAAGAACTTTTAGCTTTACTATTTTCTTGTCATAATTAATTTTTGGCATAGCATGAAGATTGACATCAAATTCTACTCCTAGAAGAGTAAACCGCTCTTGCCCCCATTGTAGATTCAAATCTGGTAAAAAAGTATCTTCACTATACTTCTACCCTATCCATATAATCTGGGTCTTATCAATGTTTACTTTAAGACCTGAAATGCTATTATATGTATGAAGTTCTTTTAAAGATTCCGATAATGATGGTTCAGATCCATCAAGTGTGAAAAAAGTGTCATCAGCGTATTGAGATAGCAAAATAGGAAGCTCACCTGCTTTGATGCCTTTAATTCTATAGTTATTTCTAATTCTAATCGCTAGAACTTCAGCACAGAGGATGAAAATATAGGGTGCGAGCAGGTCGCCTTGTCTACAGCCCTTTCTAATATCAAAGAAAGCAGATAAGTTACCTCCCTGGTTAATTGAAGCTGATACATTTTATGTAGCGTTTTAAACCATACAATAATATCATTTTTGAATCCAAAATAGATTAAAACCTTTTCAATAAACTTCCAAGAGACAGAGTCAAACGCTTTTTCAAAGTCTACCATTAAAATCATACCTGGTACATCATTTTCTTCTGCATATTGCATTAAATCATATAGTAGTCTAGTGTTTTCTCCTATATAGCGTCCCAATATAAAACCAGTTTGATCCATATTAATTAGCCTGTCTAAAACTAACTTAATTCTATTAGAAATAACCCCTGATGCTATTTTGTATGTAACATTTAATAAGGATATTGGACGCCAGTTTTTAATAAAATGTCTAGGCTTATTCCCTTTAGGAAGGCAGGTGATCACTGTTTGTCTCTGAGTAACTGAATGTTCTCTATGTGAATACCCATAATTTAAAGACCTGACAACATAAACACCTATCTTATTCCAAAAAAAAATTTTAAAAATTCTGCAGTGAACCCATCTGACCCAGGACTTTTGTTGTTTTTCATATTCTTTAAACATTTACTGGCTTCTTCTAATGTGATTAAACCTTCTAAATTTTCAGCTTCTGTTTCAGAGAGTTTAGGAATACTGTTAAAATTTAGATATTCATTTAGATTAATGTCTGTAATATTTCCTTCTTCATATAGATTCTCATAAAACAATTTTACTGTTTCTAAAATCTCTTCCGGTTTTATAATTATGTCTCCTTCATCTGTCTGAACTTTCGGAATTATTTTTGATGTAAAGTTTCTATTTAATCCAAAAAAATAGCTTGTTGGTTTTTCCCCTTCCTCTATCCATTGTGCTCTAGATCTCACTAAACTGCCTTTCATTCGAAGTATTCTAATCTGCTCTAATTCTCTTTTCTTAGATTCTATCTGGTTTATATCAATATTATCCTCATTTTCTAAAACCTGTATGCTATCTTTTAATCCATTTTCTCTCATATTTCTCTGTTTTTTCCTGTATGATGAATAGGAAATACTCTTTCCTCTTATATTCATTAAAAGAACCTCTAAAAACAGTTGGTCATTTATAAGTAGTTGCAAATCTGTATCTGAAATAAATTCTAAATTTTCAAGATTATAAATTGGTACACAGTATTCTTTTTTTGTTTCTAAAATGACATTCTTAACCAGTTCTGCATATTCTTGATCATATAGCAATGAGTTGTTAAATTTCCATAGCCCTTTACCTTTTTTAAAATCATTGAACTGAAGAGAAATGTTTGGAAAGGAGTGGTCAGACCTGTAACCTGGTTCGATAGTTGCCCTTTTTATACTAGTTAAAAGGGAGTCTGAAATAAGAAAGAAGTCTAGTCTAGACTGTTTCAGTGGGTTTTCCGTTCTCCAAGTATATCGTCTTTGATTGGGGTAGCACTGTCTGTAAATATCAATAAGGTTTTTGTGCTCTATTATTTCTAAAAGTTTATCTCGTGCTTGGGGATTATGAGTGTTTTTGTAAGTCTTATCATAGTCAATCTCCGGATTTAGAACTAAATTAAAACACCACATACCACTATTTTCTCATTACCAAAATACTCTATAGTTTCTAACAAGTTATTTAAAAAATCTGGGTTGTCTGAATTAGGGCCGTATAAGGTAATCAAAGTAAAAGTAACTGACTCAACATCTACTTCAATTGCCAAGAAGTTCCCATTTACATCTCTTTTTTCTTTCTTTAAATTCGAAATTGTTATTAAACAGGATAGCAACACCCCTCGAGTTTGACTTATACGAACTAAAAAAGCATTCATATCCCCATTCATTCCTAATTATGTTTTCTTGCGTTTCTACGAAGTGTGTGTCTTGTAAACAAAAAATATTGTATTTCTTTTCTCGGAAAAATGAGAAAACATCTTTCCGTTTAAATTTGTCACCTAAACCTTGACAGTTTGCCGACAGAATAGTGATGTCATCCGAACCCATTGCTATACAAGTACTTCAAAGCTGAGTCTTTTAAATAATGTTCAACATCCAATGGAGAAAGAGAGAAGATAAGAGAGATACAAAAGAAAGGAAAACATTTTAAAATGGACATTTGAGGTCAAAATAGTTCACAACCACTAACTTTCACACCGTCATCTTGTCTTGTTCCATGACGCCCAAGTACAACCGGAAGTAGAAACAAAATATGGAAGTAGTATAAGAAAAGAAGATCCGGTAGCCGGACATCAAACTCCGGAAACTATTACAAAGAGGGATATTTTCGGTATAATATAATCGCAATTAATTTCGTAGCGTGTAACTCTTTTAAGAAATATCAGTAATTAAATAAATAGATAAATAAATAAATAATGCACTGTGCTGTGCATCTGCTAACAGAAATAGAGAACGGGAAAAATATAATGCTATAGCATACGTAACATAACGTTTAAAAATCAGTGATCACGGAAGTGTAACCTTATCTGAGTACAAGAATTCACACCAGTTGCCGTTGCACGTACACGTAATCCTCTGAAAACACACATTTATTCTTCAGAAAACACACATACACTATACATAAAAACACTGAGGATATTTTGTCAGGATAAGATATAATTTCTCGACATTCGGGCTCAATGGTCCCGGTTAGTCCAATGCCGAGCTATCATTCAGATCTATTCTAGCCAGCGTATTTGAAATTTGAATCATTCAGAAGATGTTCTTCGGTGAGTGGCGTATCATAGAATAATCTCCTAATTTTATTCTTGTCTTGTCACTTTAAGTACAGCGAACAGTTTTCCGTCCACACTAAACGTGTTCTTTACACATTCCAGTCCGTATGCTTTACGTAGTCTCTCCTGGTTATATTTCGTTAGGTCCTCTGATACAGAATATTGCGAGTCCTTCAACACCTTCCTGGCACTCAGAATGTCATGTTTTTTCCTCCTTTGGGTAAACTTGACGATTACACTCCTCCTTTTACTAACCTGAAATCTACCTAATCTGTGCGCGAAGTCGATATCGTCACTGTGAAGCGGCACTTTCAACTTCGATTTCACGAATTTCACTACCTTTTCCACACATTCTTCCACTGTTTCACCTTCTTTAGGGTCTTCCTGTCCATAAATTCTAATAGAGTTTTTTCTTCCTTGCTGTTCAAGGTCATTATACTTTATTTCGCTTTCCTTTTTGCTTTGTTGAAGTTCTGATACTTCATTCTCTAGGAATCCAACAGTTCCTCGAAGACTCTCATTCTCTTCTTCTAACTCGGTAATTCTGTCCTGTAAGGATTCCACTAGTTCCTTATTTTCATGCCGGATATCTTCTCTAAGTTCTTCTTTCAGATGTAACAGTTTCTGATCAAGAATATCATTAGTGACCATGTTGGTTAGAATTCTAGTAATATCGTCCAATCGTTGAGTAATAGATTGCTCACTATTTTTCGCTGAAGAAGTTGAGGTTCTAGTAGGTGGAGTCATCGTGTACTAGCCTGTAAATCTACTTCACGTGCACCACAGGTATATACCACAGGTAATTCTATAGGTGTGTCCGTTAGCAGTTGTCACCGCGTATTGTCCCTAAACCATTGTGTATTTTCAACGTCCAAAGCTCACTTTTCTTCCAGTTTCGTAACCTTCTGGTAAGATATGTTGAATTTTGAAGTTGTTAACCAAGCATTGTCGAAATCTTGTTGTTTTCCGAATTATAAAAAATGCAAAAAATTAGGTCTTTTACCGGAGCCAAAATAAGTTGGACGCTATCGGTCCGCGTGACCTTGACCTTTCATAGCTAAAAGTCTTATAACATTAATATTTAGATATTTAAAATCAGGATGAAATCAATTTCCATTTGATCTATATGATATTAAGATGGCTTCTGTTTTATTGAAAGTAAGTAGTATATCCTATTTATATGCACATTTAAAAAAATTTGTTGATATGTCATATCTCAAAGTAACCGCTTATAAACTTGTAATAGAGATATCTAATCTCTAATTATGTCCTTATGTACTCATATGTACTTTTTTGTATGTGCAACCCCGCGATGTTGACATTGATCAATCATTATCCAATACTGTTACGAAATATTTTAACAAGTTTCGGATGTTTTTTTCAGTTGTGTCAAGTGTATTATAGTGGAAACGGAAAGCATTGCACATGGCGTGGGCACTCATGAAATATTTTAGATACTTTTTCCTATGCATTTTCACATCAGTAGTAGTACTGCATTACAAGGAAGAAGATAAATTACTCCAGAATTTATATCCATCTGATGAAGGATAGCGTGATGTGATCAGAGCTTATTTTCTCCTTTTGTTCCAGACTAAGTTGGTAAGCATAAACAGTATACAAGTTTATATGATCAGAAGTGCAATTTCTTGAGTAATTACGTCTGAAACTTGGCTGGTTTATTCAATACGCGATTTGAGCTTAAAGTTTTTGTTTCATGTTTTTTCTAAGATGGCTCTAGGGTATTCCTCTATATCGGATATAAATAACTGACTGTTATAAAATACGTTGAGTTCAAGTTAAATGTTATTTTGGATAAATTTTATCGAAATATTGATATTTTATGTGAATATAAGCTAGTTTGGCGGACAGCTGAATAATTGTTGCATGTATCAAAGAAAGACTTGTTACCGGACGGTGTAGTATTACAGGAAGTTATCTGAAAAAGATACATACTGATAAAAACTATCAACATTAGGCTTTTAACGTTGAACATGATAACTCATTCATTTGTGAATAGATTACCTAGATAATAAAGATATTTTTTCTATTAGGTACCGTAAGCGACGGGAAACGAAACCAGTAACAGTATGTGCATGCGAGTTAATGCTTCCATTTATATAGCATTAAGCGGGATTCTGTTTTTTAAGTTTTCACGCATATATTTCTAAAGGGTGGAGAAATATCCTAATCTAATCACACAGCTCTATACCAACATCAACAAGGTAATCATTACATTAATTTTCATAATAATTATTGGCTATTTGCATTCACAGACCCATATTGTCATCACCATGTATCAACGCTTAGGAACGACTTTGATGCTGTTGGTATTCTACCTATGTTGGGAACACTATGAAAGTTTCAATCATGTAGATCGGTGTCCTGTGACCATGTGCAAGTGTTATCCTAAAACAATGATGGTTAACTGTACTGGAAGTGCTGTGCATTATGTTCCGGTTTTCCCGGCGTATACACGAACTGTAATATTTACAAAGACAAACTTTCCGAAAATAACGGGGAAGTTTTTGTTCAATCTGACCTTAGTCCAAGTGGAAAGATTACATTTCATCGATACTTTGACTAACATGATAGACCCGGATGCATTCACCAATCTAACGAACATGTTTTCCTTGGAGATCAGCAGAAATGGTGACTTACCGCAGAATGTAATATCAAACATTCTACAGTATTCGCCTAGAATACGAATTCTTTCGTTAAAATCCAATCTCTGGAAGACCATTCGGAAAGACATGTTCTCGGAAGTACATAATTCCTCAATTCAAACGTTGTCCTTCAGTGACAATTTAATCGAGAATATATATGGAAGTTATTTCTCTAGTTTGCATTTTCTGCAAAATTTGGATTTATCGAACAATCTTATCTCGAACTTCAATTGCACCGGATTTGAGTCTACTTCAATATCCTATATACACCTGGCAAACAATGCCATGCGAGAGTTGCCATCTTTTTGTGGACCGACCGGACAGTCTACAGGAAAAATCAAGACACTTATCTTTCGTCAAAATTACCTCCATAATCTGGATGAATATTCTTTTCAGTGTTTACCATTTTTGCGAAATCTATATCTTGATAAGACTTCTCTCGTAACTATACGCAATAACACATTTGCACGGTTACCAAAACTGGAAAAACTCTCAATGACTTCCAACGGTGATCATTTACGTTACATTGAAGGATTTGCATTCAACTCTTCAAGTCTTAAAAAGTTGTACTTTGGACAAAATCGATACAGATTTGAAAAGGTCTCTTGGCTATATGGGAAGTTGTTTCATTCCTTACCGAACCTCTTGTTGCTTGATCTCACAGGAAATTTCTTACCTTCGGATTCCCAATCTCTTCGGGAATTGTTTACACCATTGGTTAAGTTAGAGAAGCTTATACTACAGAAAACAGCCTTGAAAGGACTTCCTCGCAACGTCTTTCAGCAAATGCCTAATTTGAGATCTTTGATCCTTATCGGGAACTACATAAGTGGTTGGAACGACGACCCTGAAGTGTTTGGTAACGTAACATCACTACGAAGCTTATACCTTGACGGAAATAACATAAAAGTCGTAAATAAGACGTCATTTCAGGAAAGTTTCCTAAATTCGTTAGATAAATTTTGTATCACCAATAACCCCTTTTCATGCACGTGCGATTTGATGTGGTTCCTTGACTGGATGAAGTCCACAAAACATACGGAAATTGTCAACTATCCTCGGAGATATACTTGTAGATTTCCTCCTGAAATGAACAACGTGCTGTTGAAGAATTACAATCCTACTGTGGAAACGTGTTCACGTTTGAATTTTCCACTCATCAGAAACATCTGTATCGCTGTATTCGTACCGTCAGCTATCATTCTTATCACTATATCACTCGCCTATAAATTTCGTTTCCGATTGAACTACTGGCTGCACATTCTTGGAATAAAGAGAGTTGGTTACAAACGAATTAAGGATGACCGGGACTACGAATACGATGCTTTCGTTATCTATTCAAATGACAGCAGGGACTTTATTTTCGATCACATGATCCCAGAATTGGAGGAGAAAGCTGGTTGTAGGCTATGCGTACATGAAAGAGATTTCGAGGTAGGGCGGTTCATTCTGGACAATATAACGAGAAAATTTGAGGTCAGTAAAAACATCATTCTTGTCTTGTCCAGAGATTTCCTAAACAGCGAATGGTGTAAGTTCGAACTTGTGTTGACTCAGTCGAAAACCGCAGTGGAGGGCCCCGGGGTGTTAACGGTGATATTACTTGAGGAACTAGACACTGCTGTATTACCCTCCTCTGTTCGGGCCATCCTGGACACCGTCACATACACTGAATGGTCGCAAGAGAACGTTAGGCAGAGCAGGATATGGGCCAAAGTGATAACTGCATTGAATGCACACGGTTTAGACGGTGGAGCTCATTGACACATTTACCACCATTCTCTTGAGAATAGTTTGATCATGGGATACATATGTGGTGTTTCATGCTGCTGATATCTGATTGTCTCTTTTCGAATGATATATCCAGGATACCCACATTCGTATTTGATTTTCTGTCATGAAGATGTGCCAATGTCAAGTATTAACAAACTAACATTCGTGTATCATTACACATACATTCTCTTCAACTGTTTTCCGGGACAACATTTTACAAAACTCTTTTGCGAGATAGTCATGATGATAAACACGCAATACAAAGACATGTAAAGAATTGGATTTAGACTATATATAGTGTGGTTTTACTTCCTTTATGTTCGCTTCCCGGTTAGTTTAGAGTACATTCCTGATTGTGTCCTGGCTCCTAAACAAAGTGGCCATCCTTAAAGTAATCTCTCACCACTCGGTAAATCTAGCTCCAATGAAGAAAAGTTCTTTTCCCTTCCTGTTTACAATATGGTATTAACTGTACTTTCGTTTTTATAAGTGAATATCTGTTTTCGTTCTTGTTATAATAGTATTACACGATGTTACAATTTATATTCCAATGAATTAATGCGGTAGTAGTCTGAGGGTTAAACCGATTTCTTAATCTTGACTAGGATCAAGTGTCTTCCCCGTAGCATTTAGCCTTCAAAAAGTTAAGTGTTATTGACTCTTATTGTTATATTCACAGACTGCATCTAGCAGTGCTACAGGTCAAAAGTATGCAGAGGCACAGGAAACCGTGCTTCAACATGTTTTTTTCAAATCCACAAGGGAAGAACTCTTTAGGCCTTACACTGACTAGTCCTTACATGTATAATATCCTCTTTACTTTAAGAAGAAAAGTAATATACTGTACAATCAGCATGCTTTTTTTAAAAACAAAAGGTGTATATGAGCCAAAACCCAATATTTTGAATAAAGGATATTTGAGTCATTAATCTTGTATTGATTTTAGGGATTTATTTTCATTAACGCAATATAAATTTGTTGGATTCAATAGTCACGAGGACTTTGAAAATATCATAGTAACTGATTATCAATATAAATGAATAAACAAATAACAAGCCAACAGCTACTCAGAACTCTTATTCAGGCAAACAGCACAGGGATTATTGTGACCTATTCACAGTGCTGTTGCAGCATGAATAAATGACTTCTCTCTTACCTACAAAACATTATTAACTGACTATTTACAAGTCAAGTCTCGTGCCCAGTTCCTCCATCTCATCTCCATGGCTCAATTGACCTTGTGTATAATTTGCAGTTTCCGTGCTCTCACTTAGATGTCTCCGATTCCTACGAAATAACTTTCCACTTTCATTACTCCTAACAATGTATAACCTAGGCTTGGCTGACTTACGAACTATGTTCCTGTGTTATTTGATGTTTTCATTCCGATTGCAGTACCTTCTTCAATTGGCGACAACTCCTTAACTCCTTTCCCTCTATCATAAAAGAATGTTTTTGTTTGGTCTTTTGTGTGTCTCATTTTCTCGCTGTCATACCTGCAGGGTTTAAGGATCTACTGATCAGTGGTTGAGCTGATGACAGGTTGATACGTTCAAGTGGTGTTGTGCTATAATATGGCAACGCTTTTCTTCAATACTGTTTCACAATCTGGCTCATCAATCTACACGTTTGAACTTGCGGACTTGACGTTTCATTGTGCAATATCATTAGTTAGAACGTTTTTAATTCTGTAGAAGTAAACTGAGGTCCATTGTCAGAGCGCAGTGCCGTGGGTAACTCATGACAGGCGGACTTCTTGGCTTCAATGACGGAGGTAGTAGTTCCAGACTTGCGTTTGACAGCATAAATGTACTTGGAATTGCAATCCACAAGTATTAGGTAGCTCTTAGACTTCAGCTCGAAAAAGTCTCAAGACAGTAAGATCTGCTATAGGAGTAAGCTTTAGGGGCCCTGCTCCTTCTTGCTTCTAATGTCCAGTACACAATGAACAGTTACTGACAGTGTCCTCTATATCTGAGATCATACCTGGCCAATACATGAACTCTCTAGCGCGGCTTTCACACTTAGTAATTACAAGGTGTTAGTTGTGAGTGCGATTTGGCATCTCTTCCCTCATGTTAGGCGGAATGACAATTCTGCTGCACTATCTAGAATCGAGAGTTGATCTCCGGAATCCCAGCAGGAGTTTGCTTTAACGCAAACCTCATTCTTTGAGTCTGGCCAACATTTGTGTATTGTGACCATCAATACCTTAAGTTCACTGATATGTCAGATTTCATCAAAGACATTGAATCCTCTCACACACTACAGTCAACTGCTGGTAGGGTAGACGATCTTGTCGAAGCATTCAGTTCTGGTATAAATGACCTGATAGACAAACATGCACGGCTGCAGACCATCAATGGTAACTTCCGAGTCGTTTAAAAGCTTCGCAATACTAACTTTTCTCAAACTTGCACATAATTTAGAGCAGAGTGTAGCATTATGAACAAAATGGCGGCCTAGACATACAGGGTATATTGGAATTTTAAACAAATATTCCGGCAAGTAAACTTTGTAGAACGTTCTCGTGCGATCAGATCATCTAATTTAGTCAATATATACCCGGATCAGTTGTTGTATAGTCGCCATCTTCATTAACAAAAAAATAAGTGTTATTATAGAAGTTCTTATTTAATAACTAGCAAATCGGTAATAAGTATTGATATATTGGTGTATGATGTACGAAATCTGCGTTTTTCATTGAATAAAAACCGCTAGCAGGATTCACCGAAGTAACATCAGGATACTAGTACAACACGAATTCCACTGATATCGTTTAATTCCGTTTTATTGTTGCATTAATAACTAGTTTTAGGTTCTATATCTATCATCATACCATCAGTTTACATTGTTGACAAGATGTAGAACTATCTAATTTCGCCACCGTGGTTTTATCGGATATTTGCACCACAATACATAAACATTTAGCCGCCTTGTTACTAAAGGAAAAAGTAGTAGATAAGGTTTTTTGCATGTCCCTTGTTTTATACTACATAGCGACGGCATTATGAAGTTATGAACTGTTTGCTCCACAATATATTAGCAACTGGTCTATAAATAATTCGTCAGGTAACTAGCTTCTTAAGGAAAGTAGTCTATAAGTGGTTGGGTGTGTTCAATAGTAATTCAAACAAGATGGCGGCTAATGTACGAGCAGACGTATTAAACTGGAATTCAATATTTAGACAAATAAACCTTGTGCAAAAACCTTGTGTGCTCAGATCATTTTATTAAGTCAAGATATACTCAGAACAGATGTTATATAGTCATAATAGTCATTATCATAAAAATTATCATAATTATGAAAATATTTGTTTACTGTTTTCTGAATGAAGAGCGAGTCGTGTCCTAAATTTCTTATTCTTGAGGGTATACATTCAAAACCGTAAATACGTTGTTTTTTGTCATAATAAGGCATGACATCATAACTATATCTACAGTTTATGTGTATTAGTGAAACTGACAGATTTGGCGATGTCTTGTTTGAAACTGTCTACTTCCCCGATCTTTATATGTCACAGTTATTCAAGAGTTCGTTCCTAGTCTCATAGGGAAGTCATAATAAACCCACTGGGATATATTATATTTAAATATACGATGTGATGTTCCGTCTTCCTAAATAGTCTTTTCTATTAGAGAAATTGATGTTGCCTACTTGAATTTACCAAGATTTACATGGTGGATGTTGTGGATGAAGCACAAGACGCGTACTCTTCCGGACCACATTTTTTTTACCTTATGAAGGGTATCCATATCAATAATTTATAAATCATAAACAATAACGAGGGTACAGACACCAACCATAAACAACACAAAGGTACAAACACCAACCATAAACAACATAAAGGTACAAACACCAACCATAAACAACATAAAGGTACAAACACCAACCATAAACAACACAAAGGTACAAACACCAACCATAAACAACAACGAAGGTACAAACACCAACCATAAACAACACAAAGGTACAAACACCAACCAAAAACAACACAATGGTACAAACACCAACCATAAACAACACAAAGGTACAAACACCAACCATAAACAACAACGAAGGTACAGACACCAACCATAAACAACATAAAGCTACAAACACCAACCATAAATAACAACGACAGTACCAACACCAACCATAAACAACAACGAAGGTACAAACACCAACCATAAACAACAACTAAGGTACAAACACCAACCATCAACAACAACGAAGGTACAAACACCAACCATAAACAACACAAAGATACAAACACCAACCATAAACAACAAAAGGTACAAACACCAACCCTAAACAACAACGACAGTACCAACACCAACCATAAACAACAACGAAGGTACAAACACCAACCATAAACAACAACGAAGGTACAAACACCAACCATAAACAACAACGAAGGTACAAACACCAACCATCAACAACAACGAAGGTACAAACACCAACCATAAACAACAAATGGTACAAACACCAACCCTAAACAACACAATGGTACAAACACCAACCATAAACAACACAAAGGTACAAACACCAACCATAAACAACAACGAAGGTACAGACACCAACCATAAACAACATAAAGCTACAAACACCAACCATAAACAACAACGAAGGTACAAACACCAACCATAAACAACAACGAAGGTACAAACACCAACCATAAACAACAACTAAGGTACAAACACCAACCATCAACAACAACGAAGGTACAAACACCAACCATAAACAACACAAAGATACAAACACCAACCATAAACAACAAAAGGTACAAACACCAACCCTAAACAACAACGACAGTACCAACACCAACCATAAACAACAACGAAGGTACAAACACCAACCATAAACAACAACGAAGGTACAAACACCAACCATAAACAACAACTAAGGTACAAACACCAACCATCAACAACAACGAAGGTACAAACACCAACCATAAACAACAAATGGTACAAACACCAACCCTAAACAACACAAAGGTACAAACACCAACCATAAACAACAACGAAGGTACAAACACCAACCATAAACAGCAACGAAGGTACAAACACCAACCATAAACAACAACGAAGGTACAAACACCAACCATAAACAACAACGAAGGTACAAACACCAACCATAAACAACAACGAAGGTACAAACACCAACCATAAACAACACAATGGTACAAACACCAACCATAAACAACACAAAGGTACAAACACCAACCATAAACAACACTCAGGTACAAACACCAACCATTAACAACACAATGGTACAAACACCAACCATAAACAACACAATGGTACAAACACCAACCATAAACAACAACGAAGGTACAGACACCAACCATAAACAACACAATGGTACAAACACCAACCATAAACAACAACGAAGGTACAAACACCAACCATAAACAACACAAAGGTACAGACACCAACCATAAACAACACAAAGGTACAAGCACCAACCATAAACAACAACGAAGGTACAAACACCAATCATAAACAGCAACGGAGGGTTTAACAACAAACGTAAATAACAAAATGGTACAAACACCAATCGTTAAAAGTGCCAAGAGAATTGCAGGGGACGGGACTTCCAATATATCAATGAAACGAGATGGCCGTACCGTTCATTATTCACAACATTAAACAGCATGATAATGACAAGTTAAGTTACAGAAGTATACACATCAGCCACAAGTGAGTTTATATTTACAGTCCTATTATGGACTTAGTTCATGTACTTCGTTCACGGAGTCTTCACTCATGATTAATGTTTTGGCTGACAGCCATCACATGTGCAAAATTATCCAATAAAATCATTTTATAATATTTGTGAGTAAACCACTACATAAAGCTATGACCTAATTACACCAATCCGGCTAATGTAACTCACAGACATAACTATAACAAACAAGAACAACGGGCTGTCGAACATCTGCGGAATCAAAGCGATACTGACTTACGACGACGATAATCAAAGGATTCAAATAGTTATTAATCAAGCTGAAAGGGATGTGTAGAAAACAAAAGAACAAACGTTATCGATTACAAGACTTAAGACTATTTTCTATCATATCATATTCAATATAATATAGAATATATTCACACGGTTGGTTGTAGAGATTCTAAACCTATTTCGGTGCCATAATCACTTCAATATATCCTTCTATACAATCACATTAATGTAGGCCAGCTGTGATCGTTTTGAATTCCTTCCTAAATGGACACAAATGCCGTCCTTTTGCATATCTCATCATAATCTGTGATTTTTTTTTATTGTTAATTGAATTTATTATCGAATATAATAAAAATCATAACCACCTCTTTGGCTGCTGTTTTGCCTAATGAAAGGATTAACCCATATGTAAGAACAACTGAAGTACAAACACCAGTAATACAGAACAAAAGTACACACAAGTAATAATTAATAGAACAAAGGAGATACAAACACCAGTAATATAGAACAAAAGTACACACAAGTAATAATTAATAGATCAAAGGCGATACAAACACCAGTTATATAGAAGGAAGTATACACAAGTAATAATTAATAGAACAAAGGAGATACAAACACCAGTAATATAGAAGGAAGTACACACAAGTAATAATTAATAGATCAAAGGAGATACAAACACCAGTTATATAGAACAAAAGTACACACAAGTAATAATTAATAGATCAAAGGCGATACAAACACCAGTTATACAGAACAAAAGGAAGTACCCACAAGAAATAAATTATTACTTACTTGATACCCAAAGTGTCAGGAAATTTTTATTGAACCAGAACTGCCATCCTGCGGATAACTAATACCTTCCCGCTGATGCGAAGATTTAGTTTCAGTCCAGTGATCTCTGCGTTTGATGTATGACCTTGAATTTCCCTCGATATGTACCATTCCCCTGCCATGTCCGTTCTCATTACCTTATGATAATCGTCTGTATCGAGTGAACATTATATATCTCCCTTTAAAAATGTATACCTTGCGAGCTTTATTTTTTAATTAGCTGGAAGGAGGATGAAGGAAGCACACAGAAACAAAATGATACAAAAATTCTCACTCTTGAAAATGAAATGACATCTTTAGTTATAATTACAATGCTCAAATCATAAATACCTTACCGGCTCAGTTTACTTCCATTCATTCCTCTCTGAACAAACAAAAAACACTCTTAAATACATACACTAGATTCTTATTATATTGTTTTTGATAAATATGTGCAAGAGACAAATAGTTGATAGTTTTATTTCAGGTTAGATCTAACACTCAAAGTTTTCTCTATATCAGACTTTGTTATCCGTATTGATCAGTTGAATCGATAACTTGAATCGAATGAAGTCCATGTGTTATTGCATAATTCTGAATGAATAGATACTTTAACAATAAAAATAAACATATCGTATGTTACTTTCTTTTAATTCCAAACCCCACAAATAATCCAAGGGCTTTAAAAACTGGTTCAGACTTTTTGTGTCAACAGTACAAATCCGTTAAAACATAGCGACATGATTTTAATTAACACATGCGAATTATTTTCAAAATTGCTTTATGGAATAAACTGGAATAATATTGTAATGATACAATTACAATAGTACAACTGGCTAGCTTTACTGATAACGAAGAACGAAAGTAGCTTTCGGAGGAAGGCGATAATCGAGAAACCAACTCTGCAAATGGCGTACTCAAAAGGCAGCTACATTTGTACTCGTTATCACGGAGACTCTAAGCAGACTAGAAGAGATTGGGCCTACAAAATATTGTAGACGTATTTATCATACATTAATGATTTTCACTAAGGAAATATGCATTAGGCTGTTATATTATCTTGTAATATATGTTTTGTTGATAATGTTGTTTGCCATTTATTCAGAAGAACTATGTAACTAAAGTTAAGAAAAAGAGAGTTAAATTGATAAATTTACCTTTAGAACGAGACATTATTCAGAAACTGAAATTGTTCTTAAGTGTGCAATTCTCAGAAACTACATACGTATCATCGGCTTTGTAATCTGATCAAGGAGACTCGGTTTGTTGTTGTATGGAAGCCCATTTGGGGCTTATTAGATATATTTATTTTTATTTTCATTTCCCGTTGTTGGTTGTCTTGCTGTTTGTTATTTACATAAAGTTTACTAATTCGGACTTACTATATCACAGGTTTGACACCATGATCACCTAACATATTTTCCTTTCAAGACACCAGCAATTAATTTGTAAAGTTAGATTTATTTGAGAAACCTTACATCAATCTACTTACGGAAGCCGAGGACACGTATACATGTCATCCGTCTTTTTTCTACACTGTGGTCATAAGAAAACACCAGTGTATTCAGAAATCTGTGATATGGACGTGACAGAAAAAAAAACAAATACGAAAACCCTCTACTGTACCTCTATAGTTATGATTGACCTCATTGCCAAACAAGTTTTCATTTTAAGAGTAAATATAGAAATATGTTTTGGAGACATGCCAAAGTATCAAATGTTTTTACTCCTTAATTGAATAGGGACATTTTAGCAAAACAGGTCACCTACATGTCGCCAAGATTTAAATAAACGCATTACTTGTACAATTCGAACTATTTATAAATATGATCCGATCGGAAAACCTCTTCTTTTGATAATTAAAATTTAAGATGGCGTCTTATGGAACATTTAAGAGAGATCTGCAATGAGATATTGTATTTAGACTAACATTAATTGTATAAAGTAATAATAGACTTCCTTTAGCTATATATAGCTGTCGACAAATGAATTATATCTAGTTCCTGGTCGTGTAGACCACGGACTTATATCTAGTTCCTGGTCGTGTAGACCACGGACTTATATACACATGTGTATATAAGTCCGTGTGTAGACAAACCCTTTACAGCTAATCAACATTCATATTACAACAAAAACACGCCCTTTTTAATTGAGGTTCTTAACGTCTGTAACAAATATTTAAATATTCATTTGATATCATAGAAAAACATTTATTTTCATCTCTGATTATATGCTTGTTTCATATTTTAAAAGTCAATTGATTTATGTATGTTCATACGATAGTACTTGTAACCGTCACCTGAAATTTGATTTATTCGTTTGCGTGTAGTCTAAAAATAGCCACAACACACATATCGCTTTGAGCTTAAAATAGTCGGAGCGGGGAAACCAACTTATGTGTCATATCACGTCTGGATCTAAAACATGGTATACCATAATACGAAGAAAAATGTTGTTGCCGTTTCTCGTCTTGATGTCTTTCACTGTTCACCAAACCGAGGTAAGACGTAAACGATCACTCTGTAAGTAACTGGTACAGAACTGAACTTCTGTTCACAGACGTAGTCTGTCGTATGTTAAAGGTAGGAAGAGATATGTGGTTGGGTGTATGTATGTATGTGTGTCTCATGTAATGATATTTTTGATACACAAGGTATGACTTCCTATACAACCATTCCGACGTGTTTTCTGAGTGTTCAGACGTAATATTTCCAAATCATACATCATATCTGTAATACATCTCTACATCTATCTATGTCTTAAGAAACATTTGACACTGGACACTGCAATTGCGGGGCGAAACATAGGTAATAGATCTAAACACGTTTATGTATATCTTAGATAACACAAAATCAGCAGTGAAGCCGAACTTTCTCACAGTAAAATATCGTAACATGTTTATATGTAAAGTTACTTATCAATACATATCAATTGCTATCTTTTTACATACTTTTTTCTGATCGTAATATACAAAAATAAACTACGTCTCAGCGCTTTACTGACCCAGTTCAATTGTGTAGAATGTTGTACAGTTTACATATATATATATAGAGAGAGAGAAAATTAAACACTTAACATGACAATGTAATGTACATGTAATGTAATCACCTGAAGATGGCCGCGAGGCCTGAAAACGTTAGTGATATATTTGTTTGTCATGTTAAGTGATTAATTTTCTCTGTATATATGATACGCAAAGTTTTTTTTATCTTTTTAAATTATATATATATATATATATATATATATATATTTGTCAAATAGTATTCAATAACAATGATAATTATATACTTATCGTAACTTATTTGAAATCTTATGATATGATGTCATGTAGGAAATTGTCAAAAAGTTAGGGCCATTTGTGGCTCCCGCTCCGCCCCCACCCACGCCCCCACCCCTGCTTCCTACGCCAGTGGAATGAATCAGACGGTGAAAAAACAGGATTTCCGGAATTTTCTTACATGACCACGACAAATGAAAGTTGTTGAATTAATTTAATGAACTTCTGTGTGTATTTTTATTCAGTAAAATGAAGAAATGTATCCCTTTTTAAAAAGTTCAAATGAGAAAATTGTGGGGGCAAAAAGATATGATAACCCCTCCACTCAAAAAAAGAGCAATATCATTCCCTGTAAGCCGACGAAGCATGCAAAACGAATCTAAATTTAGACCACTGTCATCCAAAAACTCCTTGAATGAAAAATTCCACGAAACTGACTCATTGTTTGGTTAAAGGAAACCTGAGAAGTTTCAAGTACAGCATATATATAGACCCATCATGATGTTAAGTCACTCACTCGGTGAAAAAACCTCCGCCCAATGTTTTGATATGTTGATAGAATGAAAAGTTCCCCATCTCTTTTATAATTAAATAAATTAGTATAATTGAAAAACAAAAATTTGGAATAGAAAATATAATTAGTATAATTGAAAAACAAAACAAAACTCTTCCTTACACTTTTTAAATGACGTTTACAAATCTAGTCGCTAGTTTAACATCAATGAGGACATTAATACTATTCGAAAAACTCGGGGAAATCCAATCATATTTACATTCAAACATCCGGTTCGTTTCAGTCTAACTAAATCTAATTCAATGCCTAATGTTCTGAGCATACATTATACGTGATTAGCAAAAAAACACGGAAGTACTTACTGGTAAAATTATGTTAATTGGTAATTTGGTAATTTCAGGGACACCGACTGAACAAAGCGACATGTCAGACAAGGAAACATCACTTTTTGGACATATCTCTTAAAGGAGAAACGTTGTGTAAGACATGCACTTCTTGTAGACCAGGATACAAACAGGTAACTCGATGTACAAAGGTTAACAACACGCACTGTGAGCCGTGTAGGCCAGGAACGTACGCCTACAACAACGCCAAGCGTTGCCATCCGTGTCGGCACTGTGTTCGAGGACGCAGACACGGGCGGAAATGCAGGAAGATAGAAAAGGCACAGTGTTGGTGTCCGAAACGTACATACTACCGTAGAGGAAATTGTATCCCGTGCACAAGATGTCAAGCAGGTTCATACGTCAAGTCACGATGCTCCTTTACAAAGGACACCAACTGCCAAGAGTGTCCTCAAGGCACTTTTTTCTCAAGGTCAAAAAATTTCTCAAAATTCTGCGCAAAATGTCATGAATGTCGTCACGGTGAAATGATAGACCAGCCATGTAACTCAACTCATGACACCGTCTGTGGTAAATGTAAACCGGGTATGTACCCTGATTTACTATAGGGTAGGAGAGTATTCCTAGTAGCATTACTTTGGTTCCTAACAGCGTCTAAAATGTCCCTATATAGTGTTTCAAGGATTTTTTTTATTCTAACGGCTCAGTGTTACCTAAACTAAATAATGTCCATAGAAGGTTGTGATCAGAATGGATCAGCGTACCCTAAACTAAATAATGTCCATAGAAGGTTGTGATCAGAACGTCTCAGCTTACCCTAAACTAAATAATGTCCATAGAAGGTTGTGATCAGAACGTCTCAGCTTACCCTAAACTAAATAATGTCCATAGAAGGTTGTGATCAGAACGGATCAGCGTACCCTAAACTAAATAATGTCCATAGAAAGTTGTGATCAGAACGGATCAGCTTACCCTAAACTAAATAATGTCCATAGAAGGTTGTGATCAGAATGGATCAGCGTACCCTAAACTAAATAATGTCCATAGAAGGTTGTGATCAGAATGGATCAGCGTACCCTAAACTAAATAATGTCCATAGAAGGTTGTGATCAGAACGTCTCAGCTTACCCTAAACTAAATAATGTCCATAGAAGGTTGTGATTAGAACGGTCCAGCTTTACCTAAACTAAATAATGTCCATAGAAAGTTGTGATCAGAACGGATCAGCGTACCCTAAACTAAATAATGTCCTTAGAAGGTTGTGATCAGAACGTCTTAGCTTATCCTAAACTAGATAATGTCCATAGAAGGTTGTGATCAGAACGGCTCAGCTTACCCTAAACTAAATAATGTCCATAGAAGGTTGTAATCAGAATGGATCAGCGTACCCTAAACTAAATAATGTCCATAGAAGGTTGTGATCAGAACGTCTTAGCTTACCCTAAACTAAATAATGTCCATAGAAGGTTGTGATTAGAACGGTCCAGCTTTACCTAAACTAAATAATGTCCATAGAAGGTTGTGATCAGAACGTCTCAGCTTACCCTAAACTAAATAATGTCCATAGAAGGTTGTGATCAGAACGTCTCAGCTTACCCTAAACTAAATAATGTCCATAGAAGGTTGTGATTAGAACGGCTCAGCTTACCCTAAACTAAATAATGTCCATAGAAGGTTGTGATCAGAACGTCTCAGCTTACCCTAAACTAAATAATGTCCATAGAAGGTTGTGATCAGAACGTTTCAGCTTACCATAAACTAAATAATGTCCATAGAAGGTTGTAATCAGAATGGATCAGCGTACCCTAAACTAAATAATGTCCATAGAAGGTTGTGATCAGAACGTCTCAGCTTACCCTAAACTAAATAATGTCCATAGAAGGTTGTGATCAGAACGTCTCAGCTTACCCTAAACTAAATAATGTCCATAGAAGGTTGTAATCAGAATGGATCAGCGTACCCTAAACTAAATAATGTCCATAGAAGGTTGTGATCAGAACGTCTTAGCTTATCCTAAACTAGATAATGTCCATAGAAGGTTGTGATTAGAACAGTCCAGCTTTACCTAAACTAAATAATGTCCAGAGAAGGTTGTGATTAGAACGGCTCAGCTTACCCTAAACTAAATAATGTCCATAGAAGGTTGTGATTAGAACGGCTCAGCTTACCCTAAACTAAATAATGTCCATAGAAGGTTGTGATCAGAACGTCTCAGCGTACCCTAAACTAAATAATGTCCATAGAAGGTTGTGATCAGAATGGATCAGCGTACCCTAAACTAAATAATGTCCATAGAAGGTTGTGATCAGAACGTCTCAGCGTACCCTAAACTAAATAATGTCCATAGAAGGTTGTGATCAGAACGTCTCAGCTTACCCTAAACTAAATAATGTCCATAGAAGGTTGTGATCAGAACGTCTCAGCGTACCCTAAACTAAATAATGTCCATAGAAGGTTGTGATCAGAACGTCTCAGCTTACCCTAAACTAAATAATGTCCATAGAAGGTTGTGATCAGAACGTCTCAGCTTACCCTAAACTAAATAATGTCCATAGAAGGTTGTGATCAGCGTACCTAAACTAAATAATGTCCATAGAAGGTTGTGATCAGCTTACCCTAAACTAAATAATGTCCATAGAAGGTTGTGATCAGAACCCTAAACTAAATAATGTCCATAGAAGGTTGTGATCAGAACGATACCCTAAACTAAATAATGTCCATAGAAGGTTGTGATCAGAACGTCTCAGCTTACCCTAAACTAAATAATGTCCATAGAAGGTTGTGATCAGAACGTCTCAGCTTACCCTAAACTAAATAATGTCCATAGAAGGTTGTAATCAGAATGGATCAGCTTACCCTAAACTAAATAATGTCCATAGAAGGTTGTGATTAGAACGGCTCAGCTTACTCTAAACTAAATAATGTCCAAAGAAGGTTGTGATCAGAACGTCTCAGCTTACCCTAAACTAAATAATGTCCATAGAAGGTTGTGATCAGAATAGATAGGCGTACCCTAAACTAAATAATGTCCATAGAAGGTTGTGATCAGAATGGATCAGCGTACCCTAAACTAAATAATGTCCATAGTATGTTGTGATCAGAATGGATCAGCGTACCCTAAACTAAATAATGTCCATAGAAGGTTGTGATCAGAACGTCTCAGCTTTCCCTAAACTAAATAATGTCCATAGAAGGTTGTGATCAGAACGTCTCAGCGTACCCTAAACTAAATAATGTCCATAGAAGGTTGTGATCAGAACGTCTCAGCGTACCCTAAACTAAATAATGTCCATAGAAGGTTGTGATCAGAACGTCTCAGCGTACCCTAAACTAAATAATGTCCATAGAAGGTTGTGATCAGAATGGATCAGCGTACCCTAAACTAAATAATGTCCATAGAAGGTTGTGATCAGAATGGATCAGCGTACCCTAAACTAAATAATGTCCATAGAAGGTTGTGATCAGAATGGATCAGCGTACCCTAAACTAAATAATGTCCATAGAAGGTTGTGATCAGAACGTCTCAGCTTACCCTAAACTAAATAATGTCCATAGAAGGTTGTGATCAGAACGTCCTAAACTAGCTTTGTGACCCTAAACTAAATAATGTCCATAGAAGGTTGTGATCTAGAACGGTTCTAAATAGCTTTTGTGACCTAAACTAAATAATGTCCATAGAAGGTTGTGATCAGAACGTCTCAGCTTACCCTAAACTAAATAATGTCCATAGAAGGTTGTGATCAGAACGTCTCAGCGTACCCTAAACTAAATAATGTCCATAGAAGGTTGTGATCAGAATGGATCAGCGTACCCTGAACTAAATAATGTCCTTAGAAGGTTGTGATCAGAAAGAACGTCTCAGCGTACCCTAAACTAAATAATGTCCATAGAAGGTTGTGATCAGAACGTCTCAGCTTACCCTAAACTAAATAATGTCCATAGAAGGTTGTAATCAGAATGGATCAGCGTACCCTAAACTAAATAATGTCCATAGAAGGTTGTGATCAGAACGTCTTAGCTTACCCTAAACTAGATAATGTCCATAGAAGGTTGTGATCAGAACGTCTTAGCTTACCCTAAACTAAATAATGTCCATAGAAGGTTGTGATCAGAACGTCTCAGCGTACCCTAAACTAAATAATGTCCATAGAAGGTTGTGATCAGAACGTCTCAGCTTACCCTAAACTAAATAATGTCCATAGAAGGTTGTGATCAGAACGTCTCAGCGTACCCTAAACTAAATAATGTCCATAGTATGTTGTGATCAGAACGTCTCAGCTTACCCTAAACTAAATAATGTCCATAGAAGGTTGTTATCACAATGGATAAGCGTATCCTAAACTAAATAATGTCCATAGAAGGTTGTGATCAGAACGTCTCAGCTTACCCTAAACTAAATAATGTCCATAGAAGGTTGTAATCAGAATGGATCAGCGTACCATAAACTAAATAATGTCCATAGAAGGTTGTGATCAGAACGTCTCAGCTTACCCTAAACTAAATAATGTCCATAGAAGGTTGTGATCAGAATGGATAAGCGTACCCTAAACTAAATAATGTCCATAGAAGGTTGTGATCAGAACGTCTCAGCTTACCCTAAACTAAATAATGTCCATAGAAGGTTGTGCCTAGAACGGTTCAGCTTTACCTAAACTAAATAATGTCCATAGAAAGTTGTGATCAGAATGGATCAGCGTACCCTAAACTAAATAATGTCCATAGAAGGTTGTGATCAGAACGTCTCAGCTTACCCTAAACTAAATAATGTCCATAGAAGGTTGTGATTAGAACGGCTCAGTTTTACCTAAACTAAATGATTTCCATAGAAGGTTGTTATTAGAACGGTCCAGCTTTACCTAAAATAAATAATGTCCATAGAAGGTTGTGATCAGAATGGATCAGTTTTACCTGAACTAAATGATGTCCAACGACTGTTATTATATGTAATTAAGCGATATCCACACAACTACTCGGATTTACCTGTGATTTTACCATGGACACGGAATCATTGTGTTACTTAATCATGTCCATCGAAGGTATTTTCTTTATGCTTCAATTTAAATGCAACTGCTTATTTGCTTCTACAAACATTGTTCTTAAGAATGAAATCGACTTACCAGGACTAGACATATTCTTATTGTAAAAACTATTTAAACGGTCACATTCTCAAAGAGAACAAGGTAGGTATAAAACGGCGGAACTAACAGGCAAACTAACGAGCATCAAAGACCTCCAGTTTTATTCCGCAGAATATTTCTCAATGAGATCTATATGAAAACCATAAAACATCTCCATAATTTTTATTAATTTGTTTGCCAGTCAGTTGATGACTTATTGCACGAAAATCATGATAATGGGAATAGGCCCTTAAATATCAAATCAATGTTAATCATAGGTTGGGGATACATGAATGTCATTATCAAGAAATTGGAAATTTTGAAATCATCACGCTTATCAGACAGCTTGGAGGAAAGCTGTACATGTTGGTTTCGTTATAGGAAATGTTCGAGACAAGCGGTTCATCATAGGATGTCGTGTCCTTAACGCCGAGTACATGTGTATTAAACCGTGTCAGTATTTTCATTTGAAATTACTTCCTTCTCTCATCTCGTCAGGTCGCTAGGCAATAACCTGTATAGTGGGAGAAACCTTTTTGAATATCCTAGAGTCAACAATCGTTTATTTGTTTAGGCTTTCCTGAAACCATCTCTTTGTTCATGACGACACACTCTGAATCATTAATTACTTATTATACGTAATACAGAAAGTTTATTTGGTGGGAAGCTGAAAGAGATTTGTCAAATAAAGGGAGCTAACCTAAAACTAAAAAGTCTTTTTATGTCAGCGAACAGAGAAATAAGGAAAGTTGATTTAGCGTCACTGTTGATATGTAAACAATTGAGTGATAATGTACGTTCTGTTGTGTCTTCCCCGTGTATTTAAAGGTACCTCACTGTATGCTATGTGCATGGCCATCCCACTAATTTTTATATAAAATCGATACCAAGACTTAATTAAACATATTTTATATGTTGGTTTTCTAACGGGTGAATTTGCCCTATATTTTTACTCACAGGAATGTTCCGAATGGTGAGCTCGGGTGAATGTACCCTATATTTTTACTTACAGGAATGTTCCGATTGGTGAGCACGGGTAAAATGTGCCCTATACTTTTACGTACAGGAATGTTCCGAATGGTGAGCTCGGGTGAATGTACCCTATACTTTTACTTACAGGAATGTTCCGATTGGTGAGCACGGGTAAATGTACCATATACTTTTACTTACAGGAATGTTCCGAATGGTGAGCTCGGGTGAATGTACCCTATACTTTTACTTACAGGAATGTTCCGATTGGTGAGTACGGGTGAATGTATACTATGTTTTTACTTACAGGAATGTTTCGAAAGGTGAGCACGGGTGAATGTGCTGTATATTTTTACTTACAGGAATGTTCCGATTGGTGAGCACGGGTAAATGTACCATATACTTTTACTTATAGGAATGTTCCGAATGGTGAGCTCGGGTAAATGTGCCCTATACTTTTACTTACAGGAATGTTCCGAATGGTGAGCACGGGTGACTGTACCGTATACTTTTACTTAACAGGAATGTTCCGATTGGTGAGCTCGGGTGAATGTGTCCTATGTTCGTATTGTTATCCGGATGTGAATGGAAGTTACTCTGACGTCATTATCGTAGACGAATGCCGTACACGGAACCCTGATCAATCCAGGATATGTATGCCCTCTGCCGCCAGGTTCTTGGAATACAGCAACAATACAGGTAAAATATCCACCCAACTTCTGCGCCATTCTTGTTTTCTAAACAAATGCTACTGATGAATTTATCCCATAAAACCAGTGATGTTTGTTTTCACTGTCAAATGTTTCCAAAAATAAAATTCAGGGAAAGTTCTACCCGTAAAGATTCAGCGACACAAACACATATAGTCATATACTGATAGGGAAAACGATTTTCAAGACACATAACATGACTACAGTGACTACATGCTGTGTTTTAAGCGAAATAGTTTAATTGGTTTTGTCATATGGTAGAAAACTTCTGTGAGGCCAAACTTTGCAAAACTTTGTCATAACTTTTAATGTTTTTGAAAACGGCTAGGGAATATTGAACAGTGGGAAAAGGAAAGACGGATTCAATGATGATGTAATAATATCACTAGTAACACTACCTGTGTCAACAAAATTGGTCAGAACGGATTCTGTTCATTTTCATAATTGAGCTATGAGGGAGTCTCTTTTACCTATCAGTCAATTGCTAATGATTTTTTCTTAGACTATTAATAATAGCACTCATGGTTATATTCTGTAACAAAAAAAAAAAAAAAACATATTCTATGAGATATCATATATATGCTTGAACATATGGTTGACACAAATGTACCGGTCGCAGTACGGATTTTGTTGTCGATTTTGCTTCATCTGTGTAGCTAAACATGTGATAACTTTAAAGATGAAAATATTATCTTTCATAGCGATCACAAGTTTGAAATATTGAAATAATTGGTATGAACCATTTAAATATATCCTAAAGTCTTTGTTATTTCATTTTCAGATCTTAATTCAACTGTTAAAAGTGTGTCGGATGAGGTTGAAATGAATTCACTTGTCTCAACTGGGCTTTTCGAAGGTGACTATTATGAACTTATTTCTGTGGTATGCATTGTGTTAACACTTTGCGTTTTAAGTCTTTCGTTAAGTGTATATATTCGCATGATATTTGTGAAAAGAAGATATTCATCTTCCAAATGTGAAAATAAATCTCCAACTGCGCAAAGAAACCTAATGGACGAGTATTTGGCTGAACAAAGATCTTCAAATTCAAACACTATAGTCAGATCAAATAGCGAGCTAATAGCAGTTACAAAGACCTATCTAAAACGGCAAGAGACGACTTTGTCATTAGAAACAGGTAAAAAAATACTCTACAGGGAAGACGAGTTTTATTCGCCTATCATATGGAGTGTTGGTAAAGGCCCTTCTTCTATAACATCGTACTCCGATATGTTTTCAGTTTCCACAACAGAAAATGTCGCTAACTCTTTAACCTGAATGCAAGTACGTTATGTAACTGATATTCTATATTATCAAGCAAAACATCTGATATGATAATATCTAGCACTTGGAAATGCGTTGGTTTTTAAAGAAAATGGATCCATTCAAATAATTTACTTATGAAGACCCTGATATTAGATAAAAGTTGACCGTATGATGATTAAGTGTTTCAGATAAAGAAAGGAGGGCTTTCAAAAATCACAAAAATACTTTTAGAAAGAAATTTTCACATAAGCAGTGCTAATTGGTGAGGAATTATCACACTCTGAGATACAGTTGCCTCTCCGCCAGTCGGTTTGATGATTTTGATAAAAAAAAATTCAGCAAATATTTGTTGTTTCATCATTACCGTGAATAAAGGTATCGTTTCAAATGAAAATCTTATGTGAAACAATCATCCCACAAATCTTTTTTGTGAAAAGTTTGATATGGCAGTAAATTTCATAACATACTATGATTTTAGATGCAATGTCAAGGTCATTTAACATGTCTTATATCAAAGAAATTGATCTACTTTCAAACAACAATGTTTATTAATTAAACATTGGAGAAATAAGGAAGATTTCGTAAATATTATATATATATATATATATATATATATATATATATCTGTCAAGGAAATTACAAATAATATTACATACACGGAATTTGGCGATTACTTGTTAACTAGATACATAACAAATAACTTTAATATTACAATTTAACCTTTTGTAATGAATGTTGGATACTAACACAAATTTTATGCAACGTAACCTAAGAAACAGAAATATGTATATGTTGTGGAACTGAGGTCTGTGTTTTGTGTTTACCTTCAACACAAACAACGATATTTAATCATATGTATTTATCTATTTTTTAAAAATTTATTTAAAACTTATTTCTTTAATCGAGCAAAGAGTGCAAATTGTGGATTGATGAATGAAACATTTGCTGTTTGTGTTGTAGATAAACATCTCCTTAAATTCTGGCTATATTTATTATTGGATGTTGTCATGAACATTCCGTTTGATCCTCTGTTTGATCATGTATCTAATGATGTCAAAGTGTGTGACATATATACCAAGTTCTAGTATTGTTTGGGGTTTTCAAAACTAAATATGAATACGAGATATTGTTTTCTATATCTGATGAAAAAATACAGTATACTAAGAGTACTTGTGAGTGTTCTGGAGACAAAAATCCTTCATCCACTTAATGGATTTCTAAAACAAGTAGATCAATGCGGATTAAGTACATACTGTATAGAATATATATTAGTTTAATAATAAGATTATCTTGACGTTTTTATCTGTCTCCGGTTTTGTTCCAGATGTGGTTTGGAGTTGTTTACATAATATACATTATATACATATACATTATTACATATATGTTCTGTTTTTCGGTATAGGTAAAATGTATAGCCTTGTATAGACTTGATATAGATCAAAATGACATGTCCTCACTTTGAACAATTTCTGTAAAAATAATTCTATTTTTTCCCGATTTCCTGGTCCACAAAATGATTAAGCATGCACACCGTTTTGTTGTGTAGTTCTGTTAACTACTACACATATATATGTTCGTATTTATTTGTTTCATATTTCTTCTACAGTTAAATTTACTTATTTCATATCTACAGTGTACATACATATACATCTATATAAATAATTAATTTTTATATTTGCCGTTAATGAGAAACTCATGAAGAAACGGTTGTATCTAAGCATTTTAAGACATCATAAAAATTAACTGTCATGTTACGACAGACGTTATCTGCAAAGGGTGAAAAGGTCAAGCCGTGCTTTACAATGGTATTATTTTTTAATTGTACTAACTTACATCTTGTATATTATATATGTTATTTGTACACTTTTTATAAAATAAAGATATTCTAAAATCGGCCTTCAAGTTTGGTCGGAATTATTCGTCTTCTGATATCGACTTTATTAATTTGTTGTGAATCGTTGCAAAACAGTATTTTTAATCAGGTACATTTGTACAAGCAACAGAATACACCAACATCATTCAAGCTTGTAAAGTAGTATATCATTTATATCTACATGATATACACATATACTTGACCTTGCTCTAATGTTACCGGTATTCAGTTGTTACAAAACCTAATTCTTTTCATGTTCATTTCTTGATTTTAAAACAACAAACCCAGTTAACAAAACAAAAACAGCACATAAGCCTTACACACAAACAATCATACTTAACACACTTGCATATTTGGTATAGTAGAAGGGCAATAACTCTGTCGATATCTGCTTTAATATAACAGATATATTCTACCCTATCAAATATACCTTACTAAAATTCTAGTAAAGGAATTAGTTAAAACACATAGCTGAAACATTCTGGACCTTTCAGACACTCGCCCAAAGCTGTGGTGTGGAGGTTTCTTTCAATTTCCCTCCATGCAGGTATTCTGGGTAATTCAACCAACAGCTTTTCACTAAAGTAATAAAAATTTATCTCATAAATACCTGAAACCTTATGAATATAATGTAATGTACAAAGAAATAGAATTTAATCAAAAAATATTTTTAAATCTTTACAGACTCAATTTCTCTTTCTTCTTGAAATTACTCAATCTTGTTTAAAATAAAATTTTATAATAACTTTCAGAAGTAATAAAAATCCAAAAAAAAAATTAAACGAATTGAGTAAAACAAACTTACCAAATGAATACTTGACTTCTCTCAAATTTAAAAAGTCTTTTACGTCACTGGTCAAGAGCAAAGTGCCCAAGGTGGCCGGAGCCCCTACACAAATAAACTAAGGCACCTGCCCTGACCAATCATATGGCATATGTTCTTAGTCAGGTGTCATAACAACTCACCCTCATGCACACACAGTATGTTCATATCCCATACCTATTCATGCAACCTTTCACCGCTGTAGACCATAATAGACTCTTCCCCCTAAATGGATGGCAATGTCTACCAAAGTTATTTAGGTCCAGACAGCAATTTTCTTTCCAGACAACCGTATATAACATATAAACAAACCTAATACCTACAATATTATACAATTATACTAGTCATTTATTTATAACTGGATTTAGATATAGCCAATAACGATCTAAATATATATTTTATTACAATATTATCTGATATGTAAAAAGTACTAAATTTATTTAATTAAGGAGCTAATGCACATCACAGTCTAGACTTTGTCTTTTCTTTCGATCACACTGGACTACCTCATAGTCTTCAAAATCTATACCTGTAACATCACTGACGAGTTATAATAAGACGAAACAGCTGTATGGTGTAGTCAAATTAGTTGTGTGACTTTAGTGTTTGTAACTGAATTTATATTAAAGGTGATATTCACTTGTGTGTCGTTTGTGCCAAGGCCTGTCCAAACTTGCTGTCTCAATTTCTATTTCCATGGGAGAAATTGTGCGTTTGTAAAGTAGTCTTATTTTCGTTACAGAATTATATTTGTACTGTTGTTGACATTTTGTGCATGTATATTAATATACAGTCGTTGTCAAAATAAATGAATACAAAACTTTATCGCGTGATGAATCAACTTCAATTTTAGAGTTCTGGTCTACTTAACAACTGTACTAATATCTATTAACGGTTACACCTATCAATCGAAGGAGAAATGGTGCTAGTACCGAAAAAATGGCATAATGGCAGAAAATGTATCACCTGTAAGTCCTTTTTTTGTATGTTCAGTATCACTTTCACCTTCTGAATATGCTATCATACATTTAACATCTATCATGTATATGAAAGGACCGCAAGGACAGGACAGGACAAATTCCATATTTTGCTATTTTCAAAGAAAATACAGAAGATCAATACTGTGTAAATACAGAAAATCAGAGAAAACATTCTGCTTCTCTTAAATTTTTTATGAAACTGCGAATGTTTAATTCTTTTATTTCAATGTTGTCAAAAAATATTAAATTAAGAAGTGTATCTTTTCAATATTGGTTCAAAAATTATTTTTAACATTATTCGGTCATGAGAGACACGAATAGACTGAGTTATTGTGTAACGATTGCTTGTAAGCATTCCAGACAATCTTGTTATCACCTTGCACTGTTACTGAGTATCGTCGACCTTCAGTCTGTAACATTACATACAGGTATAAACAGGTGATTATTTAAAGCTATCACAATGCACTAGGATCGGATAACTGTGCATTTACATAGCAACAGTCATGAAGAATCCAATAAGGTGTCTAGTGATGAATCACAGAAAATCTGACTAACGTTCACGCTCTGGCTTATAAGTAGCATCTTCATGATACGAAAAAAACTTAACTCTCACGAAAATATTGACACAATATCAATGTTAAAGTCTTTTGGCACATATCTGTCCAAATGCACTATACAATATTTACTAATAAAGACTAATAATATTGTACATATGATCGTGTCCCGCAATGTTTACGTAGAAATAGTTCTTATGAGAAACATATGGTCGTACCCCACAATGTTTACATATATCTATTAATTATATTAAACATATAATCGTGCCACACAATGTTTACATATAAATATTTATGTTGATAAACACACCATCGTGAGGATCTAACATTAGTGCCGAGGTAATATTGGATATATCAAAAGAGCTTAGGAGCCTTCATGCGTTTGATAAATTCCATATAACATGGATGAGAGTGTTAGATTCTGTTTATCATATATTCTGTATTTATGAAAAATAAGCGAAAACTCTCGAGTAATTTTTCCTACAAGACATTGTCTTGAATGGTACATTTTTCGCTACCGAGACAATCATATGACGACATAAAAACTTGACTTATTCATTACGTCACAAAAGTTTTATCAAACGTGTGTTTTTTATGATATTTGTGACATGAGTGTATGACATGACACAACAGGGCAGTTCTGTGATAAAGGATCTTACTTAACAATAAACAACAAGAAAATACCAACAAATCAACATAATTGTATTCTGAAAATATAACGTAAAAGAATAATAAGACCAGGTGTCCTGGAGAGTAAGAGTCTTGTGATACATCGATGTCAAGCCAACGGAATCAACAGGCGACCTAATGAGCATCAAACATCGTCAACTTTATATCGCAAAGAGAAATAGAATGTTTGTCAATGAGATCACCATGACAACCGTAAAACTTCCCCATATTTTTTTTTATCAACGTGCATCTTTCGAAACCCTGTGTTAAGAGTTTGTCCGTCAGTTGACTTCTTCCACGAAAATCGCGATAATGGGAACAGGCGACTTTTGAATACCATAAGGTGGGGATGCAGGAGGGCTTGCTATCCAGAAATGGAACATTTATAATAGGAAAATTAAAATCCTCACGCTTGGTGGAGACCTGTCCATGTATTTTAAAACTTTCAACTGTAACCTTTCTTTCTAAATTGTGTAATAAAAGTAAATTTCTTTTCACTTTATATGAAATCTAATGAAACTCGTCCCGAAGTCTATTTGTTTCCTCGTAAAATTAAAAACTTCTAAAGAAACACTCGTTTCATCAAATATCATATGAAAACTCGCATATATATTTATGAATTATGAAAAAAGTATGAAGAAAAAATTGGCTGTTAGATGGCTACAGCCTCAGTCCAATTCAAGATGACACAATTGTTTACCTCTTTGTCCGTCTGTCCAAGTACTTGTTGGAGGGGATGAGTCAAAGATCAAGGGCACTATTGTAGTTACATAACTCTTCGTGGGTCGTGCTATACACGGAATTTATAAAAGAAGATTTCTAGATTGTGTTGCCATTGGTAGAAAGCCGATGTTAATAGGTTCAGACAATAAACTGCTATTTGAAGCAATACACATCAACTCAACAAGAACATAACATTACGATTAAAGCTGTTTGGATGTCTGATACGATCGTATGATACATATATTGACAAACTACAATGTCATGTTGGTACCGCCCATTTGTCTGATCGATATCGTTGCGTGCTGCAGAAGATGCTGTAGGGAACCCGCTAATCAAATTCCAATCTACTTAAAATGACAGAGCAGTATATATAAGGTGAGCTTGAGATACAATTTCAGTGTTACAATTTCATTAGCAACTGTTGCTTTCGAAGACATTGAGAGCTGAGGAAACTCACTTGTTTGACATAGCGCAGGTATAAAAGTTTATGCACAGAACCGACTGAGTGATTGGACGGCAGTATATTTCCAAAGAAACCAGGACTTATTGGGACTATGACATTGTGTAATAAACCCAATATAAATACACGGATATTGCATGACAGTAGTCTGGTGATTAGTACATACTTGTGTTCGAGGTGGTCGTGAACATTTTTTTAGTTTGCATTGAAAAAATAACAAGAGGAGAAAGCATTCTTGTGAAATCAACAAAGATTGTAGAACAATGTCCGTGGGAGTTGAACAGCAGCAATACGCATGTGGATGTGGACCGAGTTCGTCAACTAAGGGAGTGGGCGACTACGAGGTTAAGTCAGGCCAGCTGTACATGTTTCGTCATCAGGACGGTATCACAGTTAAGGTGCCCGTGTTCGTACGAGTCTACAGGAACTTTTTCGAGCACTATGCAGTGATATGCGGAAGCCAGATGTTAACTAACAATTCTCTGTACGTAAGTTTAAAGACTTGCGTTGTTACGGCAAGCGAGACGTGTGACAGAGATATAATTGTGATTCCTGACAATGGGGAGGGAGGTGCGGTCACTTTCCAGACCACATTTTCTAGTGACGTAGCTGACTGGATATCAGTGCTGCAGCCGTCGCAGTCAATCCAAGGCATTCGTAGGAAATCTAATCCTCTCATAATGCCTAAAGTCCCACTGATGCCAATGTTGCAAGAACTTAACGAGGAATCGGAAGTTTGATTTCGACCATTTGTTGCCTGTACTGTTACTAACATGGTGTGTATGCTAATGTGATCCATTGTATGGTAGGTCTTATGTGATTTTCGTTACATTGTTTCCAGTGACTATTGTTTTGCAATCCACCACAGACAATAAATGTTACTGTCCATGTTCTGGAAGTCAAATGTTATTACTTAAAGAGTCGACTATTCACCATGAAACATGTGTCTATATGTTCTGAATGCTCCACAAAAGGAAAAGTTTTCCTGGTTACACCGAGACGATAACATAATGACAATGTGAAAATTAGTTTTAGTGATAATACAGAGAGATGATAGCTTGATATAGAAAAAAGTTCACTTGTCTACATAAGGACATGTTGTTCTACTGGCAATGAAACAATTGTTCAGATGGTAGTGAGACAGTTGACCTACTAGTTGTGGTCTCATGATGGTGAGACCATTGGTGTACTGGTTGTGAGACCGTTGGCCTACTGGCTGTGAGACCGTTGACCTACTGGCTGTGAGACAGTTGAGACAGTTGACCTACTGGTAGTGAGACAGTTGGTCACCGTGTGACAGGAGAAGTTGTTCTACAGATAGTAATACAAATGGCCTACAGGTAGTTTGACAGTTGATCACCTTGTGACAGGATGAGTTGTTCTACAAGTAGTTTGACAGTTGGTCACCTTGTGACAGGAGAAGTTGTTATACAAGTAGTTTGACAGTTGGTCACCTTGTGACAGGAGGAGTTGTTCTACAAGTAATTTGACAGTTTGTCACCTTGTGACAGGAGGAGTTGTTCTACAGGTAGTAATACAAATGACCTACAGGTGTTTTGACAGTTGGTCACCTTGTGACAGGAGAAGTTGTTCTACAAGTAGTTTGACAGTCGGTCACCTTGTGACAGGAGGAGTTGTTCTACAGGTAGTAATACAAATGGCCTACAGGTGGTTTGACAGTTGGTCACCTTGTGACAGGAGGAGTTGTTCTACTGGTAGTTTGACAGTCGGTCACCTTGTGACAGGAGGAGTTGTTCTACAGGTAGTTTGACAGTCGGTCACCTTGTGACAGGAGGAGTTGTTCTACAAGTGGTTTGACAATTGGTCACCTTGTGACAGGATGAGTTGTTGGAAATTGAACTGAATTTGAATTGAATTGACCTACTGATTATGATGCAGCTGGTTTACCTACGGCAGAGGAGTTGCTCTGTTGGTTTCGAAAAGGCGCCTGGTGAAGGCAGAAATCATTGCTTTGCGTAAGGAGGCAGAATTAGAACACCAGTAAACTTGAATTTTGTTAAATTGTTTACGTCATGTTGTACATCGGTCAAAATAAGTATTTTTATATATATTACTGAAGTTGATTGCTTGTATTATTGTTTGATCCACGTTATATAAAGTCAGAAATCAAATACCATGCACTGTGCTTTTTTTATTTTTCACTTGATATTATTGTATGTCAATCTCTTGAGTGCCACGTTCTAATAACAAGAACTTGAAGGTAATCGAATCCATCTGATATATAATAAATTTGTCGAACTTCATATCTGACCGCGACATTTTCCTCTTCGTGCCGAAGATAAAGTTCCAGAGAATCCGTGATGATGCATCTATCGAATATTATATAGTATGAGTATATTCGCCCAACATGGTCCCAAGATCTCTTGATATCATAACACAATTTATCGTCAACATCCTAACATGAAATTTGAAGTCTTTACAAGGTGGTTCTCATCTCTTCTAGCATGATCTTTAATTTTCAGAGATACATATACTTTTGTTGAAATCTCTTGAACATCATCGTGTATGTCTGATCAATCTCGTCAACGTTCTGACAATAAAAAATTATTTTGTTACTTGTTACACGGTGATGTTATATCACAAACTATGTAATTATATTACGGCCCCATTAAAAAGGTGAGCGTTTCGCCGACGCATGCGCGGTTGAACGCGGTAGATTCGGTTGGGCTTCTGACGTGATTTTTTCACGGCAAACAACATTCAACCTATAGAATGGCCCTAATATAGCCTCAACATGTTTCCCATTGAGCATTTGTGTGATGAGGTGAACAGACATATTAGGAAACGTCAACCCCCTCCCCTCTCCCCTCCAACCAACCGTCCCAGGTGATCGGAGCACAACATTCCCTTAAGGCCACTTAATGTTCTCATGAATTCAATGCATATAGGAAAATCCGCAAAGGGTTCTTGCAATAGGTACCCACACCATGTACAGAAGTGTCATTTTGGTTTTTCGCGGGTATTCCACTTTGAGTAACTACTGACGACACGATTGACCTCACACAGGCTTTTCATCAACAGTATTGTAAAGAGTAGACTTGTCTCTTCTTATTGATACAAGATTTTGTACAAATTTCCCAAAATATCATAGGCTATTGATTGCAAAATTTAATTGTGCGTTTCTTTTTTTGTTGAGTATATATCAATCTGACTTGTCTTAACAAATCTACAGCTGTGAAAAGATAAGAAATATTCTCAATCTTGTTTATTTCTTTTGAAATTTTTCACTAAAAACTATTTCTAACCGGTCTTCAAACAACCTGGCCTGGATGCGAAATATAAAAATCAATGCATAAATTATTTTCAAATTGTGACATAGCAATTAAGATCAAAGATATAGAGCGGACATGACTTCGTGTTTGACGTATAAATCTCCGTTACCGTCGTTTGCAGAGCTGTCATTACCACGTTATCAACTACAACATGGTCAACACTAAATTCACCACGTCTTTCTTTACAAGCGAGTCGACTGTAACAGACAAAATAAATGATCGTATCCACGGATATAACACGATATAACCAGCAATAAGAATATGACTACATGAAAACAGTATATGTCGCTTTACAACATTAATTTCACGTCAATTAACAGTGCGACGAAGTGACTCTCTCTTCTGGTCTATCATTCGTCACCTTATTGGACAGAAAAGGGTATTTTGCCTCTTGCCAGACTGAGGCTGATAAGTAAACACACAAATCAACTGGAAGAGTATGGAGCTTTTTTGCGTCCTTGCTTTTAAATGGGTTCAAGAAAACTCGTAATCCGGACGAATTTAGGCTGGAAACGAATTATCCGGATTATCGATAGTCTAATGTACTAATGACATTTCCAACTATATCTGGAATTTGTTGACCACGTAAACTGAGAGTTTATTAAATTTTTAGAAGTCCAGGAGCCAGGATTACAGAAAAAAGTAAGATGGCATTACATTATTACTTTGGGATGTAAATATCACTGGCCACGGGAACGTTGTTTTCTGAAAGTACTACAAGGTTGCTGATAATCTTTTGGTTCTGATGAACGATATATGCTAGGTCTTAAATAATAAATACGAACTAGCATTTGTTAAAACCCAAATCAAGCTAAGGCGATGAAAATCTTAATTCTATAACAGGTTCTGATATAATATTGGAGTTTTGTCTGTAGATTTTATGAATAATAATCTGAAATACAACATTAGATCTGACTGCGTATTCTATGAGAGAGAGAGGGGGGCGAGAGAGAGAGAGAGAGAGAGAGAGAGAGAGAGAGAGAGAGAGAGACAGAGAGAGAGAGAGACAGAGACAGAGAGAGAGAGAGAGAGAGAGAGAGAGAGAGAGAGAGAGAGAGAGAGAGAGAGAGAGAGAGAGAGAGAGAGAGAGAGAGAGAGAGAGAGAGACAGAGACAGAGACAGAGAGAGAGTACCACTGTGCATCCTAAAACAATGGAGGCTTTTTTTCTATGTAAATTTTGCATTCGGTCATATTAATGACACATATCTACAAAACTATGTTGACATTAATAGTTTGAAAGAGGAGAGGATAGTTCTATATCAATGTATTTGTGTCTGACATACATTTAGCTTCAGCAATGAAAGTAAGGGCAGTCAGTTTGATACTTCTATGTTCACGCCAACTATAAACACTAATTAGGGTTTTTCACTTACTGGTGAAAAGACCTATTGTTTTTGTTATGTTTCTTATTATTATTATTATTCCAATTTTGTGGGTTCGTAATCTTTTAAATGTAAATATATAGATATACATTCTATTCACCTTTATGTAGATACGTATATGAACTTGTCGATGCCGAATTTTTAAGTAGGTCAAAAATCCAATATGGCCGCCATGACGTCATAAGTTAAAAACTTAAAAACGACGATATCTCCAAAATCGTTGATTATACAGAATTTGTGCAATTATATTATTTTTAGAGAATTTCCTTATCTAAATTTTTGTCATGACATGTTATCAGAGAATATGTCAAATAAAAAAGCTCGCTGTTGGGTGAAGTTTTCAAAATTTAACAAATTTTTAATTTTTTTCAATTTTGAACTTTCTTGAAATTTTCTTCTTCAGATCGATGCAGAACATCCTTCCGATGAATTTAATGTTTTGTTTTTCGGTAGATTGTCGCCAAAGAAGTGAAAAGCCCACAAAATTGTTAGCAACAATTTCTAGTTCTTATTATTATTCTTATTATTCTTCTTCCAATATTGTGGGTTCGTAATCTTTTAAATTGTAAAAGCTAGATATACAGTCTATTCACCTATTTGTAGATACGTACATGAACTTGTCGATGCCGATTTTTTAAGTGGGTCAAAAATCCAATATGGCCGCCATGACGTCATAAGTTAAAAACATAAAAAACGTCAATATTTCGAAAACCATTGATTGTACAGAGTTTGTGCAATAATATTATTTGTAGAGAATTTCCTTATCTAAATTTTTGTCATGACATGTTATCAGAAAATATGTCAATTAAAAAAGCTCGCTTATATGAAGCAAATGTAACTGGCAACAAAGTTTGATAATATAAATGACCTTGACCCACTTTCAAGGTCACAGAGGTCAATTAACTAAGAATAGTTAAATGACAGTTTCTCACTTTCTAGAAGGCACACAATGATGAAAATTGATTATAAACCTTCTGTTGACACTTCCTATTGATTGTCATAAGAAAAACTTCCCTAAAATTTCAACTTCCGGTTTTCAGTAGGGCACAAATTTGGAAAGAGCTATTTAGGGTACCAAACTTTGAAAAACTACTTCTCAAGTTCTGGAAGGCCTAGAGGCTTGATATTTCACACATAGGAAGCTTCCTAGTGATTGTCATAAGAAAAACATCCCTCAAAATGTCAACTTCCGGTTTCCGAAAGGGGTCAAAGTTCAAATATACAAAATAGGGTACCAGTGTTTAACAATCTTCTTGTCAAGTTTCACAAGGTCTAGAGAACTAATATTGGGGATATATTATGTAGTTATATCTCCTTAACGTTTCAAGATTCAAAGCTCATCTTTTGATATGTTGTAGAGACTAACAAACAAAGAAACTTTCTCATATATTGTTATCAGGATGATAAATGTCAACTTCCGGTCAACTTGTCGCCAAAGAAGTGAAAAGCCCGCAAAATTGTTAGCAACAATTTCTAGTTGTAACTTGTATCTGTGTTAATGTTTTGATATCTTAACTTTTGAAGGAGATTCATCAAGAGTTCAAATATTAAAGACCTTAGAACTGTTTTCGAAATGATATACTTACTATAATATGCTTTATCGGCACAAATACAACATACAGATATGCTCTAGACACGAAATTTTGGCATGTCGCTGTAACGGTGTTATTAAGTGATTTCTGTACATTGTCTTAGAATTATTAATGTGTACATTATCCTAGTTCAAATATAAGTAAATTTATGATCTGGACAAGAAATTTTATCAAGGGGAAATAACTTTGTAATTAAGGGATTGCGGACCCTAAATTCGATACATCGCACATCGTCTTAGTACGACAAATGAATACACCAAGTTCCATTACCCTGGCATAAATGAAAGCACTGTTATGCTGCGGACACGAAATTTTAACTAATGAAAATGAACTGCACTGCATATTGTCATTATGAAACTGATGTACAAACCAAATACTATGATCATTGCTTAAATGTTGACAAATTCATTTTCTTGACACGAAAATGAATGAAGGAAAGACGAACGTACAAAGTGGCATCTATATTCTTCGTGGTAAATTTTTTTCGAGGAATGTAAAAATAGATGTATGTCAGCAGGATCTTTGTTTGAAATCTGAACTAAAATATAACAAGAAGCCCGCAGGCAACTGTTCAAATGGATATTTCATATAAAAACATTTTCTACGTAACAACATTGAATATTTTCTAAAAGAAGAAGGATGTTTAAGCCACAGCTAAATTCAGTCAAAGTACCTCCAACCAAACAGAAGAAGAATTTCAAATGTTAACGTCTATCATATTGGGCCCTGTCTGTCTGCCGTCTTGGGACTAGACTCTCGTTTTTTACAACATTCTGTCCTCTCCACCCCAAGATATTCGAAAGCAAATCTGGTCAGAATCCCTTCCGTGTAACAGCAGAAAATGTTTTTTTCTAAGATTTTTCCACTTTTCGTCCTATTGACTAGGGAGGTCATTGTCACCAGTAATACAAAAAAATTGTTCCATTCACCAAAAGATGTATCAGAATAAGTTTAGACGTTATACAGAATCAGAAAGAGTGTGAAGAATATGATAATTCACCCTATTTGGTTACAAATCCATTGTTTATAAAAAAAAAATGGTTTTTCCTTTTTTTTCAAAATTCCCTCATCCGACCGAACAGAAGAATGATTTTATTGCTATTCTTATTTCTTTTACTTGGACTCGCCCAAAATAGGACCAGACCTACCTTTTATACAAACCTGAGTCCCCCTCCACCCAACGATGCCTCAGACCAAATCTGGATAAAATCCTGTTAAGTTCCTATCTAACAGAAATTTCTTAATTCTCTTTACTGAACCCAGCCTTTTTAAGCTCCTGGGGGCCAAAACTGACCATTCAAACAAAATTTGCTCGTGATTTCATTCTTATTTGTGTAGTACTGTGTTATGTATCAGAATAACACAAAATGAGTTTTCTGAACCTAATATAACTTAAAATCTGATTTATTTGTCTGTATTTTACTATACAATACCAGTCGACCATTCATAGCGTTTCCATAAACAACACAAACCAAAGGGAAAAGCGGAGGACAATCATTACCAATACATACACGTGGAATAATGTACGTACAACACGTGTTCGCAAAAATTTCAATAACCTGAAGTCGACTTACGAAACTAATTGATCCCTGCAAATGGCGATTGGACAGGAAATTAATAGATTGGCGAACGGCAATACGGTAGCTTCTAGCTTGCATGCGGTATAGTGCAACGTCAACCAAAGTCACGTTCCAAACCAACACGTGCTTGTATTTTTTTTTATTTCCACGAACTAGAATGTCACGTGTGATTTCTTATTTCAATATGAAGATTGCTTTTGTTTACAGCATTGACCTCCCTTAATAGATTTCTTAATGCAATACTTACCATTGATTATGTTCTCAGACAAATCCAGACTACATAGCACTACGGTTAACCAGAATACATGTGCAGCCTACAGGGGTCAATCATCACAAAGACTGATTTACTATTCTGCTATGAATTCAAGGTAAATCCAAGAAATTATTGGTTTGCAAACAGACGTAGAAACAGTGTCTGTAACTTTATTTGTTTATTTGATGCTATGTAATGGCATTGCTCGCCCCAGAAACGTTTGTCAATAATAAATGAAACAGCGATACAGCATGCCATAAGGCAGTCTTTCCAAACAAAACTTTTTTGAATTGGGGAAAGAATACAAATATAGCTTATCCCCTCAGGAGCCCCGGTTCCAAAAATAAATACGATTACAAAATGAAGTATTGATTTTGAATAACAAAATTACCCACCAGTATTGGAAATCAACGACATAGACTCTTCTGCACCAGGCGTTTATCTCGATCTTTTAATGCAAAGAAACTAGTATGGTCAGCTGTATGATAAGCGTGATGTTTCATTTTCCCGGTTGTGAATTCACCATTTCTTACTAGCAACAATTCTGCATCCCTAACCAATGGTGTTAACATGTTCAAGGGGATACTCCGAACATCACGATTTTAGCGCAAGATGATCACAACTGACAGACAAAATTTAGCGTGTTCAAGATGATCACAACTGTATGGTCTGTTTATTTGTACGGTATAGAGATTGCTGTTGTTGGTGCTCGTAAGTTTGCCTATTGGCTCCGTTGTTGTATAACCTGTTCTCATTTGCGAACATGACATTACTTATTCGGATTGACGAACATTTAAATTCAAACAAATGAGGAGACGGGATATGTTTTAAGCCAAATCTGGACCATTCGGCTGCCTCAGTCTAAGAGACGATGCATTGCTCCTAAGCCTTAAACCGGAAATCAGTCATGTTGATGAGCAGACGTGCTCTTATCTTGAATGGTTAAAATTGTATTTTTCAACGAGATTTTGATCACATGCATTTCGGACCAATAACGTATATATTCGTTGAGTTAATTTGAATTATTGAAGACTTAAAGTATTTTGTCGGAGTGTGTTGTGGGCAATGAAGTTCCAGCCACGCTTCAATTTAAAATTGATCACATGGGCAGCTTGTTGCTTTTGAAAACCACACAAATCAAGCGATTGCTAGGCGCGCTATAATTGTCTACGATATTTTCGTAACTTACTTATAAAAAAAATAGTTTATCAATCAAGAACTCCCTAGTGTTGGAAGGCATAATAGTGTTGTATGCTAAACCTCCATTTGCTGTAAGTAAATATCCTGCTATTTTGCATATCTTCAGTGTGTCCGTACAGTGCATTTCCCGAGGTGAATGAGGTACTGCATTCGTGTTGCACTTCTCCAAGCACTGCAGATTTGTAGAAACACCTTTCACACATTTACCGTAAACGGGCGAACAACAAAAAAGGACGAAATCTGAGACCTACAAAAAAAAAGAATTGTCAATAGACACGCAATATAACATGTATTATAATGCAATAAAATAGGAAATCATATTGAACACTCCCTCCACACACACACACCACATACACACACAAAAATAAAAACAATTCCTTAACTATGACCATGTGGTTTTTAAAATGGAAAGAACATAATGAAACTAGTTATAATTAATTCACAAAAACCTAAACAACAAAAAGCGAAAAACCTGGTCTGTAAATGTAGAGACTAATATGGAATAGCTTACAGAGTTAAGGGCAGGATCACCGAAGGGCCAATGACACGGTCACCAACAACGTCGGGAGAAGTATTAAACTACAGGTGCTAGTGTGATGTCACCAAAGGGGTCCAGAACAAGGTCACCATCGGGTTCTGGTAAACATAAACACGCGGAATAGACTTTCCAACATCAAAGGAATGGAGGAGATCCTAGCATGCAGGAACACTATACAGTCCATGGCGCCTCAGGCATATCGCAGGTCGCCGGTTGGTATACTCAATCATGATTTGTCTGAAAAAGTCTATGCTTGTGGATTTTCTGCTTATATTGTTATAAATCTATATTTAGAAAAAAATAAAGAAGCTTGGTTTCCGGCGCAAGTTCTTTAATATCTGATGCACTTATGATGTCTTTGCCCGCTACCAACACAGGTATGTCGGAAAGCCTCTTTACCTCTGCACCCACTCGGTCGACCGTCCCCTTTCCGTGTGCAGCTTCTAGGAAATTCCAGGCTCCTTCCTTCCACCTGCTTTATCCTCACGTGCACTTCTTCCTTCTCTGTTGATTTTCTTTCTAGACCTTTGCCCGATCCTTCGTCACCTTGCAGCTCATACAACATACGGACAGTATGCAATAAACGCTAATCAAAAATTCAATAAATGGATTAAAAGAGCTTGTTGGAACCACGCTTATAGATTAACAACATGCACAGAAAATAATGGAAATAAATTGATAAATACTACAGGCTAAAAAGACAATTAGCATGCTTAAACAAGAAACATCAAGAGTGTATCGGAAGTCGACAGACCGTAACGACTTATCACGTCTAAATTCTTAAAATCAATTAGGAATATAGGGGGGAATACTATTTTCGGGAACTTTGTTCATGCAACAACCTAGGCTTGCCAGGAAAATCACAATTGGCTTTGTTTTGAAGACGTGTTGAAATCCTGCTGTTGTATTCTATATATTTACAACAGGAAATAAATTAGACGCGGTGTTTCAAATGATTCATTTCAAAACACACTACTTTTAGAATACCAACGAAATCAGACAGCAAAGTAATGTGGTGTCTTTGTCTCAAAAGGGCACTTTTAAACGTCACTATGTCCAAATTTTACACCATATTTAAATGCGTTATTTAAATATGCAAATTAGATTTTACCCGATAAATCCGGTCTAAGCTTGATCAGAAACAACATATTATGAAAAAGTAATTAAAAGGACTAGAAACGTTAGTTTTTAATCAGCCAGCAATTTTCTTTTTCTATTAAACTTTTAAAAAACAATATTAATGACACGCAGTAAAATGATAAAATGAACTTGTTTATATTTCATTTAATATATGACCAGCCAGTAACAAAAAATTAAACCCAGGCTGATCTTTTATAAAGATTATACATAATGCATAGAAAATGAAAATGCATTTCACTTCAATGCCATGCATGTTTAAAACACCAAAAAGGGTTAACTATGCATTCACGAGCATCATGAATGTTACTCTTAGTTCATAATACCCATTTTAACTGAGTTGAGTAAAAAAAAGAAATTAGTTTCAACAAAACCGATGATTTTTCCTGATTGAACGTAAATCACACAATTTTCGTCAACTTAATTATGCGGCGTTTCATGGTCATTGAGGGAGCATAAGAAATATTCAGCAAGTCAGGTGTAACAGCTGTTCCGTTTCTATATTTTCATCATATGTCATTAAATTTACCGTCAATTTGTGTCATCATCTCTCTTGCTTCGACAAATGCAGCATCCGGAATAGTGACGCAATAGTAATGTTCACAGGCACGCTTACAGATATGGGGTTTAGATAAAATAATATACAGAATTTCCGATTTAGAAACCGTGCCAGATTTCTTGCTTACGACCTCTTTAGAGTAAATTTCAGTGAGACAGCTGAATATAGATGTGGTAACCCATGTGAAGATTTTGATGACAATTTTTTATTCTGTGTCTAATACACACAGAACCGAAACCGTCCGTTACAACCATTCAGTGAGAATTTCACGTTTGGTTTACTTATATACGGTTATCCGAAGTAAAGAATTGGTCATATCTTAGAAGCAAAATCAGTTCAAAATTACATAAGTCGAAATAAGCGGTTTGAATTAATGTAACCGACTCTTCTCCCCCCACCTCTCTCTCTCTCTCTCTCTCTCTCTCTCTCTCTCTCTCTCTCTCTCTCTCTCTCTCTCTCTCTCTCTCTCTCTCTCTCTCTCTCTCTCTCTCTCTCTCTCTCTCTCTCTCTCTCTCTCTCTCTCTCTCTCTCTCTCTCTCTCTCTCTCTCTCTCTCTCTCTCTCTCTCTCTCTCTCTCTCTCTCTCTCTCTCTCTCTCTCTCTCTCTCTCTCTCTCTCTCTCTCTCTCTCTCTCTCTCTCTCTCTCTCTCTCTCTCAACTCTCTCTCTCTCTCTCCTCTCTCTCTCTCTCTCTCTTTTTCTATTAAACTTTTAAAAAACAATATTATTGACACGCAGTAAAATGATACAATGAACTTGTTTATATTTCATTTAATATATGACCAGCCAGTAACAAAAAATTAAACCCAGGCTGATCTTTTGAAAAGATTATACATAATGCATGGAAAATGAAAACACATACTGAAAGCGTCATTTTTTTACTGTAATACAGGTTAGCTTAAAGAAAAACAGAAAGAACACAATTCGTTTCACCGATAGCATACCACATTTGTATACTGTTTTCGGCGTGTATATGTAGGACGTGGGTTACAGGGTTTGATAATATGGACTTTCCCCCTATGTACACAAATACAAAAAAAATAATAATACTAAAATACTAATGTGTTCGATATTTGAAGGGAACAAATAAGATTTCAAGCATACTGAAAGCCTCGTTTTATACTGTAATACATTTTTTTTTTATTTTATACAAAAAAATATGGTAAAATTATTTATTTTGTTTATTTTTTTCCGGCAGAAATCGGGAACACCCACCCCTATATATTTGCTTAATCTAACGGTTGTGGGTAATCATGCCACAGCGAGGCTTTTTTTAATGTTGAATTGAATGCGTCTTCTGTACAGAAAGTTTGAAGCTTTTTGTTCAGCGCACTGTTCTTTTGATTGAAGTATTTGTGTACATAAACATTTGATTTACTTCATTAGTATAAATCACATCTGCTTGTGGGCATGATTGTGATTTTTTTTAAACATGGCAAGTTAGGTGCTTAATTTATAGCTACGCGTGTTGTCATTTTTACGCTTTTGAAAGGATCTGTTAAGTATCTGGACGTTATGAATTTTTTTCATATCTTATTTTAAAACACACATTATCATGTCCTCAAACACATTTTAGTATACATTCATGAAATGCTCACTTTTCCAATTTGTGAGCTTGGATGCTCATAACGTTTTCAGAGTAGGCATCTGCACGTCATGTTGTTGTATTCGAACGCGCCGCAATACAGATAGGTCCTTCCGGTTATGGACACATGGCTGCTCCAAAGCACTTTACTAGTTTTCCAAGAGACTATGGGTGATGTCTAGAGAAAACTCTGTCAAAACACTTTAAAATTTATGCGATATAAGTTTTTGGCAGAAGCTAACAGTAAGTATGTCTGGACCTCATGCTCGTGGTTAACTTATCAACGACACTGTCTTGGGCCACTTATTCACTTCGACTAAAATTTTAAAATGTTCAAAATGTCCCATTACGAAGACATAAAGCGGATCCTCAAAATTTTTGTTGACTGCCATAGGAAAATCACGAGACCAGAACTCAAATACCTGGGTCCAAGAAAATCATTTTCTTAATGGTATTGTCTTTTTGGGACAATTCCAATATCGTGACCAATTTTGAGGTCAATGTGTATCGGTCAAAGTACCTAGTGATCTCATTGTTTTTATTCCTCAGATCAAAATTTGAAAGGGGATACAACGATTTTTGGGACTCAAATATTTGATTCCTGGACTCGTGCTTTTCCTGTGGGACGAACTAAAATTTTCAGAACCCACTACATGTTTTTGTAACTGGACTCATCAAAATTTTGGAATTGGTGCTATGGATTCACAAGAAAAATATTCTACAAAAATTACTGGGATATTGCCATTGTAATTCTGATGTCTATTAGCGGCCATCATTCCATAATCTGTTCTTTCCATTTCTCTGTCTGTCTGCATTATAATTTTCATACAACAACTTAAGTTCAAATTAAACTAAGCAAACTGCTTCCAGATTGGGAGTGCATGCTTGGAATTGCTTTTCAGCCCAAAGATCACCATTTTCGCACAATAACATATGTTGAAGTGGACCAATCAATCTCAAACTAAATGTGTCGCTGCTTTCTTATTGGGAGTGCTTGTAAGACTAGGAATTTATTATCTAGGTCAAACCTCAAGGTTACTGTTACTATAAATAGTAAATTGATTCCTACTCAAATAGTCAAGTTCTTATACATGTATATTTACATGTATGCATTGATACAATCAATAAAATGATTCAATTAAGCATTTGGTTGACTTAATGCAGTGAGTAGGGTGACGAATGGATTTGATCTTGAGACAAATTTAATAAACTTAGAAGCAGTTCTTAACTTTGTCTCAAGACAAAACTCAATTCGTCATCCTATGAAATCAACCAAAGCAAGATTCAATGCTTATATTTTAGTTAAGACAATGACAGTCTGACTACAGTGGACTGTTGACATAGCATTATCTTATTTCTTGTCAAACTACAGTGGACTGGCAACAGAGCATCAACTTATTTCTTGGCAAACTACAGTGGACTGGTGACATAGCATCAACTTATTTCTTGTCAAACTACAGTGGACTGGTGACATAGCATCAACTTATTTCTTGGCAAACTACAGTGGACTGGTGACATAGCATCATCCTATTTCTTGTCAAACTACAGTGGACTGGTGACATAGCATCAACTTACTTCTTGTCAAACTGCTGAATTCCAAACAATTAAATTTCCAATGGCTGTTAGTTTGTGTAGTTCTTCTCTGACTGTAAATATGCTTTCTGCATTATAGATGTTTCTGAAGATGGCAGATCCACTTTCCAGACTTCTGTGTTCTCGAGTCACAGATATATGTTGGAGAAGTTTTTCATCGGGCCTCAAGAGAAAGCCTTACATTTCTCATTCAATCTGCAGTGCTAATGTCAAGGCACCACTTTTTAGAATTCAGTCCCAACATATTGCTGTCAGAAGTGGAATTGGTTACAAAAAAATATGGCCATTTTGTCGACATCAATGTTTTTCTTCGCATACTAGATCAGACTTGCTCATCAAAGAATCAGGTATTAGAAGCCATGGTGGTGTTGTAGTGAATTGTCAAAAAGGACAAGAAGTATTGAAAGATTTTCTGAAGGTGGCTAAATCTCGAGGAATGAAAGTGAACAGCAGGGAAATAGTGAAAACTGTTGATGATGTTATTTCTGCTGTTTACCCCAATGGTAATTATCCCTTTTTAGTTCTGAACGATAACTTTAAAAGTGGAAAATCTTTAGGGAAAATTGGATTAATTGGAGAAACAAGTGGTAAGCAGATGTTTGCAGAACAGTTTTTATTGAAAGACTTCTTCACCTGTCCAGAGATTGAACCACTGTTGTCGCTGATCAATGAAAATTTACAAACTATGACTGCAAGTGAGAAAGCTCATGTTTACCTGTGTCTTAGTTATCTTGGAATTTACGAAGTACATGCCAACCACCCAGTGATGCACAAGCTCTTCTTTGTTTTAGCTGAGCCAGCAGGGGAACTTGGCTATGAAGATATCAGGAAGTTTCAGATGGTTTTAGTAAAATGTTTGAATCCAGAAGTGTTAAGATATAAATTTTTACTTCCACATTTGAAGCACCTCAGTTCAGTGGGTTACCTGAATGTACAGAATAAGCAACAGTTTGTCCAAGCCATATCCTATAACGTTGAGACCATGCATATGATCGGAGACCGCTTTCGATTCCCTACTGATTTCTCCCAGGTTTGGCATGCTCTTGTCACAGATGAAAGTATAATGCAATGTCCAGATACTATTGTGACTATTTTAAACCATTTATCTTATTCTTCAAAAGATAACATTCCGCATGTCATTGAAAAAGATATTTTTGACAGAATAGAAAAAAGTCTATTACTACAGATAGCTGATATGGACATGAGAACTTTTGTTAAACTAGCTGCTGTATGCACAAAGCTACCAAGATATATCTTTTCTGAAAAATTGCAAAAAACACTTTCAGATCATTGTGAGAAAATATTACACAACACACAAAATTTGAGTATTACAGAAATGCTAAGTATAATGGCGTTTTACAGAATGGAGAATTTTTGTCTCTCACCTGATTCCTTAGCTATCCTTACTAATCATATGGAGCAGAAATTTCCACATCTGCAACAAGCTTATTCTTTTGACTTTCTGAAAATGTTGGTTGAAATGATGACAAAACATAGATTTGAAAACAAACATTTTGATGGACTGATGGCACTAATGAAAACACACTCTGATGCTGAAATGTTTAAAAGTGTTTTCAAATTTGAAATTTTATTGATGAGATGGAAGCTGTACAGCCTGCCTCAAGAGGCATTCAGGAAATATATACAGATAAATCTACTTAACAAGAGAGGGTTTGGACGTAACAGAAGGTTATTACCTGTTGTTTTAGGATATATTCATGAAAAAGTAGATGATCCGGTCATGAAAAAGGATTTGATGGACAGGATGTTATCTCTCTGTAGAGGCGAAAAAGAATTGAAGAGACTGTTTACTGTTTGTTTAAGTCTCATTTATGTTATGAACGTTTACAATAATCAACAGATTGCCTTTTATGAAGTGATTCTGCAACTGATCAATACAAAAATGGCTGACATAAAAGACTTGGACGAGTTGGTAGCTTGCTTTTTGTTAGGCTTTGATTTCAGGGAATGCTGCCGCAGGTCTTTAAGTGTGAGGAATACTCTAAGCAACTTGGTAGACAGACTTTCAGAAGTGATTCTACTTCCACATCAAAGATCAAGTGCTGTTTGGCTTGGTAAAGAAATAGGTCATCACTTCTATAACCGATCAAAGGACTTTTTCCATCTTACGACACCTGCTGTGGACCAGCTGGTCAAAAACATCTTGAAGGAAGAACAAACATGTGAATTGGACTGTTTTATTGCACTGTCAAATCTAATAGCTTGCGGTGAGATGAGTAAATCAAGACGGAAAGAATTAGAAAAGTTTGCCGATGTGATATTTGAAGAAAATATGGATTTCATGAGGATAGACTACTTATTACTGTGTGTGGACAACTTGTGTTTAGCAGGTGTATATCCCAAAAAGACTTTAACAGCCATCCTGTCCAAAAATTTTCTAGATGTTGTGGATGAAAGCATCACAAAGAATTCTAGCCGAGGTAAGTTCATAGATTTTCACTACTTTTTAATAGTTTGTATCTGGAATTATGAAGAGTAGTTAATTATCGTGGGCAAATTAAAATTGATATTGACATATAATGTGTACACTGGGTAACCTCAGTTAGAACTGGTGATCAGTGACCAAGATCCAAACCCAGGATCTCTGGCTTAAGTTCTAAGGTTACTTTATATTTGTACTGTTATGAAACAGCCTGACCTGTGAAGTACATTATGAAACTGGTTTTACTACCTGGACAATGTGAATACATAGGAAAAGAAACAAACTACAGTGTGAAAAATAATAATAATAATAAAAACTACACAAATAAATATATATCGGAAATATACAGAAATTGAGTTCAGGAATCATGCTTTTCTTGAAGGATTCAATTTTTAGCTCACCTAGCCTAGTTTTTCTTTAAACAGCTTCTTCTCAATAACCATTTGACCAAATGTTTTGATATTTGATTGGTATGTTCCTACAAAGATGGCAAAAGAAATGACTTTGACCTATGTTCAAGGTCACCGGTGTCAAATTTATTATACCCTTAAAATGACTCTCATGAAATAAGAGGCCTAGAGGCATGATATTTGGTTGTGTTCCCAGGACGAAGCCTGACAAAGTCAGTGAAAAGAAATGACCTTGACTTATGTTCAAGGTCACGGGTCAAAATCTATTACAACCGTTAAACAACTTCGGATTTACCAAGATGTGCAGAAGTATGGTATTCTACTGATAGATTGCTAGGATAAAGCCTAACATATCAGGTTTGCCAGTTTTTGTTCTAAAATATTTTATTATTAACCCCTCACGGCGACCACAGTGGGAATTTACACAATGTAGCATTCCGTTCATACACATGTACGTATGTTCACTTTTTGTCATTCCTCTAGCAGATTTCCTTTGTTTCCCAGTTGTACCCTTTTGATTTTTAGACTGGTCTGAAAAGCTCCTGGTGAAATTCGGTGTTTATAATGAATTTGGATATAGCAGGTTTCTATTTATTTACTCAAAGTAATTTTTAGGTATGCTGAAGTGTAATGTATCTCTCAAATTTATACCTGTTCAATTCTAGTTTATTGCATAAACTTCTGGTCATTTTAATTTTAGGACTCAAAGGAGAAATGAAACAAAATGTCAGATGATATTTTTGATGTCCTGTATTGATATCTTGTATCAGCAAATCTTTTTTAAAATCATTTTATGATATAAGATTGGCTCAGAGCAAAGCTCCCAGAAGTAAAGAAGACTAATATTAATGTAAATAGAGATGTTGTGCCTGTTTGTACCAGGTCAGATGATATTTTCTATCAATGATAATGAACAAAGACTCTGCTGAAGCATCAGTTTCACTGACAAAAATCAGCGACTTCATCAAATAAGTGTTCAGTATCTGCTCGCCTCATTCGTCGCTACTAAATACAGCTTTCCTGTCACTAATAAAACAGATATTTATGAAATGTTAATTGACTTTGTCATATTATGCTTGTTACAAATTTTTACATGCCTTTCGAATCGTGGATATCAGTGATGATTTATGGTCCTTAGAGATTTGTTATAACCCCGTTTTTTTATTGTAGTAAACATAATTTGCAATACATTTATTCAGTGAATTAAGTTTGATTGACAGCTAGTGTGGAGAAACTCCAGGCAAAATTCCCATCTTTCACAGTCTATTTATAGGCTTTGATACTGCATGTTACTTATTATAAATAACACATTCTGCTGTATGTAAATTATGTAATAGTAATGCATGTATTGGAGATGCTTAAATAATGATTATTAGTGTGTGTTATTTGCTATTTTGGTGAAAATGGCATATATTTCACTCATTGCATACAGGTTTTTCAAAATATGATGACATTAGAAAAAAAAACAACACATTTCAATGTAATGACATAATCTATGCAGAGGTAACTTTGGTATACTAACGTATTAATGGAGTTGAAAAAAATTGTGTTAAATGTTTTGCATTTTATAGTAATTACATAAGAAGTTATTATAATTTACATTAATCACGCTAGTTTGCTCAGACGGAAAGTTGGCATAAAGGGTATAGAGTCTGAGGAAACCTAGATGAATGGGAACGTGACCTTATATCTTAGACTTTTCAAGTCTGTTCTGGGAATCAAACCTCAGACATCTAGATAAAAGATAAGAGCAATACCACTGCACCACTGAACAACCCCAAATTGGTATTGCGGTAACAGTTCAAAAGAATATGAATATACATATCCATAGAGTGATACATGTACATATCACTTGCAATCGCACAGTGCACTGGCTGTATATTTTATTATGGAATATCTCAACAAGAATTTCTGAATTTCTTTTGTTTTTCAGTTGTTTCCACTGCACATATTGAATACCATTTGCTTCGATTGAATCGTGCTGTTGTCCTTGACTGTCCAGCTTTGGACATTCCTTGGTTCTGTGGGCATGTTGATGTTCCACACAAGATCCATAAAGAGAAACGTATGTATGTTTTAGATCTGTTCTGACAGCACTGTTTTAGATCTGTTTTAACAACACTGTTTTAGATCTATTTTGACAACACTGTTTTAGATCTATTTTGACAACACTGTTTTAGATCTGTTCTGACAACACTGTTTTAGGTCTGTTTTGACAACACTGTTTCAGATCTGTTCTGACAACAGTTTTAGATCTGTGCTGACAACACTGTTTTAGATCTGTTCTGACAGCACTGTTTTAGATCTATTTTGACAACACTGTTTTAGATCTGTTTTGACAACACTGTTTTAGATCTGTTCTGACAGCACTGTTTTGACAACACTGTTTCAGATCTGTTCTGACAACAGTTTTAGATCTGTGCTGACAACACTGTTTTAGATCTGTTCTGACAACACTGTTTTAGATCTATTTTGACAACACTGTTTTAGATCTGTTCTGACAACACTGTTTTAGATCTGTTTTGACAACACTGTTTTAGATCTGTTCTGACAGCACTGTTTTGACAACACTGTTTTAGATCTGTTCTGACAGCACTGTTTTGACAACACTGTTTTAGATCTGTTCTGACAACACTGTTTTAGATCTGTTCTGACAACACTGTTTTAGATCTGTTCTGACAACACTGTTTTAGATCTATTCTGACAACACTGTTTTAGATCTGTTCTGACAACACTATTTGAGATCTGATCTGACAACACTGTTTTAGATCTATTCTGACAATACTGTTTTAGATCTGTTCTGACAACACTGTTTTAGATCTATTCTGACAACACTGTTTTAGATCTGTTCTGACAACACTATTTGAGATCTGATCTGACAACACTGTTTTAGATCTATTCTGACAATACTGTTTTAGATCTGTTCTGACAACACTGTTTTAGATCTGTTCTGACAACACTGTTTTAGATCTGTTCTGACAACACTGTTTTAGATCTATTCTGACAACACTGTTTTAGATCTGTTCTGACAACACTATTTGAGATCTGATCTGACAACACTGTTTTAGATCTGTTCTGACAACACTGTTTTAGATCTGATCTGACAACACTGTTTTAGATCTATTCTGACAATACTGTTTTAGATCTGTGCTGACAACACTGTTTTAGATCTATTCTGACAATACTGTTTTAGATCTGTGCTGACAACACTGTTTTAGATCTGTTCTGACAACACTGTTTTAGATCTGTGCTGACAACACTGTTTTAGATCTGTGCTGACAACACTATTTGAGATCTGATCTGACAGCACTGTTTTAGATCTATTCTGACAACACTGTTTTAGATCTGTGCTGACAACACTGTTTTAGATCTGTGCTGACAACACTATTTGAGATCTGTACTGACAACACTGTTTTAGATCTATTCTGACAACACTGTTTTAAATATATTCTGACAATGCTAACTTTGATATTACTACATATCTTTGTCAAAAAAAATGCTCCTTGTCTGAAAATCAGTGTGCTCATATCAAGATAATGCCAACAGACAATATGGTGTACAATTTTAGATTGCCCAACTTGTCCAAGAGCTGGTTGAGATTTTTTTACTAACCTTGACCAAATGTTTACTAACTCAAATTTTAACATATGTTTTCAAGAAAATGTTTTTAAATCACCATATATTAAAAGAGAACAAAAATATATGCAGGTCATCCAGTCCAAACAAAGCACTTCATGTATATATCATTTGCCCCAATGAGCATAACCAAGTCTGTCTTCGCATCAAATTGACAAATATTGATGTTTTCACTAATGTGTCTAGTTTGCTTCAACTTATAGACCTAGTGGGCTATAGAAAAGTATACATTGTCTGAGCCAACTGACCTGAGAAGTTTTTCATCGCATATAAAAAGATTGCATAATCTTTATCCATAGATTAATACACATGGCGAAACAAGGCAATTCGAATGATGCTCACAATGGCCTGTTTTGGGGGGGGGGCAACATGGGACAAAATCTCATGGTGATATGTTGCTTGTGTGCAATGTGTGGTACTGTGTGCTGTGTGTCATTTGTTGTTAACTTTAATAAACCTTTTTTACTTCTTCTAGTAAACTTCTAAACTGATTTCAATTAATTTTGGCAGAAAACTTAATGGCCAAAGATGAACCAGAAGTGTAAATTATTTTATCCCCATTTCCCAGAGGTCTGAGGGGCGGGGCCAAAAGGGTTGAAATTGGCTCAAATTTCAAAAATCTTCTCAACATCAGATATGGTAGAATCAAATGCTCTTCCTGAATAGAGGTGTCTTAAGGTGCTTTGCCATAATTGTGAATTTTACGACTCCAGGGTCTCACATTTCCCTTGGAAAGGGGGTAAAGTTTACTATTATTTATTAAGGAAGGGTCCTAAGGTGTTCAATTTTATGACCCCAGGGTCCTACATTTCACCCTGGGCAGAGGTAAAGTTTACTATTACTACTAGTATTATTTATATAGAAAAAATAAATTTGTTAGCATACCATGTAATTTGATTTATTTACATTAAAATGATTTTAAACTTAATATAAGATGGCAGTTTGATAGTAGGCACATATTGATCCTGGCTGACCCTCAGGGACTGGGCCCCAAAAGTGGAAGTTAGACAATACATTTTCATATTTTGCTTCAAAACATTACTCCTTCCTTCTTAATGCTTGGGTAGATTTCAACCAAATCTGAATCATTATTACAGATGGGTAATCATTTCCTAATTCAGAAAGCCGATCCTCAGGAGCCAACTCTTGTTTAACATTTCTGTTTGTTTTTATCTTAGATCTGTGGAGGTATTGTAAAAGAACTCAGGAAGCGCTGTGCAGTATTCTTGGTGGAAAAGAATTCCTGAGTGAGAATTCAACAACTCGATTCAAGCATGTCGTAGGTAAGAAAGGAAGGATAATTATATACCTTGGTGGAGAATATATGTAGCAGTTTAATTCACTCCAAGAGACCAAATGTCAGTTGTAAAATCCCACAGAAAGCCATTTATTCCATATGAAGACTGTCCTTGTTCTAATTAACAGAGGTAGAATACACACCATGACTGTCCTTGTTCTAATTAGCAGAGTTAGAATACACACCATGACTGTCCTTGCTGTAATTAGCAGAGGTAGAATACACACCATGACTGTCCTTGTTCTAGTTAACAGAGATGGAATACACACCATGACTGTCCTTGTTCTAATTAACAGAGATAGAATACACACCATGACTGTCCTTGTTCTAATTAACAGAGGTAAAATACACACCATGACTGTCCTTGTTCTAAATAACAGAGATAGAATACACACCATGACTGTCCTTGTTCTAATTAACAGAGTTAGAATACACACCATGACTGTCCTTGCTGTAATTAGCAGAGATAGAATACATACAAAGACAGTCCTTACTAGATATAAGAGTTAATACTTTTACTGATATAATAAATTCTTTTCATTTCAGATTTTCAGTGTTTTATAGATGCAGATGGCACTCCAGTTCAACCAGACACATTAGATCTGAGCCAACCTCTACCAGCTAGTATAAAAAGGTCAGAAATTCTCCAAAAGTTGTATTATATATACATTCATTTGTTTTGTTAGGAGAAATATCTATATAAATAGATAATCAAAACTATTTGTTTTTGCAATATGATGTCATCTGACCAGTGACCTGTGCCATGCATAAACATTTTACATTTTTAATTTTTCTAGAGTTCCACCATTGGGATTCAGCTAAACTTACCAGAAATAATCTAGATATGGTTATGCAATATTGTTGCCATCCTTGAAAAACATTTTTAATTTCTGAGGTTCCACATGTGCCATTGAGTTGGAAGTTGGTTGAGATGTTCAGGAATGGAAACTGACCAAATGGGTTGTTATTCAGTTTTGTGAAAAGTTCTATGTGGCAGCCATTTCGTAACGTGACTGCACAATCATTGTTTCCATGAACAACACCTATTTAGATCTTCTCAAGTTCCATCTGCAGGATTCAACTGAAACTTGCTTGCAATGATCCTAACATAGTCATCAACCAAGTGTTGTTATATTTCGTTTGGTTTGGATATCAGTTATGGCCACAATCTTGACAAAAACATTTTAACCGTCTTAAATTCCATTGGTACCATTGAGATGAAAGTTAGTGGGGAGGTTAAGGACAAAGCATTGTTATTTTACTGAAAATTAAAAATTTGGGACATGGCTTGAACTTGCCTGAAATGATTTTGAGATGGTCTGGATCATATAGAGTTAGTTTTTAGGTATGCCCGAATCCGAGATGCCCCGGGTCCCCCAGACCATTCACTCAATTAGTCAGGATCTTAGTCTTTTTACAGTATATGTTCTTAACCACTTTTTGTCAGTTCTGTGTATAATCACTCTGATGTAGAGTTACTTCCCTTTGTTTTACATGCCAGCGAAGGGATATGATTAACGGCTGAGAGGAGCAGAGGACTAGATGTGATAAGATGAATACAGTCATGTTATCAGTGTTAGTCCGGGGATCTGATCCCATCTTTGGATATGTATTAGTAATTCTACTTTCTAAATGATGATATTTTGCCAGGTACGTGGTACCAGTCTTCTTGAGTAGTTGTTATCTGGGATATCAAACTTTAAAACCAGTTCTTATATTATTCAGGGTCGCTGTAGATGTGATTCCTGACAGCATTTGGGGTAATAAACCTGATGTCATGTACCAAGAAAAGAAGAGACATCTGAAAAAGGAAGGCTACAAATATATACAAGTAAGTTAAATACACATTGAAGTTTCTTCCTTATGAATACAGTGTAATCAATTTCTGACCTCGTAGTTGTTTGTTAATACCCAACAATTCTATGCCATATTCTCTTGGCTGGCTAAAATTCCTTGATATCTCAACCTTCAGAAAAAACTTTATTTTCATAATTATCTAAAGAGGTTTGGATTAAAATTGGAATAAAACAGCATTGGGTCTTTTAAATTCTGCTAAATTTGTGAATTCCTGATAGTAAGGTGCTATAGATAGAATAATGTTAATGACATCACTGCTTCTTTGATTTGATTAACCAAAAAATACAACAGACTATTTGGATTTACATTGTTTATATAACATGGCCAATGCCATTTGTACAATGCATGTTGTTTTTATTTTGAAAATTCCTGACACTGCAATCATGCAAACCCTTTAACAAACATTCATCACCCCCTCTCCCCCCACGCCACTCCTCTTTTCTTTTAATATGCCTTCAACTTTGTTTAACATATGAATGATTCATGATTCTTGCAGGTGAATAGGGACCGCATGCTTGGACTGGCTTTATCAGAAAACAGATTTATTGAAGAGTTCTATGCTGAAGAAATTTTCAACTAGATACGATGTACCGATGTACAAGGATAGCGAGTTCAAGAGATATTGAGTGAAAATTGAATCAAGGATCTAGTCATTTCTTTAATCTCAACTTCATCGACAAATTTGGACTAAGACACAATATGGAATAATTCTGCATTTTTTGAAAAAAGTGGTTTCAGAACAAGTTAGATGATGGTACAGAGTAGGAACAAATTACTGCTTATCTGGCCAAAATTCAAAAGTGTGGATATTCTATAGTCTCCCCAGACTTACTTGTTCAGAATGGCAGATGTTAAAGTGTTGTTACCATTGGAGCAGATGAGTGAGGCAGGTGTTTCCTGTCCTATCCCACCATACAAACATATAGTGTTGTTCTACATAACTGATGGATACTGTGTTCATTGTTCAGAGCTATCACCACATGTGTTCCTATGTGCCGTACAGGCTCGGGTAATGAACATTTTTCTACGTTTGTCTCTCTGTATATGTTTGTGTGAATTGAAAATTGTACAACTAAAAATATTTGACCTATTTACTCAAAACTCCACACTGTAATTATTTTTGGTACTGTACTATGACAGTGCTACAGAAACACTATGGTAGCAATACGACAGTGCTACAGAAACGCTATGGTAGTACTATAAGAGTGATATAGAAACGCTATGGTAGTACTATAAGAGTGATATAGAAACGCTATGGTAGTACTATAACAGTGCTACAGAAACGCTATGGTAGTACTATAGGAGTGATATAGAAATGCTATGGTAGTACTACGACAGTGCTACAGAAATGCTATGGTAGTACTACGACAGTGCTACAGAAACACTATGGTAGTACTACAACAGTGCTACAGAAACGGTATGGTAGTACTATGACAGTGCTACAGAAATACTATGGTAGTACTGTGACAGTGCTACAGAAGCGCTATGGTAGTACTACGACAGTGCTACAGAAACACTATGGTAGTACTACAACAGTGCTACAGAAACGGTATGGTAGTACTATGACAGTGCTACAGAAACGCTATGGTAGTACTATAACAGTGCTACAGAAATGCTATAGTAGTACTGTAACAGTGCTACAGAAATTGTATGTTTGAAGTAAATACTGTGCACCTTTCTGATTTACAGTATAATACATATGTTACGTTGGAGATAGAGTTTCTAGAGTGCATAAACTCTTGGTATCAATGCACTCATACAGCATTTGAAACACCTAGGTGAGATAATACATAAAGAAGGAGTTGTAAGGGTTACCTCGGCCAAGTTTATTGCTTGAAAGTGTATAGCAATGCAATCATATAAAACAAGAGAGAAATGGGATTTATAGGGCTGTAAATGACATTCCTCAACCAGTTTATGTCTGTATGTTAAACATTGTTATGAACCCGATGTGATATAATAAGGCAATCAAATATCTATAAAGATGTCAATCAAGCTGTTTAGACTTTAAAGTATATCTCATGTTGATTAAAGGATGATAATTTTGTATGGAGGCAATTTTATTTGTTTATGTGAAGTGATATTATGGAGAGATAATGTGAAAAAATAATTATTTAAGGTTGTATGCTATCATCTTCATATGGTGAATGACCAGGTAAATTAGTTTGTTTGCTGGGTTTATGTTAGGTTGTATCAGACATTTCAACCTCTGGTTAAGATCTTCAGATCTGACATTTTATTCCTACTTGAGACGGTTTGTGTTTTTTAGGAAGCTGATATCACAGATCATCCTGTGCTATTGTGGTTGTATTCTTGGCAAGACATTACTCAATGGCTTGGAAATGACATGTGATGGTGTGATGGGCCTCTTGTATCTTGTTCAATGAAGTAGCCACCACTTACTATAAGGAGACCCTACTTCAAAGTCACCCCAGCTTTTTCACTTAGCAATATACCCAGCAAATCACACAAAAACCAATTCTGCTGCATTTCCACGCTCACCCATCTGCAAGTGCCTAATTTGGCATGTGTCTTTAGAAAGCAGAGGGGAATATCACCAGCTAATAGTGGTTCACATGCCCACCTCATACAGTTTACTTTTGAATAACTTTTATTGGATGGAGTTTTTTTTCTTTTTTCTATTTTGGTAATTTGACATTCCATTAAATCTTTTACATTATATGAATTGACCATTGTTAATGAAAAACCCAAAAGTATTTAATGAAATTTGATCACTTTGATATATGTTTGAGATTATGGATTACTAGGAGATAAGTGAAACTGTGATGAATTCTTTATGTAGTCCCATAAGTCTTTACTTATCCGTTAATTCAAAATAGAGAGTATTTTATACTTATGTTAATGTCATATTCCCTTCAGAATAAGGATAACCAAGCCATTATGATTTTAACTAACATTTGTCATGTTTGTGCCTTCGAAGTCAAAATTTTTTCATTGTGTTGCCAGAATTTGGAACACTGATATTTGTAAATAATTTAAAACTATAAGCTATTGATGAATCCTATTTATCAATCACCACGTGAGATCTTGTGTATGTACATAAATAGACAAATGTTTTTTTTACAATAAAAAGATTATTTATTCATTGTGTCAGTTTGTACTTTCATCCTTCATGGAGAGATCAATGATTGCTTTTATGAAACTTTTTGCAGATATTGGTACATATCAAATATTTTATTAAAACAATGCCCTATCCCATCAACAGAGACATGTCATTATGGGATCTCTTGGTAAGACGGAGACAAAAGAAGAAACAAAAAATTGTATTTATGATTTATTGAATTTTGTTTACATATGGTTATCATTTCTACATAATAAAATACAAAGTTTGTATCATGTTACTCTGGCGTTATAGAACTTGTATTGCACAGAACATTAATGTCTACAGTTTCATGGTGAAGTGTTAAGACATAAGCATGGTATAAAAGGTTTTCTACTTACAATAAAGAATTATATAAATGACCGGGATCACACAACAAAATCAGGCTAGTCTTCTCACACATGATTTCAGTGACTCTAAAAACACACCCAAGTCTTTACATGTGATTATTCTGCTTGCTTTGTTTTATCAGTTTTATTTTAAAATGGGAATTAAATGAAATTAAATGAAAATTTTAAGTAATTTTGAGTTTTTCACACCATCACTAAAAGGTTTTGCTCTCAAACAACCATGAAAGTATTTTGTTGACAGTATCAAATATTACACCAAAGTTGCATATTTGTCAGTTTGTGACTTCAAATACCAGAGCCATGGTATCCTTATTACTGTCAAATTAAGTGACTTTTTTTTCTACAACAAAAATACTTCTCTTTAGTTGACATATTCACAGTATCAACAAAAGAAACCCCTTTATAGTTTGTCATGGCCATTACTGAATTTTAAGTACAATTTATAATTTTACCATTGCCATACCTGAAAGAACAGGTAATAGTTATATTAACATAACTGGTAAATAGACCTACCATAATGGGCATTCACAGAACCTCTACCAACAAACTTGTCTTCATATCAACAGAAAATGATGGATTCTAACAGGTTTCAAAATATCCTAAGATAAAGCTAAAATATTTCTTCAAAAAGTTTCAAGTTCTTTTAAATTAGTAAATATTACAAAAATTTATGATAAAAAATGTTTGTACTTAAGTGCAAACAGAACAGGCACAAGGTTTTACTGGTGTCTTTATATCACAACGCTAAACATTGTCTAAACCAAACTGTAATCAGTTTTACCCTGTAGTCTCTCCAGAAAGCAAATATCTTCTTATCATAGATTAGATAAAGAGAATGTAACTACTACAAGGTTGATTTCAGAAGGATGTGTGATACAGATCTACTTCATAGAATATCAACAGATTCCAAAAAGGAGAAAAAGTTAAATAATCACAGAAATTGATTCTTTTTAAGGTATTGAGCTAACTTTTCATCAGAACAGTGTGATCAGATCCTAACTACTACTCCACATAGCTCTAGTATATTATTATATTTATCAGAAAAAATTGTAACTGGAAGTATCAAAAATTGATCATGCTTAATCAGAGATTCTTGTAAAACATGAGAAATAAAAGAAAAAAATATTCATATGAGGAAAGTAGAGACTTAAATAATGACATTATGATCAATTAAGGTATTTATTGATTTCTGAAATATCATTTTGGAGATATTTGCACAGATCAGCGGATATTTGAACAGATCAGAGAAAAGTGTCAATTACAGTAGCAATAATTCAAAATATGAGACAACAAAACTGCGGTTGAAAGTTATTTTTCATCTGACGAAAGTAATGTACATGAAGATAGACTTGCTCATTTCCCTTCATATTTGATTAATGTATTCATATATGTAAACATTCCTTTAAAATATCAACATACTAAAAGATATTAAGTCAATTACATCCAAATCTCTAAATAACACTCTTTTTTATTTGTATCTGAAGCAAAACTGGATAAAAATATACACACACACTACAAATACAAACATATTTAAATATATGTATTGACAACCAGAGTTCTAGATTATATCTACCATATCCTTATGTAGTTAATGTGTAATTATGGCAGTAAACACACAAAGGCTCAAAATTACACACATGCATGTATCTCTTTACATATGAAATATGTGAATCAAAGCTTGTTTACAATAATATTGTCTAATTATACCCCTCCCTCCTCCACAAAGAAGTCCGTCATTTGTTTTTCTAATACATCTAGATCTGATTACTTTAATCTAGAAACTGTTACCAATACTAATTTGCTTCTCTTTTAAAGATTTCATCACACAAAAATGAAATATATACCAATGTATTTTCCTTTAGATTTTTTAATCTCGTGACTTAATTTTTTTTTTCTAAAACACAGACGCAACTATTTCTTAATACATAAATGTGAAGTGATTTTGTCAATTATACTTTGTCCCAGAACTGTAAACTCACAAACATTTCAAATTACTGTTCATGATCTTTGAAGTCCAATGCTGAAAAGAATACCATCCGGTCCTTAGAATACATTTTAAACAAAGCTCTACCTGTTGTGTAATAGAAAATATTTCAATACATATGGAAGACTGCTGCACTTCTTCAACATTATATAAAATATTGTAAATGTGTCGGAAACACAAAAATGCCCTGACAAGCAACCATGGAGAAGTTTGAAACTTTTCAGTGTCATGCCTTTGTTAAGTGGTGTACTCTAAATTTAGGTATTGGTTGACCATGAATGGGTTGCCAAGTAAATCATCGCAACTACAGTGGCTATGGCCTTCAAAATATTGTCATTTACAGAGTTTTTTTTAATTCCTTAAGGAGTAAGGCAAGACTCCAATTTTGGTTTTATCATTTTTATGAGTATTTAATTAAAATTCTTAAAGTTTGATAGCAATAACTCAAATCAACCATAACCAGATCATACTTGGTCTGCATATTTTCATATACAAATACATACCAAATTACTGTTCTGCATCAGTAAATCAACACAAAATAATGACAGAGTGACAGCCAGAGGAACACCATTTGCCCTAACCATGAGGGGCAGGTTATCTTTACATCATGTATGACGAATGCATGAAGCTGTGATAAACTATTTGTCCGTTGATTTAATCTCATATGTTGATATCTTCGTAAATAATTAGCGAGCCATCAAATAAATATCTTGTGTCTCTGATGAGTTACACGAGGCTGAACTGTTACTGCCAACAATGCCTCTTTTAACTTTTCTACTGATCACATATATTATTTGGACTAAGCTGGTTACAATCTGCCATTCAAACTCTCCAGGCGATACACAGTCTCTGTAGGATACACAGTCTCAGCGAGATACATAAACTCTCCCAGGAATACACAGACATAACTACCTGTCTGTCCTTAAGCTTTTCACTGTAGCCATTTTTCCAAGGTCTTAAAAAAAATTAATGTGACCTCCCATCATCTTAAAGCAGATTTTGACACAGGTGAGACATATTTAACCTAATATGTCAGTAACTGTGACATGTGACTTGGAATCCATCAATATGTAATGTCACAACAAAACCTGGTACAGGTCAGACTGTATCTTGTAAATGCCCAACAAGTTAACAGTCCTGGTGCTGTTCATATTGTAGTGGCTAAGGATTGGTGGATAGGTGGTTGGAAACACCTCACATGTTCTACAGGTATACTGTCGGAGTCATTGGTCTTTAGATATTTGTTCAACACAGCAAATATTTGATTGTTTAATATTTGGAATTTCCTGATTCTGTCCACCATCTTCTTTAATTGCTGTAAGAGAGGAATACATATTGATGTTATACGACAGTCTACTGTATATATTATATATATATGATATCATTTCAGAGATTTAAAATGTATATGGTAATTTGTATTAAGGAAACAAAAACAAAGACTTTATTGATGGTTGTCTTTTTCCTTAGACAATGGAGTTAAAGTACATGTATGCCAGTCAGCTACTTGATATGAAGAATCTATTCAGTACTTAACTGAGAACTCACAGAATAACTAATCTATTTTGATACAGATCAAAGTAAATGTTGAAAATATGTTACATACATTTTTTTTAGCAAGGTTTGACATTCCTCAATTCTGAGTCTGCATTTACCTGTGTCTCCTGAGTTACATGTATTTACAATTCCCTAAACATAACCTGAAGTCCCCTGAGTTACATGTACTTAAATTCCCTTGACATAACCTGAAGTCTCCTGAGTTACATGTACTTACAATTCCCTAGACATAACCTTAAGTCCCCTGAGTTATATGGTACTTACAATTCCTTTGACATTTTCATCTTTCATGTCTACCCTGTTGACCTTGAGGATGTGGTAGCTGAAGTCGAGGGCTTCAAACCTCCTCTGCTGGTTAAGAAGGATGATAAGAGCACATCCTGCCCAGTTCAGACCCTCACCATACAACTGCCTATAATAGAAAAGTCACACATGATTTAAGACTACAGTACACTTCTACTTGTATGCTAGAGGAGAATATTCTCGTTGTTTATAAATTGTTAGTCTTCATTGATGCCTTCAAAATGCTAACAGTACCCATTACTGAGATTACAGTCAAATTTGAACAAGAGTATGCAGCAAATTACAATCCCCCATCAAATACAAAATTATATGCAAAACAAACTTTTGCTTTGGTGTAGGTCAAAGGTCAAAATACAGATTTAAGTGACCTATTTCTGATAAAGATAAAGATCTTCACAACAGTAAAAGTATGACTTTCCAGTGACAAGTAATGTAGGCAACAGATCCAGGAAAAGATAGCGGACAGACATATGGATGGACATTATGCCAAACTAGTTCCCCCTCCCCCTGTTTCCCAGTAGTGGAAATTCTGAATTTAATATCACTTTATGTAGACACTGTATCCACTAAAATGTGCATTATCATCAACCAAACAATGATTGTTTGTTACATTCATTATATTCATAATGGAAATCAGTATATAATCTTAAGTCAATGCGCTAGTTATATTTACATATTACACTTTACCTTGTTTTCATTATTTTATCAAGATATGGAGAATATAGAATTTCCACTATCTAGTTCTATATAGTTCACAAAAGCAGGATAAAAATCAGAAATTGACATACTACTCACTCTATGGTGTATTCATTGTCCCCGACAGGGATGGAGAAGACAAACTGGATGGCACTCCACAACCTGTGGAACTCTGTACATTCATCAATATTCATAACACCATTGGCTGGAGGCTGACCAACCCAGAGTGGATCTTCCACAAATGTACGGATTCTAGTCAGCACTATCTCAAACATGGACAGTCCACAGCACAGTCTCTCTCTGGTCAAAAGATCTCCTTCTGCGGCAATCTCACTTTGCTGTCATATAAAGTAACACTCATCATAATTATTTCAAATTTTTCAAACTTTAAAGGTAAAAAAAATCAAAACTAAAAACAGAGTGAATGTAATCTGACATACTAGTGGACTACTTTTGTCACTACAGAGATCCCAGAAAGTAAAAGATACTGTTGGATTATTCCAAAACATGTATCAGATCAACCGTTTGTTTTCCATCATCAAGACAATAGGTACCACTAGATGATAATTACCTGACTATTTTCCAGCTTGAGATAACAAGTACCCCTTACCTAACAATTTCTAGTTTTAAGATTCTCTTTGAGTACAACTTGCCTGACTATTTCCCAGTTTTGAGATGACGAGTACCACTTACCTGACTATTTCCCAGTTTTGAGATGACGAGTACCACTTACCTGACTATTTCCCAGTTTCGAGATGACAAGAACACTTACCTGATTCTTTCCCAGTTTTGAGATGACGAGTACCACTTACCTGACTATTTCCCAGTTTTGAGATGACGAGTAACACTTACCTGACTATTTCCCAGTTTTGAGATGACAAGAACACTTACCTGAATATTTCCCAGTTTTGAGATGACGAGTAACACTTACCGGACTATTTCCCAGTTTTGAGATGACGAGTAACACTTACCGGACTATTTCCCAGTTTTGAGATGACGAGTAACACTTACCTGACTATTTCCCAGTTTTGAGATGACGAGTAACACTTACCTGACTATTTCCCAGTTTCGAGATGACGAGTAACACTTACCTGACTATTTCCCAGTTTTGAGATGACGAGTACCACTTACCTGACTATTTCCCAGTTTCGAGATGACAGGTACCACCTGAAGAGCAGCATATTTTGCTTCTAATCTCTTCATCATCATCTTCAGCTCCTGTTCTTTCTCCTTCCTGTTGTCACCCTCTAAAACAATAGCTTCTGAGTCAATATCTCATGTTTCCATTTACAAACTTAGGAGTCAATATAATATATATGATATATTAATATAATAATAGAAATCTGGTTTACACTATTCTGTTCAGCAGGGCAAAATGCATGACACTGCCATCCAGTGATATTGCTCACTCAGCAGATAGGCTTACCTTTGATAGGAATAAATGGTTTGGGTATGATATTCTGGAACGGTGCAGCATGTTTCAAGTCACAAACCTCTTCTTGTGTCTGAAATATGAACTCATATCTCTTATACATGAATCTCTTTGTATTTGTCTTTTAATTATCAAAATTAATATTATTTTTCTTTTTAAAAAAACTTGGAGAAATACCTTGTGTAATCATTTCTTATTGTAAAAATCTATGTTTGGTTTCTTTGTTTTTCCATTATTCTCTTCTTTTTAGTTTTAAACACCACACTAAAAAAGACAATTAATGAGAAATAACTGCAAACACATATCCATATTGTACATAATTTCGTTTTGGATGTTTTTGATGTAGACATCAATTTAAGATATATTTAATGCTAATGCAGCACTCACCAGAGACTGTTCTACCAACATACAGAACAGGATGGCATTTCCGACCTCCCGGAAACTCTGGAACACCTCTGTCCTCAGATCTGGGTACTGAATCAGATCATTTAACTGGGCCTGGTAATAACCCATCACACCTGTAAATATACATCAAAGTCAGGTTTACAGGGTTCTCTGGTATCCTAGCAACATGACAACATCGCCAAGGGTTACAGTGATAATGTAGTTTCCTTCATAACACACTTCTGTTATGATGAAACAATTGAGTAACATGTTCGGTTTTTTTCCCACAGCGTCAATTAATTGAAGAATTGGAGATTATCATTCATCATTAAAGAGACGAGACATCAAAACTAAGGAAGTTACAGGTACTACAAAAAGCTTTAAGAAATAAATGTGAAAAATGAAAGTAGCAGACCTTTACCATAAAACATCCAAACATTGATGAACTGCAACAAAATAGCACTTGCCTGGTGATCCATAGTCGTATCGCAGTAATCGGCAAACATTTGGCATGACTCTCATCAAAGTCTTCACATAATCAAACAGGGTTCCTTTCAGCTGTAAACAGCAACAATAACAGAAAGTTACATTTCACAGTCCCTCTAAATTGATTATTTGTTCATTTTTCTCTATTTAATGTTGCTATAATCTGTTCAAATGGATTCTGAAGTAAGCAGTCCCTGTAACGTCCAAATCCTATTACAATTTCTACATGGACGTCTTCTAAGTGCATGTTATGTAACAGATCTAAGACTATTCCATACATTAATCATAACCATACAATTTACCTTCTAGATATAGTTAGCTAAAGGACTGATAAAAGCATGAATCCTAATTAGACAGGAGAGTACAGGTACTTTGGTAACAAAGTTACTCTCTGCCGATTATCATTTAATAAAGAGTTTAAACTTGTCAGATAGTGGATACCTATAAAATTAAAATAGATGTATCAGGTCTACTTACCAAAGCCTTGACTATCTTCAGTAGTTCCTCTATCACCACAGCGATACCCTGATAGCCAATCAGGCGACAGATGGCTCTGAAATGTGGAGCTCCAACAAAACCTTGGTATAGGTTGTAGATAGCACTGTATGAGGTTGTCAGGGCCTGTAGATCACACAGAAACACGGTTTAATACCAAACTTCACAACACATAGCAGAATATCAAAACAGGCATAGCAGAATATAGCATAGAACCACACACAATGTTTGTAGTGTAGTAGTCTACTTTGCATCACAAAATTATAACCAAGAAATCTCTAGTGAGATCCTATACCCAGAAAATCTATAAGTTGATTTACAGCACAAAATTACATACCGTTGTAATACCTTAGCCCAGATAAAGACAACATACCCTATTATTATACAGATCTAAATTTTTTAAAACAAAACATTAGCTTATTATAAACACAGAAAACCTCTGTCTTCTTGATACTATGTAAACCAACAGACATTTATATATCATTTTGTACTTTCATGTTTTACATAACAGTAATATTACAATGGCCACAAAGATATACAGAATTCCTTACTAGAATGAATCATAAAATTGTAAAACAGACAAAGAGATCATTCAGGTCTGCTGATGAACTGATATTAACAAAACTTAGCAAAATTTAATTGAAATTATACTTATAAGGTTTCACTGACAAAACTTGATAAAATGCTTTATTAATATTCAAAGATCTGAGAATTTAAAGTATTTTCTTTCAACTCAAAGTTTTGCCACACTGAATGGTGTGTAGAAATACAGGGTTAAGGTCAAAATTTCATCATCGTGTGTTATAACTATGATTGTGGACTTACTGGAAAGAAAAAACATAGGTATATGTACAGATGACAGTGAAATAAGAGGTACCTTTGTGCCCCAGATGTAGTGTGGTGAAGCATTGGGAGGTTTCTCTCTCTGACTCTCAGGACCAAATGGCAGCTTTGTCTTTACAAACCTACACAAAGTGACACAACACCATTTTTAATATGTTTTTCTTCACTACAAAAGCATCTTTTTATTACATTTCACTTTCAGAATTTAGTCTTGTAAAAGTAAGAAATCTGCTTTTTTAAATATTCTAGACTAAGTAAAGTTAAAGATAATGATATGCTGTAGAGGTTTTGTTTCTCATGGTCCAAATTTTCGGGGTGTTACCAAAAACAGAAGAAATGAAATGGACTACTGTTTCCATCATTAAATTTATTTACTTTCTTTTTTTTCTTGCAATTTAATTCCATCCTCAAAAATGGTAAAAAAAAATGTAAAAACCTTCAAAATTCAAAACTTTTACAGCATATGACAGTTGCTACAAGTTAATTCTGCAGCCATCAAGACTTAATAGATAGTAAAGATAAACAGATTATTGCAGTACTGCAGGAACCTTTACAGTATTGCTGGACCGTAACATCACAGTGACCTTGTCATGACTATAACCTTACCTGTTGGTAGCAGCATTGTAACAGTAATTGGGCAGAAAGTCATAGTTGACCTCCCAGAACACATGCAGTGTCGTACGTCCATAGGGTGCAGACACATTGTGGTTGGCTTCTCTCAACATGGCGTCAAAGTCATTCAATGTCAAGTACTTGGCTAATAGTTTATGGGTGAGTCTGTTACACTCAATCAGCCCCTCTAGTTCCTATACATGAACAAAAAGGAGTAAATTCAGCGAATTCAGGTTTAGGTAAAAAATGGTAAAATTCAACCGGTAAAAATAATCTCAAATTTCACAAATTTAGAGACAAAAAATCATTCTACATTTGGCTTAGTATTTGATTTTGTATTCATGTACTCTTATTAATCAGATGTACTATCAAAGAAGTTATAAAACACAGAGACTTACCACAATTCCAGTGATGTCACCACCCTCAAACCTGGCGATGGCTACATCTAGGGCCTTTTGTAAAGCAGCATTCACTCGCTGGCCGATCAGCTTGTTCAGATCAATAAGTCTTCCTAGGATCTACACAAAAAAAAAAAAAATTGGTAAAAGAGTGTTTCCATGGTCAGAATATAAAAAAATGATTACTTGGTATTTCATTGACCTTATGGCTTGTCACTGTCACTGTAAGGGTTATTGAAGAAATTTCTGACTTTTACATTTCTTTCATCAGACTGGGTTTTTTCAATATTTACTAGTCAGGAGAATAAATCAATGATATACTATTAACATTAAAAAGTTAACAAAACTTAAAGGCTCAATACCCTTTATCTCTCAAAATGGTATTTTCTAAACTTTTTAATGGTTCCAATCATTTAACTGATCTATCCTTGCAACATAATGTATAAGTTTTAAATTTTCAAGGAATAATACTTCCATAATTCTTTATTTAGTCAAAGGGATCTGACTTTGATAGCCAACTCAAAGATACCTAGTTGGATCCCATGAACCTAGGACTCAGGTTCATCTCTTCAAACATGCAAATTAGTATGTTTGGTTTATCGGTACAGATCACAATTGTTTTCAAATAAGGATCCATGGGCTATTTTGTACCCTGGGTAACGCTAAGATGTGAACAATTAAAAATGAAATTTCATTCCATACTGATAAGGATGATTTCTTTATATACCTGTACATGTCGCTGTCGCAGCAAAGTCTGGTATCTGTTAGCAACTGGGTAATTCACTTTGACACCCATGCTTGCACACTCTGAACGAAACCTCTTGTCAAGCATAATACTGAAAAAAAACCATATTGTTAAATAGCAATCAGCAAATAAAATTTGTTTTAATAGCATGTTTATATTAATTTATTAAATTACTGTTCTACTGCCTTGTTTAAATGACTTTTGGACATGTTAACAAAGAAAATAACTAAATACATTACAATGCAATAGAAAAATTGGAAATGAAACCCAGCACCTTACCTTCCTGCCAGATGCTTATAGTAGGCAAATATCTGGTCGCTTAACTTGTACACAAACTGATCAAAGCAGAGATTCACCTGGGAGTAAAGGGAAATAAGTTTTTCTTTAACTTAAAGTTCTCAATACATCTTCTATATATATCTTAACAATAATTTAAATAATAGCCAAATAAAGACTCCTCTTTGAGATAAAGCTCTGAAATAATTTTACCATCTATAATAATTGTTTCCTTAATCAGTAATTATGTTTCTTAAAACGTATATCGTAACATAAATGAAAACATTTTCCTTGGAATTCCTTTTAATTAAATTTTAATTGTAAAATTTTCACTTAGAATAATTACCTCAGCCTCCACTTCATCATACAGGAACTGCTTGTGGAACTTGGTGAGTGCATAGTGGGCACTGTCATTGTATAAGTCCAAGGGGTACAGAATGTACCTAAAGGTGAAAAACAATATAATACCTTGTTACACATCCAAGGAGTAAAGAATGTATCTAGGATGAAAAGCATTGAGGCACACATCCAAGGGGTGCAGAATGTACATACTGATGACAACAGAATGCAAAAGTACACATCCAGGGTTCAGAAAGAACCCAACGGTAAATAAATTTCTAAAAATTAAAGGAGATACAGAATTTTCTGAATCCATACTGATATATGCAAGTTTAACACCTTGATCTTGTTAATCTTTACCCACATACACCACTCCAGACCTACGTTTACCAGTCTAGAATGTTTATTTGACCAGACTAAAACAGAAATCTTACTCCATCATTGAAGGCTCTTTGGTCTCCAGTATGTGGTCTGTTAGCACCCATGGCAACGACATTTCTATAGGGAACTAAACAATGAAAAAAAAACCCAAATCAAATTCGAAATTCTTTGTACATGTATAAAATTATAATCATTCATGTAAATATTTGTTCCATATAATCTTAAATACAGCATATTCAGGATAACAGACGGATACAGATAATCACATTAAGTCAATTCCATGACAGCAATGCTGATGCTTACTTTTAAATTAACCATCTATTCATTTGCCATTGTCAATTTCTATTGTAATATGTTTACCTGTATGCGCTTGCCCATGGTCATCTCCAAAAAGAATTCCCTGTACCAGAGCTGAGACAGGTCACAGCATCGTTGGAGAGATTCTATAAGTTGTAAAGTTAGAGTAAATCAACTAGACACAAAACTAGAACACATTCAACCATGACCATCAGATACTTATCATTCAGTAAAGATAAGGTACATTTCTTAGAATTAAACATCTAATGATCTAAAATTGGGCTTGCCATATGGGTAATTTAGAATCTGTTTCAATGATGTATCATTTTTTAATCCTTATGACTGAAAAAAATTAAGGTCATGATGATAAATTTGATCTGCTAATGTTCTATACACAGTTCAAACATCCTTATACCAGAAAGACCTACATTGTACAATTTTTAAGAATATAAATCAGTCATATGTTAAGAAATAAAAAAGACGGATAACAACAGAATATCTCGACAGGTTCCATAAGGTTCATATATACTGATCCAGCAAGTTTCTTAGAAGGTGGAATAGTAATCATTTATATACAACAACTATTATAAATAAAATTGTTAAAATATTGAAGTTGAAAACACAAAATTAACTACTTTTTCTTTTGAATATGAAAACATGAACTCTTTTGAATTCTGTTTCTTATATTTTCTAAGATGAAGATTGTATGTAAACTGACCATTGAAGTTGAGGAGATAGTTCCAGAAGAATGAGGTTTTGTGGAAGTTGTCAATGGTTAACAGATGTTGGTAATCAATATCCTTTCTCAGTGTCTTCTTTCCACCACTCTTTTCAGCAATCAACGACTCCAACATGGTCCTCACCATATACAGCTGGAACGGTTATATCAAACCATCAAGATCATAAAAGATTACACAGGCTCTTAAGGATAGAAAACATTGAAGGTCTACATAATATCAGTAAGAGAGGGAAAGGAATGGTAAATTTAAACAGACAAAGGGCCAAGTAAGATAAAACAACATATCACAAAGTGTTAAATGGATAATTACATATCACAAGTGAAGAAGGTTGCATTGCTTGTGGACTTTGTCAAATGATAAACAAAACTTTAGCCTGAGCTGGCTTTATAGGTTAAACACAGTGTATCATTGCTTTACTGCTTCTTTGTACACGTGTATAAACTACCTTGTAATTCAATTGATACTATGTCCATTATTAATTGTTCATGACGTAATATTTTCACACCGCAATGTTATACTTCAGTACCTGATAATCTGTATAAAATTGTATAAACATGTCGACAATGTGCCAATAATAAAGATAAACAGCCGTTCTTGGATGTTGAGAATCCTTTATTTTCACATTATGTTACGTGTATAAACTGTAATACACCAACATTTCATCAATTTATGATGTTGAGAGAGGGCAGATGAAGTGAAGGAACCTGATATACTTACCTGCGTTGTTGAGGGGCCAACATTCCTCCTGGGGACCTTGATCATAAAGCCCTCATCTGGATCCTTCTTGCCCTTGAGTGAGGGGTCATCTTGAGGCTCCGTTCCTCTGAACCAGTCAACACATGTGTCCCGTACTGCCATAATTATCCTGTGTAAACATTAATAATAGCCACCATTATGTACTTTCAAACATTTTATACCTTTCTATAAGTTAATATTTTATACTTTTACAGGACTTGCATTGGATAACTTTCCTATAAATAGCAATAAGAATACACTAATTAAGTAAACAATATTGATACTTACTTCATTATTGTAAGTCAAAAAAACATTTAACTATATCTGATTTCATTTCATATACAACTGGTTCATTTACAGTTAACTGATATTAAGCAATATTGACTCAAACAGCCTCAAAGTTTCACTGAAATCAATCCACAAGATCAAGAGTAGTCTTGATATGATCATCTAATCATGACCTTATGTGGTTACCATAGCAACCAAATGACATCAAATATTTTTGATATACATTTCAATTTTCATCAGAATCAAACAATATTTCAATTTTAACCCTTTAAGCCTTCATCATGTTTCTATAGTAACGGTTCTAGAAACACCTGATGAGTCAAATTACAGGCATTAATAAGTTACACCACTATGACCAAGTTTCAATAAAACTGATCAAATGATTGACGAGTTACACAAAAACCTGTTTGTAGTGATCTGGTTGCCATGGCAATCGAAATTTCTGTTAAAAAAATCCTGCTTGTACATCTACACATATCCCCCAACATTCCTGTATAGTTTCACTGAAATTGGTTAACAGGTTTCTATGAACAGACAGACAGACAGACAGATAGACAAATTAACTCCAGTGTTATCCTATTTCTGTATTCATACTCAGCATGACCTGATTTATGTATACTTACACTTTGATGACGTCACTGCGTTTTTTGATGGACTTGCGGAGTGGGTCCCTCAGGATAAGCTGTACAAAATCCTGAAATTATAGATAAAAACCTATTACTTATGTTGTTCAAAGAAACTTCAATTTTGAACTTGGAAGTAATCTTCTCAAAGTTCAGAGTTAGGAAATCACAGAACCACATCTAACCACAGAACGGTAAGTACATCAACATGATTAGTCTCTCAAACCTCTTATAAAATGTACTGTTATTCTTCCATGGACTATAGTTTGAATATAGTTGCATACATTCTTGCTTTTTTAATGAAACAATTGAAATTCATTTTAATCTATCATTAATATTTAGTGAACAAATAGCTTTTTTGTTGATATTGTTATCACAGAGCTTTACATTCTGAAATACTTTATGTCAAACCAATTAAAATGGCTCCCAGGACTGTAACGTACCTGTAGTTCAGCATAGATGTGTCGTCGAATAGCATCCATAAACACTGTTTCCATTCGGGCCATCAGGAGTTGTAGCCCCTTAATCATTGCAATAACTTCTATGATGGCAAACTTTTCGTCACTGTTGTAGTTGTACCTGATAGACTGTAAACACAAGATGACATCAAAATTAACCTCACAAACTTCACTATATCCTGTCAAGATGAGACTTACAATAAACTCCTCTACCTGATTTAACAAAAAAGTGGAGTTATGGTTGCTAAATTTGGATGATTTGTTTGTCTTAAAAATTTTACATGGGGGGGCTCTGGGACTTGGTCTTACACTCAAAACCTTGCAAGTAGGTTTTAGTATTTGCTCTTCCAGTCAAAAACTTCACAGGAGAGAGGCAAGCTAGCATCTGCTCTTGAAATTTTCAATGGGGTTCTGACACATGCTTCTGCACTTAAAACTTTACAGGATGCTCAAACATGTTTGTTCATATACTTTATCTTAAAAGGGTATTCAGACATGTGTTCCTATACTCCAAACATTACAGGGGGCTCTGGCACTTGTCCTATATTTCAAACTTTACAGTGTTCTCAGACACTCATTCTATACTTCAAACTTTACAGGATGCTCAGACATGTGTTTCCATACTCCAAATATTACAGGGGACTCTGGCGCTTATTCTAGTCCTCAACAGCAATGTGCAACGATAAAAGCTGAGGTGAGAGAAAATTCTATAGCTTCATATATGTACTTTTACCTTTAAAAAAACAAGCACCTAAAAAAAAACCACATACCCGTTCATACTCCTCAGAAGACTGTGGACAGTCAGGGTTCTGGTGGCTGTCTGTTGGATGCAGCAACTTCCAGGAATACTGAAACATACATCTCTTATCACTGTATGTTCTCCAAAGTACACATAAAACAATAAAGAGCAGCATCAAATGTTCTAAATGATTCATGATAATAATATTTTCATCCCTGAAAAGTTTGACCATGACCTTTGACCCACTGATCTTGACCATTTGGGACCAGAGACCTTGATTTTTGCTCCATGCTAAGTTTACACCTTGTTTAATTCTGACCAAACTTTGCATCACAACATTATGACAAAATGTTAATCAGTGAAAAGAAAAAACACTGACCTTGACCAATGGAACTACTGACCTTGTGACCTTGATTTTTTGGTCAGCTGATTGTTGTTCAATTCTGAATGCCATTGCTTCATAATGTCACAACAAACTGGTTATCAGTGAAAACCTCCAACACTGCATAATACTTTGTTAGGGAGCAAATATCTTATGATATTTTCATTTGTATCTTGAATATATCACAGTAACAACTCTACTCGTTGATAACAAATGTTCTCATATCTTCATCTACATAGAAGTTAAACCCAGCAAAGAAAGGCTGACTGTACTTTACACACTGGAAAGGAGTTTCTTTGAAGTCAAAGTGAGAAACTCATGCCATACACAAAATAAGCCACAAACAAAATATTGGCCAAGATAACGCTTCATATGTAATCTGTAATGTGATGACTTATGATGGTGTAACAGTAAAATATCTTGATCATATATTATGCAGCACAACCTTCATCAGAGCATTTTTTCACTTGTAATTTTATGAAGTAGTAACTTGAATGTTACACCTAACTAAGGATAGAAAATCATATCACCACAACAACATTTCTTTACTAAGATGTAATGGAACTGTTCCTCAGATGTTTAAGCAGGGCACACTGTTGTCAGTACATACCAGCTCCATGACCTGTTGTGTCCAGGCTGACATGAGATGTAATCCACGTAAGGCAAGCTCACTCAGTTCTTTGTTCTCAGAATCAGGTCGTGGTGACTCGCGTGTTGTTGTGATGGCCTGTTTCAAGGAGACAAATGAACAGTTTTAAATACCTCTTTGTTGAAATTACTCTACTGTTTCTTACTTTTGAAATTATATCTGATAAATGTTTAGTCAGTGAGCTTGGCAGGTAGAGTCTGCCCAATCACCTGTTCACTGGCTGTAAATGTGATTCTGCTATTTACACAATATATCATATGTTTACTAACCATTTTTGATATTTTAAGAAATACATGAGCTGTCTGTTTTATGCTGTATGCTTGTGATTTTTATGCTTTTGTGATAATAGTACTGTCCATGTGTTTATAACTTGTATGTGCTATATAATTTCCTGAGTTTTTGCTTAGTTTTTATGTACACAGTTTTTGCTGCACAACCCTGTTTTTTTAACTAGCGTGCTCATTACCCTGTTTATGCTGCACACTCCTCTTACTTTCAACTAGCATGCTCATTACCTTGTTTTTACTATGTTTTATTCTTAGTTTTGTTGTAAAAATACCTCCACAGAGCTTATGTTCAAATGTTATTCCATATATAAGAGTAAAGAAAGCTTCTTGTATCTAGCATGTTTTCAAAAATGGCTTCTGTTGAATATCCTTGTACTCCATTACTCTATCACTTATCTGACGATGATGATGACAATGACGATGAGCATCATCATCATTATCATCATCATTATCATCATCTAGATCTGTTACATCTATACCTGAACATTAAACAGTAAATGATTCTGTAATACCTCGTTACTGTGTTTGGAAAGCTGACTTATATATGCCATGTGGTCCTCTCGTATCGCCTCCAGATTTGCTAGAATGTTGGACTGAGGACTGATGTGGCTTGATTCACAGAAGTTCCACCGTGATGCATCATAGTTACAGCTGCCTTTGATGTAGGTATATGGGTTTATCTGCATATCTCCATACAGTGGAACAACTTCGAGTTGCTGAAATGTAATTTATTTTACAAAATCTGATAGCGAATGCAAAAAACAAAGTCTGTGAATAAATTACTTATATCTATATATCAGACAGAAAGTTTGATTTGTGTATCAGTTGAAATTTCAATAACCATTTTTTTCACATTTCTTTCAAGATTACTCATAAAAGTTCATAAGTTTATAAAAGCTGAAAGTCCCCCTCCTTCTCTTGTAATGCTTTATATAAAGTATAGCCTTTTTACTACATTTAACATACTATAATGAGGACACTACCAACCTTAAGAATCTTGTCTATTTTAGAGATATTGATTCGCTTCCTTTGGTCCATCTTATAGATGCTACAATCTGGTCTATCCAGCAGGTATATCCCAAACGCCATTACCTGTAAGTCAACAACAGATTTCAGAATCAATTTTTAAATTCAAGTTTAATATAATTCATAAGTAAAAACAAAACCAATTCATGTCATTTCTGTCTTTATCTTAAAACCATCGGACACATTGCGGAATGGTTCCACAGTACAGCCATAGTAATCCTCAGCATAACTCTATTTATATATTCTGAATAAAAAGGTAGGTGTTGTAATTTTTTTTATCACTTCTGAAGGCCCAGGCTCTTATTGTGGTATGCACCTTAAAAAGGTCATACACAGTATAATTCCTGACATGTGGTTTCTAACTGATTTTCATCTATACAGAATTATTTACTGAAGTATGGTTTCCAGTTATTTTTACCTGTAATTACTGAAGTATGGTTTCCAGTTATTTTTACCTGTAATTACTGAAGTATGATTTCGAGTTATTTTTACCTGTAATTACTGAAGTATGGTTTCCAGTTATTTTTACCTGTAATTACTGAAGTATGGTTTCCAGTTATTTTTACCTGTAATTACTGAAGTATGGTTTCCAGTTATTTTTACCTGTAATTACTGAAGTATGGTTTCCAGTTATTTTTACCTGTAATTACTGAAGTATGGTTTCCAGTTATTTTTACCTGTAATTACTGAAGTATGGTTTCCAGTTATTTTTACCTGTAATTACTGAAGTATGGTTTCCAGTTATTTTTACCTGTAATTACTGAAGTATGGTTTCCAGTTATTTTTACCTGTAATTACTGAAGTATGGTTTCCAGGTATTTTTACCTGTAATTACTGAAGTATGGTTTCCAGTTATTTTTACCTGTAATTACTGAATTGTGGTTTTTACTTATTTTAAGTTGTTATATGAATGTGCTTTCTAAAACCATCATTCAACTTACCTTGACCAACATGTACTTTTCACTAGGCTCTAGGAAGAGACGGTTCTCATACATGCTCACACAGATGTTGATGATGTCAGCCAGGAGCTCTTCACAACTGCCAGCATCCACTAGGGCTTCCTTAAGCATTTCTCGTATCTTATTTTGAGTGGCCAAGAACATAGAGAGATTCTGTGATTCCTGCAGGGCTTGTGGATCGGCCATTACCTTCAGGAACATGGCTGACCTGTAAAAGGGGAGATAACCTCACACTCATTTCAGGGAATTCAACATGACTCACTACACTGATTTATAACTTTGACTCAAACAAAGAATTATTTGGTGAAAGGCAAGGTTATGTTGCCCTCTGATTCAGCAGAACAATTTTTCTTAAATTCATAATGTTTTTAGAAATGACTGTAAATTAGAACCATATTGTTATAAAATTACAGACTTAATGATCAACAATGGGGTTAGGTAATAATTCTTGATTTACAAATGTCAGTACCTACTATAACATGTTACTAAGGGAGACCATCATCTGTATTATCAGATGATGAACAGTATGACTAAAGCAAAGTTATCTGTTTAGCTCCAGAATCATTTTCTTAAAGTAGGGAAAGATTGTTTTACATAATATTGATAACCCAAAACAGGCTATAGTGGTCTACAAGTATGGCAGTGAGTGGAGCTGTAAAACCTGTCACTTGACACTAACAATCAGAGGCCAACCTGCCCTTGGACATCTCTATATTTACAAGACAAGTCACCAAAATTGAAATTCAGCATACTCCAGGGGTATACTGCATTCCACCACAATATGCATATCTATTCATGTCAATGTGTTTCTTGGCTTCTATTCGGCTTGAAGAAACACTTACCTTCTATAAGCAGAGTAGTCATTTCTAATTCCAGCCTTCATGTTCTTCAGCTCATCCAGTTCAGCAAACATATTGATAAATTTTCCCAATGTAACCAAATAGGCTTCTGACACAAAGTCATTTCTCTTTTGATTGTGGGACAAGCGCTTCACTTCACTTCCAAACCTCTGTATAGCTCGTCTCTGTAGGGAGATCATGACTTAATATAATAGTTGTAATTACGACAGTTACAAAAGCTCACAACAGTGGAACACCTTACTACCAATACACAAACATAAGTGACTGAATTACTTCAATTACAATATTAATTAGCATAAAATGTAACAAAATACTGATAAATTCACAATGAAATAGTAAACAGTCAAAAGAAATTGAAGAAAAATTCCTAGAACAACATCTAACATCGTCTCATGTGTATGTTGTAGTTTGTCTACTAAATGCTTCAGAGGACCATATGGCTTCTTTTTATTCAACAGCTCACATCTGTTATGTTAGAAAATGAGGATAGATATTTAAACAGGAATAATGAGTTTGGTTGATCAAAGATAGACATAGAAATGTTGTAAGATTGTAAGAATGATTTTGGTTTTAACAATTATCAGCGATATTTTACCGTGAAATACATGAGATCCATCAGTTTGGAGACCTGTGGGTCGAGCACTTCCACAGTCTTTTGGTAGATCTCAGTCCTGTTAGCCTGTTCATTGCTCTTCACCTGGAAATAGTTTCTAATATTATCTAACTACAATAACATGAAACAATCACTATTGTTACTACACTGTTTAACATATTATAAACTTTCACTACTTGATAGAGTTTAGGAAAGGTTAATTTCCCAATAAATGGTAACTACCATTCATCGCTTACATATCAAAGTAATTGACAATCAAAGTAAGGAATACATGACATTTACAATTCAACGAAGAAAAAAACAGACATACAAATCTGCAGAAATAAAGGTATTTATTTTATGTGTCCATGCAAACACTTTTTTAATTATTTAATTCTAGAAACTTATCATATAAACATTTTGATTTCACTTATTAACAACATCCAAAAAACACCTTTTTAATAATCTATTTTAAAAAATTCTTTATAAATAAATCTTGTTTGATCAACTGGCTTCATTGGGTCACAGAACACATCAGGAATCATGCTGTTTACATCTCTCTGACATACTACAGGACTCGCTATTCTACAGCACCATGTATATACAGGTTCAAACACTGTCTCATGAGAATGGAAACCTACTTTTGAAGTTTCTTATTTTTTTTTTAAATTTCTGTCTGAGAGATTGATAGATAAATAATATCTCCTGTACTTGTTACAATTATTTATCAGCAATGGTAACTGTAACATGCAAAATTTATTTCTTGTCAGAGCATAACAAGCAAAATCATTTTGTACAAGATTGCTGTTATTTTCTAATGAATCCTCTGCTAAAACAGTGTATAACAACCTGCTTGGGTAGAAGGATCAACTTATATATAGACCTGGCTTAATACACACAGTAAAACAAAATTCCTACTTCAGTTGCAAGATATCTCCTGATGTCTCAAAAACATGAACAACAGTGACATGACATGGCATCCCCCATCGTTAAAGATTCCTGATGTCTCCAAAATCTTACAAGTGGCATGGAGTCCCTGTCATTAAGACTTGTAATGTCTCAAAAATCTCATTAGTACTGCAGCATAATACCTCATCATAAAGGTTCCTGACGTCTCATGAAGTCACATTTATTTTGGGCAAAACATATTCACCATGAAGCTCATGGCCAGAAAATGATAACTTTAGGATTCCAACTTTTAAAAAAAATTATGTTGACATCTATAAAACTTACTTGATATGTAGTTAATTTTGTTTGTGAATCTATATATGTGTATTGCAAACAACCTATGATAAACAATTTTATTATATATAGTAAATATATCATAAACAACGTCTAGCAACTATGTATATCATAAAACACCTGTGACTGTGAGCAAATGTCTTCTCATACAGCACATGTTCATCAAAGTATAGATGTTCTACAATATCAGTAAATTAAAAAGTGACATTTAATACAAGCCTGATCTCATTAAATGTAACACATCCGTATGTACAAGCACAAAACAGCACGAGGTCAACTCACAGACTAGTCGATGTAAACACAACGACACATAGGACATTAAATTAAGCGTAAACTAGTTCTTAATTAATTTGATTTTTAGTATTTGATGTTAGGAGATGAAGTTGTGTTATCGTTTTAAGTCCTGATGAGCAGCGATTTGTCAAAGCTAGCAGATCTATTCAAGCCAGCGACAGGCAAGTACTAAGAATAAACTTTAAAATTTGTTTGCTTCCTTAGTATTTAAATACACATTCTACTTTTAAGGGACAATTCAGCATATAATGTACTGTATGGCTGGTAATATGGGCTATGTTTGCAGTCAATAAAAATAGCATGGAACTGAATATCAAGACAACATTTTCGCAGTAAATGAAATCTCAGAAAGCATCCGTTATGTCTGTATACAGGGACACCAGTTTATCAACTTCCATCAAATTTAATACCCATGAACTAGCCCACACCAATATAACTTAATACCGCGAAATTAAACAAAATGTACAGGGTAGGTGAAATTGGTCAGGTTCTTGAGAATTATCACTCCTAAAGGAACCTTACAGAGCTGACAATCATATCATTTACATTTTTTTATGTATGATGTCCACTGTGGTTACAATTACTGTCTGTTGGAATCAGTTCTAATTCAATCCTTACAAAAAATGCAAAAATATGTCCAAAATCATAATAAGACATTTGTATTGTGATTTTCAATTTAATCGGATGGTTTATATATATATTAAGAAAAAAATATACGTCCAAATAAAAATATCATGTGATGTATCGTCATGTCTACAATTTTAAATAGAACAGGTTTTAATATAAAGAGATGGTGGCTCATAACAAAGAAAGTAAATAAGAGAACAATATTGCTAGCCTTAGTCTCCAGGATAACATGTAAATGGGGTTACCCAGGAGAGAGATTTTAAGTATGTTGTCTATACATAAAATAGATATCAGACATAAAATGAATTATTCATATATTTTTATTTCTTTCAGGACTTTTCAAGTCTTGGTAAAAAGTCTGATGATCAATGCATGAATTGAGCCTCAGTACATGTGTAGGTCAAAGAGTCAAGAACTGTTAACATTATTAGTTTATATGTACAATCAATAAATAGTACAAGTACATGAACAATTATTATAAAATTGTTAATGTACTTGTAAAGCTGTTAAATGGTTTATTGTACCTGTATATCCATTAAGTTGTTCCTGTATATATATATATATATATTTATACACAACAAGATCAAGGACTTTTCTAATTGATCACAAATGCCAAGAAAACTGTGGGTTTGTGACCATTTTAATAAGAGTTGTTTATAAGGATAAGGAAACTTTCTTTAAGTAAGGCCTTTGTAACATAATCATAAAGTACCAACAACACCAAATTGTCCCTTTGCAGTTTAGGTTTTTGCTAAAGAGCCAAAAGAATATAATTTACACTATTACATCAGTGTATAGCATGATGTAGAACATATATAACATCCTTGATACTCCAGGGATATGACCACTTTCACTCTCTGCACCCCTGGAACATTTCATGGCAAAATTGAAGGTTCCATGTGTGATACCTTCTGGATATGACAAGAAGACTTATTTGATCTTTTGATGTACATCAGTGTCTGCGGGCCACATGACAGTATGTTGTATTTGATGGTGGGTGTTGCTGCTTTGTGATCTTCAAAGGAACCTATCAGTCTGTGGTTGCTCAGTTTGTTCTCCTGTGCCATGCTCTAGACCAATCATGTTGCTTCGCTAGTGCCTTAATTTCACCGTAAAATGTCCCAGGGATGCGGATAGTGATAATTCTTGTAACCACTGGATTACCATTTGAGGATGTATATACAACGAATGATCATAGTTTACTGCCTTCTTTTTTTATCTATTTGGTGAAAATGAAATCACATTTAATCTGAACATTATAAATTGGGTTATTTCTGTGAGGTTATTCACAGCTCATAGTACTTATTTCATGATGAGGTTAAAGCAATGTAAAAGATCGTCAAAAATGTTTATATGCTTGTAAAACACAGTAAAAACTGAATTTTAGGCAAAAATTCAAAGTAACTTTTTTTCATCAAAAACAAAAGTATATATGAAGGGAAAAATACACGACAGTGACAAATGAACTTGAACTATCTAAATGATATTTAATCATTGTTATCAAGAGGGAAAATAAACATGCTGCTTATGGATGAAAACATAAGACTGAAATAACTTAAAACTCTCCTCTGGTTTTCAAATACAAATATATATCGGCAAACAACATTAGTGTCATTTAAAAAATATTATATTGTTACGACATGGAAAGGAGGTGCAATTACATCAAAGCACACACTTAAACTATGACTGCAGAAGTCATCATTTAGAAATTAAAATCATACCACATTTTTTTTGGATATCATTCTTATTTTTTTTTTTTTCAAAACCAAAATGGTGAAGTAATTTAGAGAGAAACTCTTAGTAAGTTTCTTTATGAAAATCCTATTTAACATATAAACATTTTCAAAGAAAAAAAAACAGCATGTTACATGTCCCTGGACAGGACTTTAAGCCTATCACTGATGACTGCTTATGGCAACAGTCTCTTAACCCTTCAATTATACACATCATGTCATAGTTTAAATGTATTTTGCACAAAAAATAACCCAATTTACAATAAGGGATTCATAACCTAAAGTTGAAAATAAAGACTTGATACCCACTGGTGTATAATCACCCAGAAGAAAATTGTACTGAAAATCAAAATCAAAGTCTTGTAAATCCTTCCACATTACCAAAACATGATACTGAAATTGTCCTATCTATTCATAAAGGGAATCACACATTATTGAAAAGTAATCAGACTTAAACAGACGACTATCTGAAAACTGTAAGTAAACAATGATTTATCAATTACCTTCATTTTGAAGTATTATATAATTCTAACTATACAAGTCAACTTTCTCACAAATATTTAAAAAAAAAACCACAGAAACAAAAATTAAAACAAAACCTATTACAGGAAAAAAATGAAATGGTTAATGTGAACTGCACAATGTGCAATATCATATTACAGCCATTTGTTCTGGTTAATTTATAGTCTGCATAATTAAGTGATGTAAGCACAGTCAAACTTTGACCTTTCCAAGTTCAAAGGACTAGAAAAAAAAACTTTAATAAACCGAGACTTCAAGTCATTCGTGTTAGGTTATATCAACATTTTCACGTCCATGACCTTTGTTGATTACAAAATATTTCTTACTGAACAGACACAGCAAATACTAAAACAAAGTTTAAATGCAGAGAGATATTTTTTATTTTAAAAAGAAATATTTTCATTCATAAAACAAAAACTTTTAACAGAATTTAACAAGAAATGGACATTGCGTACTTACGTTTATATTTTCCTGATAGGTATGTGTAAAGTGGTTGTTACTCTCTATGTTTTCACATTTCCATAAACTATACCTCACTATATGCTTTTATCGCAATGGTGGTGGTGGTAAATGTCCTAATATCATTGTTGAGTAATGTCACGGCTTGTGAGTAGGCAATAAATTAAACTGTAATCTGTGCCCAGTCATTAATTAACTTTGTAACACAGAGTAACAAACAGTATTCCATTGTAATCCCTTTGTCAGGTAAGGAAACGTGCGAAATTCTGCTGCGGAGCTTAAGAACTAGTACAGTACATATAATATTTTGTTCGAATCATGAAGTGTAAACGACTCATGTTTTCGTAACTAACAACTGTGAAAAAACTTCGATACATCGAAAAGTTTCATATATCAAAACGTCAGTTGAAAAAGGGATAAGTTAGGAGTATCATAAAGGAATCAAATTCAGGACCGAAGAAAAAAAGATATAGGTCAAAAAATTTGAATCATAGAAGTTTGATTCATAGAAGTTTGACTGTATATGGTTAGTATTCTCCTTCCTGTAATCTATATTTTGCTGAGTATCAATATTTACACCATGGTTAATCAAAACCACTCAAAACAGAAAAAGATTGAAAAGGAAAAAAGCACCTATTAATAAAATAAAGTGTGTAGCTGATCCAGAAAGTATACATTTAGACAAGGAATGGCAGCAAGCTTAACATTTATAGAAAGATATTTAACTTTTCTGTAACTCTATGGATAAATATCGTTCAGAGAGGTGGTTCAACAACTTTTGATTTGTAAATATACTGTATACTGTAGTTAACCTAAAATTCAAATAACTGTGCGTTACTCTGATTAAAATTTATTGTAATTTCTTTCACTTTTCCTCAAAATATTGAACTGTGGTATGTTCCTGCCATAGTTTGAAAAGTCTCTTAATTCATTTTTCACAAATGTGATTTTAAAATTTTCTACATCAATAATATATCAAGAGATTTTTTCTGAAAGATATGAAAAAGCATTTATTGATTGTATAAGATGTAGATTCTGTGAAAAAAATTTCAGTATGGTGTGAAATTACATGGCAAAATACATTTAGCCAATAAAATCCTTGGACATTAATTGGTTTCTGAAATCGCTTCTAAGCTTTGAAATCTATAAGAAATAATTGATAAGCATGTACACTAATCATGATCTAATTAAGAATACTGACATACTTGTTGATAGTCAACTAATAAATTATATTTAACTACTTTGTTTTTATTTCAACATGGATCAAAATATCTATATTCAAAAATGGTTTATATTTTTTAAAACTACATAAACATTGAATTCTATTTGACAGTCTTTCATATCCATGAAGTGAAGTTTTCTAGTAATGTTTCTGCTCTTGATATATGTCTCACATTATAAAATGTCGAAACCCTATCATGCCTACCTGTGGTAGAGCTCGGGAGCAACACCTCCATGTATATAACATCACGGCATGTTCCTGGCCCTCCTCCAGCAGTTTATTCTACAATAGAATATCAAAGATGACCATTAGAAAAAAAGCATTGGTGCATGTGTATATATAGCCAATTTCCTCCTGAGTACAGCTTAGTTGAAACATCACATAGTGACTGCTATGATGAACATTATCAGAGAGATAGTCAATGATTTATTCATAACAGCCATTCAGGGAAAATGTCAAATGTTAAAGAAAGACAATCACTGAAGGTAGGGTTAACTTATACAGAGTGACAAGTGACAACATTGGTTTATATAACATATAAAATGTATGTAATTTGATTCTTTAAATTTATTATTCCTGTAATCTGGATTATTACTGGTACATCAGAATCATAATACTCATAATCGTAATAACAGAAAATAAGACAAGAAACTAAAAACATCCTTCAAATACAAAGAAGAAAAATCAACACATTAATAAAGTTGTCCTCTAGTTTTCAAACACTTTTTGTGAATGTGAACTGTTTCTGTCATCAGATATGTGTATTAATATGCAAAGGCATTTAAATTTCATAGAATAATGATATTACTTAGAAAATACTAAAAATTCAATGGCAGATGGTCACCTAACAGGGTCTATTGTACAGTGTATTACCAGTTCTGCATGAACAGTTGCCTCCTCAATGTATCGAGCAACTCCTGTGACATAGGCATTCCTGTCCTCAAAGTTGGTGTCGAAGTTGGCCTGATAATGGATTGACAAGGACATGCCCTCAATACATGGCTGTTGGTCTGGCAAGGGAAGCTCATCCAACACATCCACATTTTGTAGTGCATCTGTCAATGTGATTTTCTCCCCTGCTGCCATGATGAATATCAATGGTATCTGAAACATCATTATAACATACTTGTGTTCAAATTGATTTTATACCAGAGCGTTTAAACCAAGTTCTAGATACTTGTGTTTACATCTCCACTTGCCAAACTATTATATCAAATACAAATAATACAAATGGTCTAGAAGGAAATTTGATTTTCACTATAATCGTATATAACCATTTTTTTAAAAAAGAGATTTTAATTATTCACTTGCACTGTTTTATGTAATTATTAATTATTTAGGTTTTTCCTCACACTTTGATGGTTGTAATAATCGTTTTTCTACCACGATAATATATACATGATAATGTAAATTCATAGTGTGATTGGTATAACGTCCACTACATAAATCACCTATAGGAATGAATTGCAGAGAAAAATGATTGTTTGAACTGGTAGATAATTCAATCAGAATGTACACGAGGAGTAAGAGTGTATGTAGAAGTCTTTTGTTGTCTGTAAGTTTTGAGTAGAGTGACTGCCTATAAAAATAAATAAAAATGAAAATATGTCATACAGACATTACATTAGTGCTCACAGCTACCAAGACAGATACTCTTACAATGTCAGAGGCTTATATGGAAAGAAACTTAAGACAGGCACATCATGCTGATTTACCTAAAGCTGACCGACACATTTTCAAAGTTCAGATTTCAATTATACATAACATTTCCATATAATTTTGAATAATCAAAAGGTTAATGTAATTACTTCTAACAACAAATCCATGATGAAATCAAAAATATTTAAGCAAAAAACTGGATAAACAGTTATTCTTTCCTCTTCCACCATAAAGATGAGGAAACACTTTCCATAAGAGATATAAAAATGCAAATATGCGGATGGGGAAAAAAAACAGAACTTATTTTCTGATTGTTTCTTGGAGTACCAAGGCAGAGTGAAAGATACGCGTAAGAGGACAATGTTGTTAACACCTTTTTGTAGAAATAATTGAACAATAACAAATAGAAAATATATCCTATTGGTCTGAAAGGTCTGCCATTTTATGGTATGTATTACAAGCACGAATAAACTTTCTCTTGGTAATTGTCCGGCAGCTCTCCATGCCAGTAGTGTTTTGAGTGTTATCAGAATGCATTTATAATAACAAAGTCATATGTCATTATGCTTTAACACATGTCTTTATACCGATGCTTCGTTGTGAAAAACATAAACATAATAACTTCCTGTCATCATCAGACTCATTTCCAATCAAATGCCATTATAAAGATAAAAGAACGAAGAGTTGTTGGCATCATAAACAAAAGTGGTTGCAATGACTTATCTTACAAATATTTTATCAATAATAGCTGACAAACCTGCTAAATAAAGACCGAAATCGATTTTTTCCTCGTTTATATCAGCCCTGCCCCATTTTTACTTCACTTCCGCTTTACTGTACAATCTTTACACCACTAGAGGCCGCTGTAAAGACGCCCCTAAACTTATCTATAAAGAACCGTTTGACGGAACGGCATAAATCCGGATTGATAAGAAAATCAAAAGATGAGATCGGAAAATTGTCGTTTCAAGATCAAATGTTAAAATAAGCCCGAATTTTTGCATTTATTTGCAACCATATTCTACCATATTGCAAAAACAATGCATCCATTTGATATATCATTCAAGATTCAACTAACTAAGTCCGAGATATTGTCTGTACGGTTAAAATACTTGGGTCCTATGAATTTTACGTCGGCTTGCGTTATTGTACAAATTAAGTGTAATTAATCATCAACCGCGATCAAGACCCCCAAAAAATAAATGCGTAGATAGAACCATTCGGACAACACTTCATTTGTAGGAATACGAGCTGAAATAGCCTCGGATTTTCTCGAGTTACTTCCCTTCGTTTCCGTGTGTCGGCTAGGTATCATGACGGTTCAGGGGACCGGGAATGTGATATAACACTGCCACAGTTATGGATAGCCAAATGCTTGTTTACATAAGATAATACCTTACTGTTTAAAGATGTGTATCACATAAGATGTTATGATTGTATATAACATTCTCGTTTTTTTTGTTTACATCTTATGATGTACCTTAACATATCAAATCAAGATATTACGTTGGAATTTGCTTAAACCGTTTGTGTTACATTCTTACAGTCTAGTAAGAACTGACCGCTAGGGGCTATGATAAAGTGCTGAAGATCGTTTTATAAAACTTATCTGAAATGGTAACGAATGTAATCTTCTGATTTTCACATAAATCACTCAAATACAAAATGCAAATTTGCGATATTCCGTCATTTTATACACTTAGCCATAAGTTAGGGACCATTGATGTCTTTGCCCGGGCTTAATTTTGTTTGCTGCATTAAAGAAAAACATTCAAGGATAAATCAACAGGCCGATATATGTAGGTGTTTTTAGACGTGTGACGAAACTAAACACAATGTTAAGAAAATAATTTACTGAACCGGAAGTGCTGTATTATTTCTGCAGGACGTGCTCAAAAACGAATTCATAAAGTCTAGAAAAAGGACTGACTTTAACTGTATCCCATTAATATATACGTCATCAAATCACAAAAACGTTTTAATTTATCAAGATGAATGACTATTCAACGGGTATGAAAATGTCAATATGTGGTTTTGTACCAGTCGTCTTCTATCATTGACCAAAAGCCAAAGCTTGTTATGAGGAAACCGCTGTCACTCCTGAATCAATGCAGGCCGTATTTCTTCAGTTATTGACATTTTGGACCCCACGCATTGACTTTGTGTACGGGATAGTCCTAAACATGCTCAAATGGGTTCATGTCTGTTGACAATGCACGTCATGTGGGCATCTTTATCAGTCCTTTTTGAAGGTAGACTTGCACTAGGCGGTCTCGACGCGGTTTATCATTGTCATCCATTAGGATGAGCCGATATACCAATAGATGGACATCAAAATGCGGAACAACTATGGGTTGGAGGACCTGAATACGGTACTTCTGTCCACTTTAACTTCAGTTTAGAGAAAAGCATCCCAAACAGTAAAACCGCCACCGCCAAATGCTGTTATTGCCATAATGTTATTCTGATGGCATGCCGTATTTTGGTGATCACGGGCACATTACAGGCTTGCTTGTTTGTGCAATACAGGACGTTTTACTGGTTGACAAGAGCCAAGTCGCTTATTGTTCAAACGTTTGTTGACGGTACGTCGGCTAATGCGAACACTGTCGTTCTAGCTACTGTTCATTGAGCCTGTTTGCACTCTCCTTGCTGTATACACACAGGTCTATCTTCCCTATGAGTAGTGTTTCGAGGTATGCTAGACCTGGGACCCTCATCAACATACCCTGTCCGGTTCAGACGCTGCATGAACTGAGAAATACCAGAATAGCTGACATTAAAATGTTCATCTACTTGCCTGAAACAATGTGTTATCAAGAAGCTTGCTGTCTTTCACCATTTTTTTTATTGACGCGCTTTTTCTAAATATAGCATGGGTAGTTGTATGATTTATCTGTAATACCCGTGCAAACTTGTTGGAGTACATGGTACCCCGGTTTAATCCGGGTTATCGTTAAGTTGTATATATCGCTTGGTGGTATACCAAACACAAACTAAGAGTCTGCAAGTAGTACGGCTTTTTTGTTTGTTTGTAAGCTTTTGTTGTTATCTGATGATAGAAGGAAACTATAACAAAATGATACCTGCAAGTACACGTGTTTAGTATTTGATAAACTCAAAATAGGTCGCATATGCATCGCTGTTATTTTAACTTTCGTTTTTCATTTACTTATCACTGTCAACATGTTGTTCATTGTTCTATGCATACAGATCGTCAGGAAATGTACATATCCCATATATATGTACGTCTGAGAAGTCTGATACTGATACGTATCTGCCACCTATCATAATGAGAGACATAGTTAGTATTACCAAGTACAATCAAATCGATTGATGCGATTGTGTCGCCCTAAGACGGAACATGTGTACGAACTCAGTGACGTTTCAGACTGTTACTGACGATCTGGCTGCTTACCTGTCGTGGTCGGCCAATCCTTGAACGGTCGGATGTTGAAGCGAATGCATTATATTTTTTTTTAATTGCCATAAATAACATGCAGTCTTTTGGCTCCCCTCTAACCGACTTCCAAACTCGCGTGGCGCCGACTTGGAACATGTCACTAGCCATTGCCCTCTCTTCTTTCGACAGACGCGGCATCGCATTTCAATTTTCAATTTAAAACAAAACGGTGATTTTCAAGTGATAAGGCCTTTGAGAAAATGCATGAAATCTTTACGGAATTCAAATACACATATCTCGAGTAAAGTGAATTAACTAGTTTTGTTTTATGAATGAATGAATTTCGCGCCTGACTGATTTTACCAAAAATGTTCGCAACTAATTCAAATAATCCCGCGTAACTTAAAAAATTCAACCAACGTTTACTGTACGGCAATGTAATTAACTTGGAAATGAGATAATTCGTGTCATCAAACATATTGTAAAAGCAACATTATCGCAGCTTATTCTAATGTTTTTCAAATATAAACAATATAATGTCGATAATCCGACGGATTGTAACATGTGGTAGTCGTCAGGGATACGTATTCAGTTCCACTTGTTTTTAATGATGATTGATAGGATGATATATAAAAAAGCACGATAGCAAAACTACATGCTGTCCAACCAAACTGACGTTATGTAGATATGTACATATACATTGTTTTTAGAATGAGTACTTTCCTGCTGTTCAAGCTGATGGTGGGGTACTAAAAATAAGCTCAACAAAAGCTTATCTTTTTTCCTATTTAAAGGTATTGCATTTAGCAATGTTTATTGTAGTAAATATACATGTTATATAGTTGGAATACACCTGTTACGTCTATAACTACCATGTATTCTATACATCATTCAGCGTAGGTACCAACATTGCATGTCCTCTACAGAGGTCAACATGGAATCCAATCCATTGCACGTTCCTATTCAGAAAAAAAGTATTTAATTTCATTGCATAGAATAATTTATCATTGTTAAAACTGTTTATTCTGGAAGAAATTAACTGAAAAAATAACATTTCACTATGCAATTTGGCTCTTGATAAAAAGACAAAAGTGGCTCGCCAATTGTGTCTTTCTTAACCCTCGCAAAAATACAGCTTATATTTTAAGACGTTGGCCACACGTATTCTCTATAAATAGTACTATTTAATGATGGGACCCTAAAGACTTAAAATGACTTCTGTGTAATCATTGTAGTACTTTGTAAAGATATGTTACACAAAGCAGATATATCATTATAGTTTCATGTCGTTGGCAATGTTATTTAATTCAGTTTGAAATTTCCTATCATATCGTTCAGTTTGCCTTTGGATATTTTAAACCCCCAGGTGTCGCGGGAATGTTACCTAGTACTGCTAGATAAACATGTAGTTCCGTATGGAATGTGTCTTTTACAGTAACTTGCCCTATATAAGTATTAGTTACAAAATCACTACAGGAGATATGTCTTTAAACCTCACGAAGAAATCACACGAGCATTTTTATCACAAGCCATGTATTGTAACAGTTCTTAAGTTTTGCTCCACTTTCTAAACTGTAAGGTTATCTGTACATATCGTGTGCTCATACGAAACTTTAGCGTTTTCCTTGTCCCGGATCTTACTTTAAACAATATATGTCCGTTTGACTTACGTTTTAATTCATTCGTGTAGTGACATGGTTCAGAATATATGCATGTACTTGACATTGTTGTAAAATGATCTGATGTGTGGAAATTACCAAATTAAGCATCTACCCATCTAGATATTTACTTTTCTTTCGATCACTTTGATCTCCTAGGCTTCAAAAGTTAGGCCCTTATTATCACCGACGAGTCCTAGAAGGACGAAATAGCCGTTGGAAGAAGTTCTAACTTTAAATTTTGTATTAAATTATGCTATTTACTATAAGTAACACTATAGATCTATATACTTTTGTCACATCTATGAAGTGATATTCGTGGAATCGGTTCCAATTCAGAATTCGTACACTAAGTACGTCAGCGCTAGTTCGCTTCACACTTATCATCTGTCAGATGAAGGTGACCGTGTTGTCATTGAGACGTCACAATTAAATCGTCTACATTTTTTATGTTATAAGCACTTCTATTCTACTGACTTTACCAACCCGACGAAAAAAAATGTTTTAAAAAGGCCAGAGTTTCGTTTAACATTTCGAAGCCATAGTGTGGGTTTGTCTTCGTGGTTTCAAGTCACGTGATTCTGTTGTGCACTTGTAACTGATTTACTGCTATATTTTAATGGCAAACTGCATGGTAAGCCGTAGTAACACGATTGTGTAAGGATGGGATATTCAATTTGTCCGAACGAAACCCATGACACTGCGATGGGAAAATACCATCAATCACATCAAAACTACGTCTTCTTGACCAGTGTATGATACACCATTTTCCTCTATCTAGAGTTTGATGTCATCTCTTAACACCGCTGTGTTGACCTGATGACGTGTCTGCCATTGTGATTTTGATGGAGGCACACGACACAGAGTTGAATTATAGCTTTGATAATAATTATGATGAAAAAACCTACAGTTAATGAATAGATTATTCTATTTTCAATCATTATTAAATTAAGGTATTTAATTCGCTACAAGTCTTGGTACTAAATTTCAAGTTAAACATCTTGTTTGACTTTGAAATGTCAAAGGGATTTGTCAGTAGCTTATGCCGATCAGCGACTCACCGACATACAAACATATAATTAAATAACAAGTCATCAGATGGAGTGTTAAAGAATAAAAAAGAGATATATTATGCATGTATTCCCATAAAGAATGTTAATTTACTAGAAGAGAGAGATAGACAGACAGACAGACAGACAGGCAGTGTGAGAGAGAGAGAGAGAGAGAGAGACAGGGAGAGAGGGAGTGAGAGAGAGAGAGAGAGTGTGAGAGAGAGACTAGGAGACAGTGAGTGGGAGAGAGAGAGAGGGGGAGGGGGAGAGAGGGGGAGGAGATAAAGAATCATGAAATATTTGTTTTTGTGAGGGAAGAATCATGACATTTTAACTGTCAAAACGATGAATTTTAGCTTTGTGAGCAGGAACTCGAGTGTAAGGTAGCTAGTATCCAATCCGGTACGCGGATTTATGAATGATGTATGATAATGCAGGTTTACATGTCTTTGTATGTATCATTTCTCCATTAACAGACAGACATGTCGTCTGAAACAGCCGGACTTGGGGTGGCAGACTACCTTGTTTTTGTCTGTGTTATCGTTATTTCTATAGGAATCGGGACATTCCATGCTTGTAAGGGAAGGAAAGACAACAGCAGTCTAGAATACCATTTAGGGAGCCGGAAGATAAAAACACTTCCTCTGGTCGTGTCCATGCTGGTTACCTCTCAGTCATCCATCTTGTTGCTTGGTATCCCTGCCGAGACATACCTGTATGGCGGTATTGTGCTAATGGCGTCATTTGGGTTTTGTGCGTCGTTCCTGATCGGAACAAGAATTATTGTTCCAATGCTCTATCCTCTTAAGCTGACTACTGTTAGCGAGGTAAGTGCAGGTTGGCACCAAAATCAGATAAGAAGTCGTACCCTTTGACCTTGAACACATTTGAAACATAACTTTATACGGCGTAAAGTTGGCTTAATCTGGTACCGCATACAATAACCCGTAATGTTTATATCAATACCAACATTTTATATCATGGATATCTTAGATTGAATATTATTTTTAAAGATTTTATACTGTACCAAATTTATTTCCGTCAAGTACAGTCGTCAACAGTACTTCATCTTTGTCAAATGTCATCGATACATTAAACCTATTTCGTATAGTCACTACTGTATCGTCACTGTTTTGCGTTTTTATGACAACTCAAGATAACGCACAACAACCTATGATGCAAGATAGATACACATATATGCAGGCGCCCTTTGGTTAACAACTCAATTGGGCACTACCTACACCGGTGGTAATATGTAACACATGAGCAGGCGTAACAAGTTAATTTGACACCTGTACAGGTAACCCTGTTATCTTTGGTCAACTAACCCACCAACAACCCAATGAATATACAGCAAATATGTAAAACAGATGAAGTTATAGTAATGATCTCAACGAGGAATACAAATGCTATACGTAGAATATTTTTATGATATACAAAAAAGTATCCCCGGATACATTTATGACGGAAGAAAAAGTTCCGGGTACTTTATGATAGGGAATACAAATATGATATGACATCAGTTAGCATGAACAAAAAGCGTCAGCTTGCATGACAGTCAACGATGTATACATGGCGAGTGTCGTCGATGAAGCAGAAGACTCACACTCTTCCGGAACATATGAATTTATTCTCTCAGTACCGTTTCCGGATTCCCGTGTAAATCTTTTTGGTCCATATTTTGCCATAGTTTTATTGAAATTGATTATGATTATGTTGACATGTTGGTATTTTCTGGTTGTTCAGTTTGACTTGTCTGTTTTGATATCAGTTTTTCCAGGTACGCTACAAAGGCAAGGCCGTGAGGCTATTTATAGCAACGTGTACCTTACTGATAAACGTAAGTAAGATTCATAGAACAATTCATATATTTAAAATATAATATGGAACGTGCATCGTTTCATAAATAGGTGACATATACACTATATTATATGAAGAATAACATTAAGCACCATTTTATCTATATCTCTTCTTCAATGCTTTAAAATAGTTAATCTCATTTGGGTTTGTTTACAGGAAATATACATCGGTGTAATTGTGATGGCACAAGCTGTTGCTATGGAAGGAGGTAAGTCTCCTTTCAACGATTAGTGTAAAACAGCTGTTTCATTGAGATTCAAAACTGCTAAAAGGTGTTGGACCATACGTTCTTAATGCGGCCTTGCTGAATTGTTGGGAAGGTTTTTATTCCGGAACTAAAACAGGAACCTTACAAGATGATTAGTAAAGTCATTTTGCGCAACACTGTACTATTTAATTATTTATTCATATTTCACATAAGAATATATACATCGGTATATGTCACCAGTTTGATACTTTTTGTGATTTGAATCCGAAATTTAAAAGAGCTAAATCTCAACGTTTGAATTTAAATTTTAAGATGTCTAGTTTTAACATGCAAAAAAGATGAGCAATATTCCCCCAGAGTGCACTGCGTTACCCAACATGTGATATGTGACTGGAGGGAACGGCCACAGTAAAAATCCTCATGATGTAGGCAAGGTAAAAATGATGAATATTCGGACAAAAATCTTAAATATGATACACAGCGGTAACTGTATAGTGAACATGGTAATATTAGGTCTATGCGCTGCAGTTAGGGTCCAAACAACAACTGCTTCAGGTTTTTTATAGGTCGGTTATAAATATATGTTAATTATTCAGTCATTTTAGATGTCACGAGTAGGTAAAAATACGAGAAAAAACCCATTTTGACTGACTGCATATCTGTGTAAGCCAATAGCCTAAATGTATGTCTTTTTCAGTAACTCGAATCCCCCGGGTTGTTTCCATGCTAGCGCTATCGTCTTCTGCTGTACTATATACCTCCATTGTAAGTATACCACACTTGTGATATCAAATAGATCCCATCATGATTCTGTTGACTGCTTATTCGTGTACTTCATTTCTCTCAGAAGTCATTTATGTTTAATAGATGTTTTAGCAACCTTTTACTGGTCTGCGGTAACGCCTGTTACTTTTAATATTTACATTTTGATGATGTATGTTAATGTAAGAGTATGGCTTGCTACATGTTTTCTTTCTCCATAACGTTCAGTAGCTAGGTGTTTTCTCACCTAAGGACATCACTGTTCTGACTACCGATGCACACCTTCAGTAAAATTTGATCTCTGCTGTGACGTTAGCAACTGTGAGTTACTCCTTCAGACACGTGTAATCGCTGGTTACGGTCTACTGACGCATGTTGACGTTTAAACTGTGGTGTACTTTATACAAACATATATTGACATTGGTTACGATATACTGATACGTGTCGACGTTAGTATCTCTAGTATTATTGTTATGGTATACTGTACCATATAATATTGCATTTCCGGTGTGCAGTCTTCATTTTGCCCTACCAACAAAATTGATGTTTGCATTTTGGTAAACGTAATGTCAGGCGCTTTGGAAGCCGAACCGTTAAACATGTATGGTATAAAATTAGAGTGAATCCGCTAATGTGTTTGTGATAATTATTTTTCATTTTGAGAACTTATTTTGTATAAACTAGAAAATTTCAAAGCAATTTGTGAATGGAAATGAAAGTACTTAAAATACTTCACAAAAGGGTAATTAATAATGACGTTATCGTGCAGCTGTGTTCTGTTTTCTTTCTGAAGTTGACAAAATTTCCTGCGAAATCTGAACGAGCTGTTTTGCTATTCCATACGATGTCGAGGTGTTCCGTCAGTGCATATAATGTCCAATGAACGACGACTGTTTTCAAGGAGTGTAAATAAAGAAAAAGAATGCTTTCAAGATATGAATATAAGAAATAATTTTTCTTTTTAGTCTTTTACTGGTTAAAATGCAGTTAGCACACCAGTAAACAACAAAAAAGAATAATGGTTTCTTAGTCAACGCCTGTTCACGTTAGTGACTGTTGTTTACGATATACTTACGATTGATAACTGTTGTTTACAGTTTACTTATCATTGTTGACATTAGCAACTGGTGTATACTATTTACTGGGGCGTGTAGGCGTGAGCAACTGGTGTATACTATTTACTGGGACGTGTTGGCGTGAGCAACTGGTGTTTACTATTTACTGGGGCGTGTTGGCGTGAGCTACTGGTGTATACTATTCACTGGGGCGTGTTGGCGTGAGCAACTGGTGTATACTATTCACTGGGGCGTGTTGGCGTGAGCAACTGGTGTATACTATTTACTGGGGCGTGTTGGCGTGAGCAACTGGTGTATATTATTCACTGGGGCGTGTTGGCGTGAGCTACTGGTGTATACTATTTACTGGGGCGTGTTGGCGTGAGCTACTGGTGTATACTATTTACTGGGCCGTGTAGGCGTGAGCAACTGGTGTATACTATTTACCGGGGCGTGTTGGCGTGAGCTACTGGTGTTTACTATTTACTTGGGCGTGTTGGCGTGAGCTACTGGTGTATACTATTTACTGGGGCGTGTTGGCGTGAGCTACTGGTGTTTACTATTTACTGGGGCGTGTTGGCGTGAGCAACTGGTGTATACTATTTACTGGGGCGTGTTGGCGTGAGCTACTGGTGTTTACTATTTACTGGGGCGTGTTGGCGTGAGGTGTATACTATTTACTACTGGTGTTTACTATTTACTGGGGCGTGTTGGCGTGACCAACTGGTGTATACTATTTACTGGGGCGTGTTGGCGTGAGCCAACTGGTGTTGGCGTGATACTATTTACTGGGGCGTGTTGGCGTGAGCGTGTTGGCGTGACTGGTGTATACTATTTACCGGGGCGTGTTGGCGTGAGCTACTGGTGTTTACTATTTACTGGGGCGTGTTGGCGTGACCAACTGGTGTATACTATTTACTGGGGCGTGTTGGCGTGAGCTACTGGTGTTTACTATTTACTGGGGCGTGTTGGCGTGACCAACTGGTGTATACTATTTACTGGGGCGTGTTGGCGTGAGCTACTGGTGTTTACTATTTACTGGGGCGTGTTGGCGTGAGCTACTGGTGTTTACTATTTACTGGGGCGTGTTGGCGTGAGCTACTGGTGTTTACTATTCACTGGAGCGTGTAGGCGTGAGCAACTGGTGTATACTATTTACTGGGGCGTGTTGGCGTGAGCTACTGGTGTTTACTATTCACTGGGGCGTGTAGGCGTGAGCTACTGGTGTTTACTATTTACTGGGGCGTGTTGGCGTGAGCTACTGGTGTATACTATTTACTGGGGCGTGTTGGCGTGACCAACTGGTGTATACTATTTACTGGGGCGTGTTGGCGTGAGCTACTGGTGTATACTATTTACTGGGGCGTGTTGGCGTGAGCTACTGGTGTTTACTATTAACTGGGGCGTGTTGGCGTGACCAACTGGTGTATACTATTTACTGGGGCGTGTTGGCGTGACCAACTGGTGTATACTATTTACTGGGGCGTGTTGGCGTGAGCTACTGGTGTTTACTATTTACTGGGGCGTGTTGGCGTGACCAACTGGTGTATGACCAACTGGTGTATACTATTTACTGGGGCGTGTTGGCGTGAGCTACTGGTGTATACTATTTACTGGGGCGTGTTGGCGTGAGCTACTGGTGTTTACTATTTACTGGGGCGTGTTGGCGTGACCAACTGGTGTATACTATTTACTGGGGCGTGTTGGCGTGAGCTACTGGTGTTTACTATTTACTGGGGCGTGTTGGCGTGAGCTACTGGTGTTTACTATTTACTGGGGCGTGTTGGCGTGAGCTACTGGTGTTTACTATTTACTGGGGCGTGTTGGCGTGACCAACTGGTGTATACTATTTACCGGGGCGTGTTGGCGTGAGCTACTGGTGTTTACTATTTACTGGGGCGTGTTGGCGTGAGCAACTGGTGTATACTATTTACTGGGGCGTGTAGGCGTGAGCAACTGGTGTATACTATTTACTGGGGCGTGTTGGCGTGAGCTACTGGTGTTTACTATTTACTGGGGCGTGTTGGCGTGAGCTACTGGTGTTTACTATTAACTGGGGCGTGTTGGCGTGAGCAACTGGTGTTTACTATTTACTGGGCTGTTGGGTGACTGGGGCGTGTTGGCGTGAGCTACTGGTGTTTACTATTTACTGGGGCGTGTTGGCGTGAGCAACTGGTGTTTACTATTTACTGGGGCGTGTTGGCGTGAGCTACTGGTGTTTACTATTTACTGGGGCGTGTTGGCGTGAGCTACTGGTGTTTACTATTTACTGGGGCGTGTTGGCGTGAGCTACTGGTGTATACTATTTACTGGGGCGTGTTGACGTGACCAACTGGTGTATACTATTTACTGGGGCGTGTTGACGTGAGCAACAATTGACTTGCAATGTATCCTGATGCGTGTTGACGTGAGCAACAATTGACTTGCAATGTATCCTGATGCGTGTTGACGTGAGCAACAATTGACTTGCAATGTATCCTGATGCGTGTTGACGTTATACTATTGATATTTCGTTGTTTCTTGGTTAGGGAGGAATCAAGGCGGTGATATGGACGGACGTGTTCCAAAGTATAATCATGCTGATCGGTATATTATCCGTCATTATCAAGGTATTTAACACTATCTTACTCAATGTATGTTATATAATCTTAATCAAGGTATTTACATAAACTTAGTCAATGTATTTCACATCATCTTAGTCAATGTATGCATGTCATCGTAATAAAGTATTTCATATCATATAAGTCATAACATCTTAAAGTATTTCACATAATATTAATAAAGTTATTTACATCAATTAAGTCAAGGTATTTCACATTATCTCAGTCAAAGTATGTCACATCTTAATTAAGGTATTTCATATATTCTTAATTAATGCACGTCATATCATATTTAGGTATTTCACATCAACTTAGTCAAGATATTTTATATCATCCAAATCAACATTTATCAGAAACTTTGACAGCCGTACTAGTAATCCTACAATCATAAAATTCCATTGGTAAAATTTGGTAACAAGAACTTACGCATTAATGCAAACAATGTTTTATAAGATTCCGTGATGAGTTCACATATTGTTTACAGGGTACGATAGAATCGGGAGGGACGGCCTTTGTGTGGGAGGTCAATACGGCTACAGACAGAATGAATTTCTTCAAGTATGTACAACAATGATGTTTATTGCGTGTGTGATATTTTTTTTAAATCACTTCCTATTAAAAGGAAATGTAACTGACAGTCATCTTGTCAAATTTGCTGTTAGGAGTTGATGGCTTCGTAAACTGCAATAACTGCAATACTAGGGAAATGTGACAGGCGAGGTCATCTAACATTTAATGTAGAATATTTTTCATTTGCATTACCGTTTACAAAGGATACATATCAGGTCCCTTGTTGTGATATTTCAATTTACGGAAGCCTGATTGTGTTGTAAGGGCAAAACATGTTAAGTCGTAATTTCATGAACGATAACGTAACTACGTAAAACAACAAGTCGCGGTGCATTTTTCGTCTCCTGTCGACTTTAACGTGTAATTAGGACAGTTTCGTCCCAGTGACAATAATATACTTTCACGTGACTACAAATTCAGATATACTATGCTGTTAAATATCTTGCATATAACCTTGGAATCCACAATTATTGTTGGAAGTCAAGGTAGTTTGTATATCAGATTTTTGAGGTGAAGTCATGCTGTTCTCAACCAAATTTTTTCCCTAAGTTTTGACCCGGATCCTCTGGTTCTCCACACCTTCTGGACTTTTGTCATTGGCGGACCGATAAAATTTTTCTTCAATGCTATCACACAAACATCAGTTCAGCGCATGAATTCCTGTCAAACAGAGAAACAAGCAAAACTGTAAGTTATTTTTACCTTCTGCGAAACGTTAATTGACTATAGGATCAAAAGTTTTCATTTTTTATGCAGTTTTATCACGTGTGATTTAGAAGTTTTATTAATCGAGCAAAACTTTGAGACGAGTATATGAAATAAAAACAGTAATAAGATTCTTTCTGTTACATCATTCAAAACAGTTAAAGTTAAAATTATTAATAATTTATGGCATGAAGTCATTGTCCATATTGTGATGTTACTATTGACTTCCAACTGGCACAGCCAATAAAACAACTTAAATGGCATATTACACTAATGATAACTGCAAAAATATTAAACGGGAAATTCTATGTACAATATCTCAGTTCTGTAATATTTAAAAAAAAAAAAATATTTATCGTTAAACTCTAGTTAATAACAAATTATAAATATCTTTTGTGTATTATAATGACTCTCCCATTTTGTTAACATAATGTTTACGTCATTTTATCATTACTTTATATGAGGTGACGTCGTTAACATGAATCCTCTGATTATTCAGTGTGTACCTGGTAACTGGACCGGCCTTTCTGTTAACGGTTTGTTTCGCCGGTAGTTCGGGTTTGGTGGCTTACGCATACTTCACTGCGAAGGGATGCGATCCATTTACGTCGAAACAGGTGTCCAACCCTAACCAAGTAAGTCGAAAATTAGGGACTATATCGGTGGACAAAATTGAGTAAATATTATAAATCAAATTTAGATATGTCCGTCACATAGTATTTTCCGGGAGTAAGACGTGTATAAGACGCATTAATCTGAGGTAATGAAATTATATTGAAATGACACACTTGCAGATCACATCATGACGTCATGTTAAAGACAATGAAAGCACGTGGTGACTTCAATAACTCGAAAACAATGTGTTTTCTGCAGTATTTGAAAAGAATCATGTGGAGGAATTTTGCATTCGTTTTTGTTTCGTATTATATCTATATTAAAAAAAAAACCATCACATTCTAAACTATATTTATATCTAGCTAATTTCATAACTCAAGAATACATGCTATGATCTTTTAACACAAGGATATCATTACATGTTATGCACTATTGTTTTACATCTCTTGTGGCACAATACAACATTTTTTTCATTTGTAACAATCTATCCCCTATATCTAAGGTTTTCAATTTTACCGCCGGAAATGATTTTTCACAGTTGTTTCCCTTTACGGTTCTTTAACAGTTAATTCCCTTTATGGTGGTGGAAATGTTCAGGGATTATCCTGGCATGTCTGGGATGTTTCTGGCAGCAGTCACAGCTGCTACCTTGAGGTTTGTAGTTATTTTTCTAATACATGTTGCGTTTTTAATATCTACTGGAGCAACAACTAAGACATAAACGAACTATAGATCTTTGATAACAATATGTTTGATTTAATTCAACATTAACATAGGTTTGTTGTAATACATATTTATGTGAAAGTAAAAGGACATTAATAGTTGGTTATCACCTGTAAAAAGAGTGTAATTAAATTCCTCATATGTTCAACGTTGCTATAGTGATCGACTATTAAGTATTGTGTCGTTGCAGACTGTCGGTTAATAAGATATTTAATAGATTCTATACCGGTCAAACAGCTACTATATTGACACAAGTTTTACATAGGTCATAAACCATCTCGTTTTGTCAACAGGCTGCACGAATGCATGTTCATTTGTCTTATTTCTAATCCAGAATATAGCAATTAATATATATCTTTCTCGTATATCTAAGTTCCACAGACATTCCTAACTTTCTCGGCTTTAACATTTTTGGTAAATATTTAGAAGAAATGGCGGGGTGAAGTGAAATAGCTGTTCTATGTAGTTTTATACACTCTAAGGTATAAACTCATCTTTTTTATTATTCATATGTGAGTGGAATTTAGCATGCGTATTTTTCCAAACCCCAGTTTGCTGTGTAGGAATCGCTGCTGCCGTACCTTTGCGTTCTTACGTTTTAAAGACATCGATTCATTACACATGCAGACAATCGATACTCCTCTAAACTTATTCAGTGTTTTACATGTGCTTCTTTTTTCAATAAAGATTTAGTTGAACCTCCCAATGCGCCGTTTTCAACGAAGATAAGCTTGCACAAAATCTCAATGCTACTACCGTTTGGTCCATCAGTATGTCTGCACCGTCCTGTTGCTTTCCAATTTTTATGATCTATGTTACAGTACCCTCTCCTCAAGTCTGGCAGCTATGTCTTCCACCACCCACGAGGACTTCATCAAACCGCATTTCCCTCGTTTATCGGACGCAGCTTTCACCCGTTGGTCGAGACTCTCAGGTGAGGTGTCAACACAACGGATAACGTATAAATCATAATGTTATAGGGTGGTGCGTAAACCAATATTATTTCGGATTTTTTTTCGTAAAGATAATGTCAATAGAACAGATGTTCTTATAACACAACCAGTAGAAGATTTGAGTGTGACGTTTCGATGACTACGCTGTCACTTTCATCAGACAAATGCCAAAGACTCACACACCTATAACCAAATGTTAAATAAAGCGTTGCCGAATCGAGTACACTACTTTGTTACCATGTTATGTATTTGTTTCTATAATCTGTTTACCATCTCGTCACAATATCCTTCAACCTAAGTGTACATAGGATTATAGTTAAGCCAAAAAAGTTGGTCGACTCCTTACTGATCTCGTGCTTGTTGTTTCTATTCTTGTCTCATTTGTTTTATGCTGTATGTATCCCGGTATATCCGGGTATCTATACCGATAAGGTAACATTACTTTATTTGCATTATCTATAGATCATTATCAATCATGTTTGAATAAACAATTGATCAATAAATCCCAGCAGGCATTTTACGTCAAATTTACGTCGGATTTGGACTTAATCCTGACGTCAGGATTACGTCAAAAAATGGTCAGAAATGAAAGTAATATTGACGTAAATGTCTGACATCTATATTATGTCAGTATTTTACGTCAGATTTTCGTCATTTATTAGTCAGAATTGGTCAGAATCTGACTTCAGATGCGTTACGTTGCGGATGCTTTGAAGAATTAAAAAGTAATATTAATAAAATAAATCAAAATATAGGTCCTCTTACAAATTTTATTTACAGCATAATTGCACAAAAAATTATATATGTATCATGACAATAATCAACAAATTTACAAAAATGACAAGAGCGACAAAAGAAATTATTCAAGACATGATCTTCATTGTTTAAATATAACAAAACTAGTCTTAAAGACAATAAAAACAAGCTTCTGTATATATGAACTCTCGTGTGTAAATTTTCTATCAAAGTCATTTTTTTAACACATGCACAATAGAAACAAAATATTCATTTTCTTTTCAAGATTTTACAATAAACAAGAATTGGAAAAAAAAACTTGTTAAAGAAATTATTGTAATAAAATATTGAAAACCTAATTTATAAATACATACACAAAAAGCAACCATGAAACATTCCAAATGCACAAATTACAAAATGTTTGAAACATAAAATGTTCATATTTATTCTCTGTTAGAGTGAGCCCCTAACAAAATTAATGTATATTTTATTATAATACCAGTAACCCTTCTTAAAATTAAGATTTGAATACCATATTTCCCATGAAAAGTTGACAATGTTTTTCCCAATACATGAATGTCACAATATGTTACGTGAAGAACTTCAAATTATTAAATACAAAGAAGAGGAGATAATAAAAGAGGAAGTTTTCCATGAAATTTTATGCCTGAAAATAGGTTTGCAATATTAAATATTGATTGTTGGTACAGAGATTCATGTAAATAAATGTTGATAACATTATTTACTGGTGTCTTCCTCCTCCTCCACTTCTCCTGTCGGGCACATGTTTTAATGTGTACCCGATCACTGCTTCCAGGTCAGCGTCTCTGCAGTCTGTACACCTTTGTGTGCTTTCTGAAAGGATCAATGCAATAGATCTTAATACTAATGTAACATTTGTTGTTCTTTATTTTTTTCTAGTATTGCATTTAATGTTACAAAATATTGCAATGGGGAAGAAAATTTATTCCTTTAAAGATTTAAAGAAGAATGTAGAATATGAATATTATACCCAAGGTGAAGAAGTTTGGGTTATAAGTTTTTTTCATTTTCAAAATATTTTATTGTTAATAAATAGTATACATAACAAAATATATAACATATTATAAATAAATAGTCTAAACTTAGTATTAACAATGGGATTAAGTCTTTTCCCAAATGATACCGGTATATTTTAAATTAATTAATATATTCAATTCTTTTTAATAATAGGATGGTATTTTTCAGTTTATAATAATAAAGAGAGAATAAAGAAAAGAAAATAAACTACTCACATACTCACTCCCACACTACATCCACAACTACTTAAGTATACTAAATGTTATAACTATAGGATTTGTATGTATATATTATTACTTGTAAATTGAGAATCTTTTAGTTTTTTTTTCATAAGAACTAGTATGATAAAGTATAAAACTACTAAATTCATCTGACATTCCAATGATACCATAAAGCAAAACAATAAGGTTAACATTTCCTAATAAATTATATACTGAATTAACATGATGTCTAACATGTGAGTAAAGAGGACACTGGAAGAAAAAGTGTATAGCATCTTCAAAATTCGCACCACACATACAGGAGCCATTTGGGTTATAACTTTGAAGCCTCCGTTAAGACCCCAACTTATACACCCTTAGGTAGTATATCCATATCACACATACCTACATTGTACATTAACTATTTTAATAATTACACGTTAGGACGTTATTCTGTAACAGGAAAGTTCTGGTGACGCGACTAGTGTACGCTTGTTCCTTATTCTGTTCGAAACGTCCCGATATCCAATGTTGGTTGTATTGCAAATTGGTTCTACTTTCCCAGCAAATACTTCCCCAAACCATCACATCTCGCCAATGCAGATAATTGGTAAGCTTTCAACCTGTTGAGAACTGTTCAAGTAGACACGGACTCTCAGATCATGCCCTTTTTGTTACGAATTGATTGCACAAGTGTATCAATCCGTATACAACGGACATCCTTAGCGGTTGTTTTGCGGGGTCGACAGCCAATCAACATCGGTACCTCGTCTTCAACCATTTCTCTTTGTATTTTCGACAGACGAAACATAATGTCTAGGTTGATAAATATCAAAATGTGCCCGCCCGCCCGACATTCACCATACTATAACTCGGATTTGCACTATGTGCAACCCGGCCAAAAATAGTTTTTACACATTTACAGGTATTCGCCAAGGAAACACACTAACCTTTATTTGTGTTGATGAGTATATTTACTTCTCCATAATACAGATTTTACATACTCAAATGATATTGTTGAGATATATTTATATATATGTATGTGATATATTTTAAGATGTTGATATATGTATATTACAACATGGTTTCTTTACAGTTGTTATATATGGCATAATAGGAATAGTCATTTCGTTCCTGACTGCAGAATTACCAGGATCGGTATACAAGGTATGTGAATTATAACATCTGATCATAATCCAAACTCAAATTCAGTTTAGCGAAGGCAAAACATGAGCAAAAGAAAGATTTCCACGGAGACTCATGGAAAAAATTCAAGGAGAATAAGGAGTCAAGTGTTCAAGTAAGCGTCGTCTGCTTCATCAGCTATGAAAAATGTTTGTCAGTCCACATAAGAAATGTTTCGTTCCAATATGGGGCTACACGACAACGGGGCCAACAGGCAGACTAGCAAGCATCAGACACGTCCAAGGTTTCTTTATGTGACATATACAAAAAGCATATGCGGAGAATTTACTACTGCGTAGATAATCGTGATAACTGCGTACTAACAGAATAAACAGTACATTTTCATAAATTTAAAAGGCAACATATTTAGAATCTTATGCAACTGCACCTCTCCATCTAGATTTTGACTTTGCTTTCGATCACTTTGGATTCTCCTCATTCATCTCCAAGGCCTCAAAATGTATGCCCTTAGCATCATTGACGAGTCCAAGAAAGACGAAGCAGCTGTATCACACGGGTTTATTCACTTTTTGGCATTGCTGTATCTAAGCCTAAATTTAATTTGTATAAAAAGTAGAAGTAAAACAAGACCAGGTGTTCCGGAAGAGTAAACGTCCTCTGCTTTATCGACGACACCCGCCATGGTCAATCCAAGTAAGTTATGTCTTGTTCTCAAAGGAGAACAGGGTATACAACAACGGGACCTAGTGGCAAACTAATACGTATCACAAATGTTCAACTTTATATCGCACATAGAATTAAAATGTTTCTAAATGGAATCACTATGACGACTATAAAACATTGCCTCGAATATCAATTCTTCTTGTTACTTTCATAAGCATCAAACAATAGACTTAAACAGAATGTTATAAATCACCTATGATTATTATGTAAATGACTTTATTTACTTTATATACATAAGTGTTTCCATTAGATCCGATACTAATACATATTCTCACCTTTCAGATAGCCATCAGTTTGATGTCCTTGTTTGGACTTCCAGTTTCTGGAATTTTCCTTTATTCCATATTTTGTCCGTCCGCAACCCAAGTCGTAAGTCTTTCAAAGCTGATTTATGCAGTGTTTATTTCTTTCCGCAGATGGTGGAAAGTTATCACCCCTTCACCATAATCCATACTGATTCATTATTAGAACCCCCGCAACGAAGGCAAGGGGTATTCTGCAATCACCCTGTCTGACCGTCCGTTTGTCAGGAATGTTTGTCAAGGGTATCTAAAAACAGCTACTGAAGCAATTTATCTCAAACTTGGCATGCAACATCCTTATGATATAAAGTTGTGCCGTTTCACGATTCATACAATTTTGACATCATTTCTTAGAGTTATGCCCCTTATTGTATCTTGTAAAGTATTGAAGCAATATATCTTGAATTGGTTTATTAAATCCCTATGATATGTAGTTATGTCAGTCTAGTTAAAACCTACAGTAGGAGGCAGTACATTTTTCAGAAACTTGTACTTTGGTCTCTGATTATTCACAATTTATATATTATCCAATTTTGACCAAATGACCTGTCTCACAGACATGTTATTTAGGTGTTATAGCATTATTCTTTATATTGGCTTGTAATTAATCATTCATGCTGTTACACATACCCTTTTCCTTTGCAAATAAAATGGATGGTTTTAACAAACTGATTATTTTACCCCTAAAAAACGCTTTTTAATTTTTTAAACATTGACCCTATTTAATTTGTTATTCAATATCATATTTAAAACAGTGTTAAACGTCTGCTAAAATCTAACGCGATTCCATAGATGATGTACACATTTTCATATATTAGTTATAATATATCTTAAATAAGATATAATCATCTGCTTGAATTCTGATCCATTTTCAATTGCATACTTGATTTTATCTAAAAGAATAGGAGAGCTAAAAAGGATAAGATTATAGTGCTTAATATAAGACATTATTTTTTATAAATATCGTTTATTAAAATCAGTTTTATAATCGGCTTCAATTTTGTAATATCAGACACTTAGAGTGTTCTTTGAATGCATTTTTATCTATTTCATTGTTTTATTTGATAAATATTCGGATTTCACATGAAGTGTAAAAATATCGTAGATTCATATTAAGTAAACAGTTCTGTATATTTACTATTCAATTGATAATACCACCGAAAAAGTATTTTTAATGGAGTACTTTTACCATTACTCGTGATTTTTCATCTTTTAGATCTTGTTATTTACAGCGTACTGCCTTGTAACATATATAACGCTCAGTTTTATAAAGACAAATGGGAACTGATTTTCATTCAGATCGAATCATATAGAATTATTCACATATACATTTAATTGTTAATAGAAGTTTTGTACACTTATCAGACCGTACGTTTTGCGATTTCTACCTGTATCAGTCATAAGCATGCTTCGTTTATTGGATACAGCCCAGCTCTGTGTCACTGACTTGAATTATATGATTGCACGTCTCAGATAGTAAACAAAACAAAAAAGTGTAACGGTACAGTATATATCATGCGATGGAAATAGGTTTAATGTCCTTGAATTCTATGTTGACTCTATGTTGTTGTGAGGACAAATTTAGACTGATGGTCATAAGTTTATGCAAAAACAGTACAGGACTTTGTCCTGCTCTATAAAACATTACACAGCTCTGCCTTCAATACGTGAGCCCTGTGACGGGTTATAGAGATGTATGGGTCGCGACTTTTCCTGATCATATCTATAATGAATATAAAATAGCCAGTTGATAGAAAATTATCCCGTGGCAGTATATAATGTAGACATTAAAGTATGTCTATGCAAAGAGGTTGATGTTGAACTGATATAAAAACAAAATAAAACAGACAAAACACGTATTGATAATTTCACCGAAGTGTGGAATTCATCATTTTTATGCTCCGACAATTCAGAGGATGACAAAAATACCCTTTTCGAAAAAAAATCGCAATCAGCCACGTATCTAAAAATTTATCTAGTTTGACCAGGTCTTTCCCTTGAAAATATGGCTATATGCTGAGTTACGCCTGCTGAACATTGCCTTTCAACAAATGATTAAATGTCGTTTCCTTATTAAAGTCATAGAGTGGAAACCTGTGTGTTGATAACGTTAAACATATTTTACGTGCATGAAAGTATGCTGTATGCATATGACATATGGCTATTTAGTAACTGATGTAAACCTAAATCATCGTGGCATACATGGCATGCGCATACACCTATGTAACAACATCTTAAAACAAACACTTCTAGTAATATCAATGAAAGGATATATTTGTTCAAGAGCGTCATACTTGGAGGAATCGTGAGCAGCTGTTTAATGTTTTGGATAAATCTGGGTAGTGCCTTCAACAAGAAGTACCACACACCTCTCCAACCCGCTCCTACAGACCAGTGTTTGAACAGTACACTAGACAACACCACAACACCTGTAATCAGTGATGTAATGAAAAGGTACGTCAGTGCATATAACTGTCTATGCATTAGAGCGAGAATATGAACACCGAATAAGCTTTAGTTTTTTTTCTAAAACACTTGATACCAATAAAGTCCAGTCCAGTCAAATTACTAAAACAGTTTGGACCTCAAAATAATTGCAATATCATTCAATAAGTTATTCATTTATCTTGTATCTATTTATTTGAACTGCAAACTTATTTAAAAATGAAACCCGGAAATTGATATTCGGGATTCCCTTCATTTGCAAATATTTACCTTTCATATTGACTTTAACATCGAGAGAGAAATGAAAGGTTCAGTATCATTACTGCCGCTTTAATAAATATTTTCTATATTTGGAAGACAACGAAGCCAAATACGTCATTTCGAAGACATTTTAACGGTTTTAAGCTTTAACATTTGCAGTGCCTCTTCTGGCATGATTTGGTAAATCTGTATTGTTTGCCTCATTAAACACTTGTTTTATCCAGCGTTACAAAGGAGGTATGTATTAATTGTCGAATAAGCTGAAATATCGCACTTTGTAAGATCAAGCCAAAACATTAGCTGTATTAGTCCCTAACAACTGAGAATATTGATAGAATTTCACTGTATTGCTCTCGCGGACATTCTCCGACAAGCAACACCTCTCTGTTCATTTGAGGAAAATGCTAGAAAAAACTTATAATATGGATAAGATTTTGTCACTGGTACAGTTCCATATGAAGTTTTTTTTCTATTTCATTACCATATTGTAGACCAGAAGGCTTGGACGCTGTTTATTCAATTTCTTATTTATGGCTTGACACAGTTGGACTTGCGTCGTTTGTACTGGTTACTGGTCTACTGAGCTTTGTGACTGGTAAGTCAGCATTTTATTTCCCTCTCACATCTTTGTCTATCTATATCGGGTGGCGTAGTTGATGGGCTCCATCTCTAAGATTTATCTGAACACTCTTGCGCAGTATTGTATACGACAAGATGTCAACAAAAGGTAAATGATACGGTAGACAACACACTCTTACGATGATATATCAATACAAAAGAAAATACCAACATATTAACTTTAGGGGAAATCCTGGAAAAGAACACGGAGAATAAGGCCAGGTGTTCCGGAAGAGTAAACATCATCGTCGGCGACACCGTCATGTAAATCTTAGTAATCCTTGTAAGTAATGTCACGTTCTTGAATGAGAACAATCTATAAAATAGTGGAACATACAAGCAAACTAACAAGCATTACATCCAGTTTCATATCGCACAAAGAATTTTTTATTAATCTCGTTGAGATCACCATAACACTGTCCACCAATTTAAATCAATTATATTAATAGTTGACAGTATTACATGCATCAAACAATATTATCGTACAATGATTTAGTATTCAGTATTACACAGATGATGCTGTACAAGAATGTTACACTCATCGTAAAATAAAATCAACACTATATTGCTCTCATCGTACAATATTATAAACTGAATGTTATTCTCAACGTACAATGCAACCCATTCAATATTACATCATCACACAACATAATCAATGCAGTGTTACACTCATCGTTTAATATAATGATACATTTTTTATAAAAAAGTATTACATGCGTTCTACATTTAAAGATGATGTAGACTCATCATACGATACAATCAGAGAACGATTTACTAAGATTTTACAAAAGTCACACAAGTGAATACCACCATTTAATACAAATTTAGAGTTATATAATGTATAGCCAAACACTGAATTAAACTGCATCATATTTGGTCCTAAGGAGACGACTAAGGAAAATCTAAAGTGATTGAAAGAGAAGTCAAAATCTAGATAGGGAGGTGTACTAGCCCCATGTTTTTAAAAGAGTATATTTTTATACATTTAATAATTTCAGAACAGTGTCGAGTGCATGTGTTTATTCTGAACCGTGCTCCTCCTATTCGAATGAATTAAAACGTGGCATGTCGATAAGGCAAATCTCGGGGACTTAAAGTCTATAAGCAATGTCTACCACCTGCTGTCTCAAACATTGTACAAAAGAAACACAAATATGTAATACAAATCTCAAGTTCCACGCGCGTATTTCATATATTATTTTATTTTTCCCAGCAAGCGGGTAAAGAAGTTTAATATCTTTATATTTAATGTTGATTCTTTAATTTTGTAGACAGATGTGTAATAATCAAGTATATGTTTTCACGGGATTTGACGAACAAATGCATTTGGAAATGAAAACTCATAGTGGTACTCGTTTCCTATCCCTGTTAAACAAAGCGGACAGTTTTTATCTTAATGCTCTATCTTGGCTTATCACCTCATTCCTAATTTAAAAGATAAGTTTGTTGTTCTTAACTAACAACAAGTATTTCCTTTGATTGAGTCTAGTCAATTACATGTTATAAAAAATTCAGTTTTGAAATAGACTTGAATGAGTCATTCTTATCATTGAAATTATATTCGTTGTTTTCATTCAGGTCGACCTAAGTTGAATGATATAGACAGTCGTTGCCTGTTTAGTTTTGGAGAAAGATTATGTCCCTGCTTACCCAGGTTTATCAGGCGAGTGGTCTGTTGCGGGGACAGATTGGAAAAGGTATTTATGAGTTTTTTTTTATCATGAATATTGTTTTATATCATTCGTTACGTCATGAATGTTGTGATTATAAATACTTCTCATATCCACGTCCTGAATTTCGTTATTATGAATATCATTTTTATCATATATCATGTCATGAATATCGTTATTATGAATATTGTTTCATATCATATATCACGTCATGAATTTAGTTATTACGAATACTGTTTCATATCAGGTCATCAATTTCGATATTACGATACTTTTTTTATATCATATGCTACGTAATGAATTTCTACATTATGATAAATGTTTTGTATCATATATGTGAGATAATGTCGCATATGTGCACATACGTTCCATTTTAGAAACGCGAAAATGCGGGATGTTTGACGGAAACGAATGAGATGACAAACGGATGTGAGAATACGCCATTAGGGCGTCTACTTGATATAAAACAGGAATGCTGAATGATTTTCAAGAAGATGATTGAACAGAGTGCGTCTACCTTGGCAAAATTCAAAGACAAATATCCCTTCAACGGAGCAGTTTTTTACAATGAAGTTACTAAGATTACGTAAACGATACCATACAATGATAAAACTCATCAAATCTTACCAATTAGAAAGGCCATCATTAAGTCACCGACAAAAGTTTAAATAATGTAATTGTAATACCACTAATCCATTGGTAATTTCCCCGTTTTAATTTCTCAGGGCCGATTACTTTCAACTCAATTCAGAAAATGCACTTGAACTTCGAAGACAAACTCCAGCACTTTCAGAACCCTCCACATTTGTTATCCCGATCGACGATTCAAAACTCGTAGTCTGTAAATTGAAGAATGTAAATTTGTGACTTAAGGTATTATATGTCGAAATAACGTAACCGGTAAACACTAAGCCAAGAAATAATATATAGTAATAAAATTGAACAATATATATTTTATACAGATATATACTCCGCTAAACCCCCTTAGTGTGACAATAAAAACTCACAGAAACACGTCCAGTACCGAAATTTCTAATAGAAATTAATAAATAACAATAAAAATGAATGAAAAAAACAACAGCTTAAGATTGAGAATATGGTTGTATTTAATAGATAAGCATCCCCATATCCAGTTCAGTTTAAACTAATTTACTTGATTTTTTTACGGACAGTGTCGTCATTATAAAAACAAAATGTACTCAATAACCATTGTAAAGTGAATCAAATATATGACAAGTGACAGTCTCATTCTGTAATATATTGCGGTTTTAGTGTACCTCGATTTGATAAACCGATTATATCACTACATTAACAGATTTATACAAATGCTCCTTTCCAGAAAACAACGCTACATATGTGCATGGAGTTCTCTCCTTCCTACGACTTAATGCGAAACTTGTATAATTAACATTTAAGTGACGTCTAAATTGGTGTAACATCATAATTTGCGAATTAAGTTGGTGTTGTCAAAACAGTGTAACCATTAAATCTGCAATAAACATTACACGATTTTGTTTTCTATTTTTCTTCCTATTCAGACTATTTCATGCATCCTCAATACTCCACGGAATACAAATTACTCTCGTTCTTTGCACCCCTGAAGTAATTTGATTGGTTCCAGAAAAAAAGGGACTAATCACAGGCTGTCACGCTCTTTTTGAAAATTACAAAGGAGCGACACCCAAAAACTTCAAAGCCATTACAACATACTGATATGCAATCTCGAGATTCGTTTAATGCATATCACAGGATCAAACTAGTCTTTTCCTCTCGTCCACAAGGTGTTGCACATGGAACCTTCAATTTTGCCATGGCATGATCCTAGGGTGCAGAGAGCGAAATTGATCGTTGCCCGTGAGTATCAGGATAATTTTCATGTAAATGTACATTATCATGTACTTAATGGTTTTTTTTAAGAAATACAATTATTAGTACACAATAAACTGTTAATGGTTAAAAATGCGTATCTGTTATTATTTGAGTGTCATTTCATCAAACTTTCCACATATTAAAACTATTGTGAAGAAACAATTAACAATTTCTTACTTCTTAACGGTGGTATGTATAATGTATAGACAGCTTTCTAGTATACACACTGGCACTCGTGAAGGATACCAAAATATCAGACACGCTCGTGAAATATGTATTTTCATAAAATGTACCGGCTTTAATGTCCGTCCTCATAACAACCACGATTTTTACTGGCTTTAACTTCTACATAACAACCAGGGTTATATAATTGCAGGTCCAGTAATGTCTTTGTTTTTACGAGCATAAAATTCTGAAAAATAATCAGGGTTTATAAGGAAGGGTCCAATTTTGTCTTTGTTTTTATCGAAGGGTCATAAATGGACGGGATCAATAATGTCTTTCCAGCTTATCCGTCCTCGGAGGGCTATACATGTATGGGTCACGTGATGTCTTTCGAGCTTGAACTTCCTCGGAGGGTAATAAATGCCCGGTCCAATGATGTCTTTCCAGCTTGCACGTCTTCGCAGGGTTTTAAACGGACGGGTCCAGTAATGACTTGAAATGAGAAATGGGCTGTAAGCTAACAAAACCACAAAGCATACAAAACCTGTAATCTTCATAGATATGTACTTGTCGTATTCAAGTAGGCTTTATAGGCAGACATTTGTTGAATACATTAATGACAGTTAAGGAAGTTCAGCAATCAGCACGTACATAGGTATAAACTTTTAAGAACAACTGACAGGGGTGACCATGATTAAATTAACATATGCTAAGTCATTGACTTTAGCACGCTTTGCTGTAACTGTTTTATACTATAAAAACTATGTTGATGGAGTTTAAAATGCACCAAATGTTCCTCTGTACCAAATCACGCGATAAAGTTAATATCCTACATCCTTTTCAGAAATCAAATACACTGCAGACGACTGGTAATTAAGGAGGCAAATCCGTTAAGCATTGAGACACGGATAGTACCAACTCTAAGGTTTCTCGCTAATTATAACCTTCCAGTCACATCACCAAATGTTGACTGGTACAGACCGTAAAATAATATATAAGACACTAAGACAAAAATGACGTCCTTTACCAAACGGAAGATCTTTTTACATTTATTCGAACGATCAATGAAAATTTAATGCTGATTAATATTTAGTCAGCTATTGAAAAGAGACATTAAAACTTTGTGGATTGTACCTGTAAAATCTACACATCTATTGCTTCATACTGTTATAGATCTATACAATGTTTCATACTGCTAGAGATATATACAATGTTTCATTATGTTATAGATCTATACAATGTTTTATTCTGTTATAGATCTATACAATGTTTTATCTGCTATAGATCTATACAATATACAATGTTTTATTCTGCTATAGATCTATACAATGTTTTATTCTGCTATAGATATATACAATGTTTTATTCTGCTATAGATCTATACAATGTTTTATTCTGCTATAGATCTATACAATGTTTTATTCTGTTATAGTTTTATTCTGCTATACATATACAATGTTTTATTCTGCTATAGATCTATACAATGTTTTATTCTGCTATAGATCTATACAATGTTTTATTCTGCTATATATTCTTCTATAGATCTATACAATGTTTTATTCTGCTATAGATCTATACAATGTTTTATACTATACAATGTTTTATTCTGCTATAGATCTATACAATGTTTTATTCTACTAGAGATATATACAATGTTTTATTCTTCTATAGATCTATACAATGTTTTATTCTGCTATAGATCTATACAATGTTTTATTCTGCTATAGATATATACAATGTTTTATTCTGCTATAGATCTATTCAGTGTTTTATTCTGCTATAGATCTATACAATGTTTTATTCTACTAGAGATATATACAATGTTTCATTCTGCTATAGATCTATACAATGTTTCATTCTGCTATAGATCTATACAATGTTTTATTCTACTAGAGATATATACAATGTTTCATTCTGCTATAGATCTATACAATGTTTTATTCTGCTAGAGATATATACAATGTTTTATTCTGCTATAGATCTATACAATGTTTTATTCTGCTATAGATCTATACTATAGATCTATACAATGTTTTATTCTGCTATAGATCTATACAATTTTATTCTGCTATAGATCTATACAATGTTTCATTCTGCTGTAGATATATTCATTGTTTGCTACTGCAATGGATCTAAACGGTATTTTTCATTTAGTGTGAAGTTGTTGAATACGTGCTGGGTAATCTAAATGATGTTTGACCATTTTTGGAAACTGAGGACATAATTTCACATAATTTTACGTGTATTACTAAATTGTAACATAGAGTTGTTTCCAGAAGCTAAAAGACAGAACAAAGTTCATTTGGAGGATATTAACATGCACTACTAGCCTGTTTAAACAGATTTACAAATAACCTTCTCCGTTCACTTTAACCATAAATGCATAGCAGATAGAGGTCACTATGCGTTCATCTTCATGGCTTATTGATTAAAAGTCTTATAAAATGTAGATCTATGTAAAAGATTAAAAATTGAAAATCAAATCAGTAAAAATACAGCTTATATATATTACGATAAATAACACTTTGTTTCAAGTCCGCTTCTCATTAAACCATGATAGTTATATGTATTTTTCAACCATATGAGGCATATTAACCAGTATCTATTTGTGGTATTGTTGGATAAGAATTTAGATAAAAAATGTTTAACTCTAATGTCATAATAACTAAATGATATGTAAGAAGGGCCTTTATTACACTGCATATTTGATTACACTTGTTCCTCTATGTATCATATTACGTTATGCAGCCAGCGTTGGTCACCTACTTTAGGGGAGATATAAAGCACAGCTGGCTAGATAATGTGCAGATTATCCCATATGTTAAGCATTACAAAAAATATGAGAATATGCGGACAGTTCTCTCCGCGTGAATCAAGTGTTGTGGTGTGATTTGTATTAAGTTGACATTTGAAAAGGTTAGCTGACACCCAGTGGACCCATGTGGAGGAATATATAAGTTTACTTATCATAAGGTTACTCAATAGGTCCTGTATTGTAAACTCTTTGTCAGCCATCAATATTTATTAACGAAATCGGCTGTTGCTGAATTACGTCCATTATGGTGCTTCTATTTCAATAGTACAAAGAGTGCACTCACAAGTTTTATTTTTATTTTATTTTAAATAAAATGTTTCATCTTTGAACTCATACATGGCTTCTGACATAATAGCACTGATTGTTGTATTTCTTCTATATTTTCATCCTCCAAATACTTTTCAATTTCTTTCCATAAAATGTACGTAGGTGTAACTAATGTACCTCTACCAACAATCTCGAGAAGAGTTCCTCAGGGACCATCATAGAAATTGCACAAAATGCATGTATCTTTGATCCCCAACCAGTAACCATAACTGATTTCAAAGTGCTCAAAGGAACAATATTGTTGGCAGAAAGTCTTCGTCTGTCTCCGGTATCGACAGTGAAATTTTATTATTCGTTAAAACAAGTAATGAATGAGTCAATGATAAAATTGTTAGCTAAAACTATTTTTTGAAACCAAATGGTGGCATAATCAATGTTCTTCTGTGCAATACCTGTTGCAATATTGTCATGTTATATAACGTCGTATTTTCCATATACCCGTTTGCAACTATAAACTTTTGACCTCATCTATAGATTGTGGACAAAGCACTCACTTTACTGGTATCAGAACAACTGGCTCATAGTCTTTTATCGTCGTCATCAACACATCGAAATTATCTAAGCGTCAAATGCTTTTAACAATCTCTGTAGTACAATGGATGTTTGGTAAATATTCCAAATACCTACCGTTTATACTAAATTCTAAAGTAACGCATTTTTGTTATAGGATAGTTTTTATGATCCCGCTTTCTGATATTCTGATGAAGCAGGTGACCGACATCGACATTTGAGAAATTTATTATAACGACATGCTGAACTGTGTTACTGAAATAGTGAATCCGAAGCAGAGAGTAGGATAATCATAATCGTTGTGACATATTCCGATTCACATTTCTCCGCTTCAAGTGAGTTTGTCGGTAATGTCAGAATGTCAATAAAGACGATATTCACAATCCAGGGATTTAACTTCAGTTAATGATATCACAACTAAATGAAATCATTTAGATAATGATACATAAATCCCAGTCTCCATTTCAAAGAAAATGTAGGAATGCGTCTCCCGTTATGATCTCTTGTTGATGCCTTTACATGGTGTCTATTGTTTTACCGATCTACTTTAGTAAACAAATGCCTTTACCATTAAGAAATAGATATGATGAATTTTCGGTACGTACACCAGATTTTCAGGCTTCAAATGCCCCGACAACATGGCTAGAAATTGGACGGAGCTTTCCGTCGTCAATGGTTGAAAGAAGTGTTTCCATTGGCTAAGAACATGTGAGGGACAGTTTCGAACAAAGTTGTGCAGTTCTCAGTTTTTGTTGAATTTCGTTGATATTACGATAAATATATCATCACTTTTAGATTCAAATTATTATAGAATTGGTAGTAGTATGACTGTTTTTATGCGAATACTGGAAATTAGATAATTAGTGAAGCCGTTTTGATACAAGACGAACAAAAATCATGATCTAATCTCCAGTATATGCTTACTTGAAAACAAACATAATATCCCCTAATTGAATCCCCGTCAGCGAATAATCTTATTTGGACAATATCCTTTCATCCCTTCTGAAGAAGAAGGGTTTTAAAGAATTTACTAACTTTCCCTTGTTGGTACCCTTCCCTCGGACCCGGGGGCAAAGATATATCTTTTATTTATTTTTTTATCGATGGCTTTCCTTCCCCATAGAATGCCTCTGGTCGATTTTGGTCAAAATCTGCTTTGTGGTTCATGACTAGCGATTTATAGGTAAAGTTGGCGAACAGACGACTGACGCTGTGGTATGATATAAGCTCACTTGGTCCTTTGCGCCATCATAGTATGACTTGCCTAAAAAAACCGCCCGGGACTGCATGCTTCCTAAGGCAAGTTACGTGAGCGTTAACCTATGGTTCCTAATCCTTTCTTCGACCTCATGTCAAAAAAAAAATGCCTAAACTTAGCATTTGGCAAACAGTTGCTGGAAAAGTAAAAAAAAAACGGTAAATTTTACTAATTACAAGCATTAATGGTATTGAAAAAGATATACATACTGATATCTACATATACGTTAACATAAAATAAAAACCTGCTCATACTTAAATAACTGACTGAATGCTGGCCCTACGCTAGCATATAGTGTTTACTACAAGTAGTGAGGGAGGCACACACTTACTCACTCAGCCTGAACGCACCATGTCGTCTGCTCCAGCCGAATCCCCAGGGTTCGTGGTGGTGGATTATGTACTGTTTGCTTGTGTTATCGCTATTTCTATTGGAATCGGCATATTCCATGCCTGTGCAGGAGGAAAACAGAAAACCAGTCTGGAGTATCATTTGGGGAATCGGAAAATACAGACATTCCCTCTCATCCTTTCGATGCTGGTCACCACGCAGTCGTCCATCTTGATGCTCGGTATCCCCGCCGAGACCTATCTTTATGGTGGTGTTTTATTATTTTCGTCATTTGGATTTTTCCTATCATATTTGATCGGGGCTAGGATTGTGGTTCCAATGCTTTATCCTTTAAAGCTAACGACAGTAAACGAGGCAAGTATTCCTCATGATACACACATAGAAAAAAGAAAAAAAAGGTTAATAATTCGGAAATCCTCCGATACATATATACACACGATAGAAAACGGTAGAGGCGTTCCCACAAGACTGTATAGAGGTCACGAAAACGAAAGCAAGCGTTTTTGCGAAATGATGAACCTCAGATAACCTTGATATTTCGCACTAACAGTAAACTATTAATGGTAAAATTAGCACAATAATTAGAGAATCTATATAAAAAAAACATTGTGAAGTATGTAGGAAAGAAATGTTTTAAATATGCGGGGAATGGGTGTGTGCATTTTAAAAAAAAATTAATGCGTTTGAGTTTATGTTATCGTTCCGCAGGATATTTACATTAATCCTATCAAATGGGTTATCAAATTATTTTTCGACAGGATGCATGATTCTTTAATTTTGAAACAAAGATAACTTTGTTGGTGCAATTTCCCGCCTTCTTTTCCAATCAACACCAAACATGAACCAGCGTCCAAAATACAGGATATTCATATCCTGTACAGACCTAATACGATAAAAATATTTTATCACTTTAAAAGCTTCTTGTCGGTTTAAGCAGAGAAGTTCTACAGTACAAATATATAGAAAGTACGGAACAAGTGGTTGTTATCACTAGAGGTAGTTATTTTCAGACGTTACGAAAGAAAACTCGAGTTTTAGCGACTATTTTGGTTTTATTTAGCTTTATATTTAGCTATCGAGTGTGAAAGAAATGTACAAACAACCTTTTGTGTAACCTGTAATGAAATGCTAACTATTGCGCAAAACTGACAATTTCAGAAATTCATTAAAAAGGATATGGAATTATAACAATTTAACCCAGAATTTTACAAGTAATTAACAGGTTCACTGCCTTCAAAACAGTGAATGATAAAATCTATATAGAAATTGAAATATTACAAAAACAGTCCTGAACTACGTTTTGAATTTCCGTGATTGCGTAAAGCACTCTTCTAGTAAAAGTTCATTGCGTCAGCCAATCAAAACGCGTTTACTGTTTATTCGACATGTGGTATAAACTTCGTTTATAAAACAACTGTAATGATTAACTGATGCCTAAGGTGTTGATTAACATCCACCTATTGTGGTAGAAATACATGTTTCTAATACATATGCTATGCTATCCCATGGGAGCACCACGACGCCTACCGGCTTTATGGGACTTACCAAGATTAACCCACAATTTTGTGTACTGTCACTGTCCCATTTTTCGCATACCAGAGGTCTCGTAAGGTTCCAAGTCTAAACAAGGTAGCCTAGCTTCCAATTAGTTTGTCTGAACCATTCTTCTGGCTCTCATCAACACCAGACCGATACAATACTACTATCCGTAATTTTAGAAGCTGTTTGATTTCCAGTGACTAAGTGACCAGTATTTGTCATGTCCATAAGACAAATCTCAGTTTAACAGTTTCCTAACAAAAATATAGTCCGTCATGAAACTCATTAGAATGTTTAACGTTAACTACCTCTAAACCCATTATCGAAAACTCTGCTACTAATTACAAGTAAGAAAGAGAGTTTGGTATTGTAGACTGTGAAACGTGGGACGCACAAATGAGTGAAAACTGTTTCCACAAATGATACATACTGTGTAAGTTTACCTGTTAGCAAGAAATGCCTACACACCTACCTAGACTTAATGTAGGAATGTATTGCCCGATTAAGGTTTTGTTGATTGAGTCCGTTTAGTATGTTGATGAATGACATTGTGGTTTGCTGGTGTACTAGACAGCTCAATTTATCTTTGTCTTTTTTATCAGTATTATCAGCGGCGATACAATGGAAAGGCTGTGAGGCTATTTATAGCGACGTGTATGATACTTCTGAATGTAAGTAAGATGGAGTTTTGTTAAATACATGTGATTAGTTATCTAAATAACAATCGCTTTTATTAGGTCGCTTGAGCATAGGTGATAGGTCATGGGGACATATTGCGATCGTTCTTTATCCGTCATTACGCGTCATGTGTTAAATGTTTCTAGTAAATATGGTTAAATATGGACAAAATTTTATGTAATATACAGAGTTATGGCCCTTTTGCAGTTTTATCACCATTGAACATTGTAAACACGATAACTTGAGTAAATATCAACGGATTTTAATGGGAAAATGTAGTATGCAGCCTTGTATCATTAATCTCTTGGCAGAGTACTCTAACGTGTTGCTACTGATTCCATATTAACCAACAGAATTATGACCATTTGTAATTTGAGTTCGGTTGAGACTGGAGAGGTGATCGTTTAAGCTCGTGGGTCTCCTGTTTTATGTAACGTACTATTAACAGCTAAGATCATTTAAGGATGCTAACCCTAGTGATTTTACTTGATGACGAGTTTAACTGACAGTGCTACATCAGAAACGAATGAGAATTACTCAAGGCACTCGCTGTTATTGCTAAAATACATCTATTTTGTAAATGGCATGCCGTGCTATTAAATGCAAAATCCTTGCATATTGTTTTAAAAGTAATATACAGTTTTCATGACTGGTAGGGGTATTGAATTCTACGAACTGATAAAATATAATTCACAATGTAGTATACCTAAACTAAGACAATGTTTGTTTTTTATTTGACCTGTATTACAGGGAATTTACACGGGTGTAGTTGTTATGGGACAGGCGGTTGCCATGGAAGGCGGTGAGTGTTTTGTGTGTACCCATTAGGGAAGTAGATGTAATATACTAGTAAATGAATACTTTTCAATCAGATAAAAACATGCTGAATTGTTCCGAAGCATTTGATTTTTTTTCTTTTTTGTTTTTATAATTTAAAAAAAATCTTATTAATTTATTTTTCCTTTGAGCAGTCTGGTGACTTTTCTGCTTTACTGCAATGCTTTGATTTGTAACAAATTCACCATTTTGTTTTTACAGTCACCCGTATCCCCAAGTGGGTCTCCATACTAGCTGTATCATCGGCTGCTGTTTTGTATACGTCTATAGTAAGTATATGCTAACCACATGCCGCTCCCGCCAAACAGTTTAAAACAGTTTGTGTGCTGTGATATATTCCGCGATAGACGAACAAGAAAGCTCAGTTTTATCACTGACATAGAAAACAATTCTAATCCGTGCGTGGTTTTATTTTTTTCAAATGTATGTATTATTATGTGTACCGACCTCGTCCATAGGATTCCACCTTTCAATTATGATGTGTATTGTAGTAAGGATTTCATCCGCTCAAACTGACCAAAATTCCAAGATGCAAAACCTCTCGGCTATAGATCATCGGTATGGTTTAAAATATTCAATATAATTTTATGTCAATCCAAACGAAATGCAATTGTTTTTTTTTTTCTTAATTTTGTATTGTTTCTAATACACGATTGTGGTTGATATATATGTATTGAATGACAAATACATCATAGATGTAACATTTGTAGGAATGACCACCATTGATACCAATGATTTACGTGAATGTACGTATGCAGGAATAATAAACCGGAACTCAAGTAAATAACATCTTTTTAATATGAATAAAGAATAAGACACTGGAGATCCAGACAAAGGGTACATCTTACACCTGCTATCATTTTCCTACCTTTATATGACAGGGAGGTATCAAGGCAGTTATTTGGACTGACGTGTTCCAGTGCACCATCATGTTATTCGGAATATTATCGGTCATCATCAAGGTAATTATCACATCATGTTCTTTGGAATACTCTCGTCACCATTAAATTAACAATCACATAGTGTCGTTCGGAATACTCTCGGTCTCTATCAACGTATAAAAAACGCATCATGTAGTTCGGAATACTGTCGGTCATCATCAACATAACAACCACATCATGTCGTTCGGAATAGTCTCGGTCATCATCAACATATCAATCATATCATGCCGTTCGGAATACCCTCGGTCATGTATATTGTTCTGAGAGATATCACTTAATGGTTATCTTCGGAATAATTCCGATCGTCCGCGTACAGAAAAAGGATCGCGGGGAGGGAGTCTAGGTATGAACGACTAGTGATGATCATAATATTTCACCGTTATTACAACCAAAAGATTGAAACGACAGAGTTTCTTTTATTCTGAATGGAATTATAATTGATAGAATTGCAAGTGATTTACTGGCGATTCCTATAAAACCTGACATTGGAGTTTTCCCAGAAGGACATATTGTAATTGTATTGACTATAATTATATTAGGAAAATACTTATTGTTTACATTAACATTACTACCACGTTTTGGGGCAATAGAATTGAACTAACCGCTAATAATGAGCGCAAACGTTGTTCTAATACAATGTAGTGCAAATACAAATCCAGTTAAAGGACAGACGAAACATGGAATAACTATCTAAAAGATTGTGACGTCACAGCAGGACCAGTTTCAATTATAGTCACATCATTATACTGTTAGTCTAGTTCTGTTGAAATGGGGCGGTGGTTATAGATATCAGTAAATGGCAGGGAAATCCCTATGATAAAACGGATACAGCTGAAAACTATCAGCAGTACACGGACCGACATGTACCGGATGTTGAACCTACAGTCTGTAGAGTTCAAAATGCCCAGTTTCGGAATCTCCTGTCAAGTATAAAACAATTAGATGAAATTAAGAAAGATACCATATATTTCACTCATACCTAATAGTACAAATCTTAGTCTTCGAATCTCATGATGTTGTACGTAAAGCAAATGTAGTGATAAAAACAAACATGACCAAAAGAAAATTGTATGCTGAAGTAAACCACAACTTAATCTTTAATAAAGAAGAGAAAACTAGATCAAGTATGCAACATGTTGATATTTATAACAATCATCTTGCTATCATGCAATTAAATCTTTATCAATACTGATCCACATTTTGGCAAACTCGTCGTTTGGGTGATGTAGTCTCGTTTTCTATACACATTATTACTGTTCCTAACTAAATTAGGTTACGATCACGCTATTTATACGAAAGTATTCTCCTGGTCAAGCTGGACACTCGGTCATCCGATACGGTTTAGAACTTCAGGATTAGACGTAAGAGAGGATTGCTTACAGTGTACATGTATCTATATGAAAAAAGATTAAGTTCGTCAATATATAATTAGGTGGGCGGTGAGCACCTCTAAACCTGGTGCAGATTTGTATTCATTTAGTCTCATGCATGTTGCATAACAGGAACTGGCCCCTATCACCAAGGGGTAGTGCAGGAAACGCCTCACACTGACTTTAGATGTTAATCTAGAGGTCAAAGAAGCTTCAGAAACATGGTAGGATGATGCAGTGTGAAACTGAAGTGAGGATGTCACATTTACTATGACAATCCGTCACGCTTCATCTAAGTTATATCCAGGAAAGGTTTTGACTTTTTACCCACTCATTTTATGTCTTGTAATAATAATAATATTAAAACAAATGTTATTTTCCTACCATTAACGTTAACCTCATGACATACATTATCTTTTGTATTAATATTGAAGATGGAAACAAGATCTGAAGTCGATTACTGAACATGTCCAAACTGCATCTGCCTTATCAAATATATCGCTGCCCATGCATAACTCCCACGCGATCATCATCATCATTGTCATCATCATAATCATCATCATCATCTCTCTCTCTCTCTTTCTTACTCTCCCTACATTTCATCCTCCCTGTCCCTCAAAGCCTCCTGGACATTCATTTAAGCATTAAGACATCTTCCTTTTCATAGGTATTTCCTAAGCTGACTTCCTGTCACCTAGTTTTTATATCTCCCTATCAGTGTAGTACCGTAGTTCATATAACTGCTTACAGGGTACAATAGACGCAGGAGGGTCGGCCTATGTCTGGGAGGTCAATACGGCTACAGACAGACTGGATATCTTCAAGTGAGTAAACTAGACATAGTTGACATCTTTGTGTCAGTGTTATGTGGTATACATACTGACTGTATATCTCGTTATCTTGTCATATTTATACAGCACCTGCCATATTTTACGGCATTTCTTGATTTTGACTAGAAAGAATCAATGTAAATAATACTTCGTTACATCGACCTTGACCTTTTGATGTATGCTGCAGCTTTGACCCTGATCCGTTAGTCCAGTACACCATTTGGAGTCTCGTCATTGGTGGAACATTTAAACTTTTTTTCGTGGTTGTCAAACAGAGTGCTATCCAGCGTATGAGTTCATGCCAGACGCAGCGAGAGGCAACGAAGTAAGTATTCCAGTACTTGTTGTCCCTGCCACTTTACTTGCCACAAACCATTGTTTTATTTCACTTGCCCTCGCATGCTCTATTGTCACACTGATGCTCTCAGTGTCACCCTTTTCAACAGTATGACTCGTTTGTTAACTGTCATCACATTATAACACCCGAAGAAAATACAAACATGTCAACTCAATCATAATCGAAACTCAAATTCCTTAAAAATTACGGCAATTTATAAACACAAAAGACAGATTTACACACAGAAAAAGTACAGTGAGAGTAAGACCAGATGTTCCGGATGAAAAGGCGTCTTCTGTTTCATCGACGACGCTCGCCAGGTAAATCTGGCCCAATCTAAGTAAATGATATCATGTACTGAAATGAGAACCGGTTACCAACAGGCAAATTAACGAGCATCAGCGTATATATTTTCTGGGATTCCTTATACTATACAGTATACCTAATAGTTGTTACCACAAGGTACTCCGAGTGTAATATATAACGGTGTCGGCTGTCAGTATCTTTAATACACTTATAGCCCTTTTATCAAGTCTATACATTATTCATGGATGTAAGAAATGTATCATCCTCGGGCTTCATCCTAGGTTGATACATATTTCTGGGGCCCGCGGACAAAATCAAGACTACTGGTTTTATTCATAAAATTATATTCTTCTGTAAAATCTTTTTAACGTAAAGTATGTGATATACGGTGGCTGGGAACACTCATAAAAATGCTGCGTTAGGGAACACGGCTCTATTGGTTGCGAATTCAATAAGACGCCATACATGGTAACGCTATATTACTGCAAAGGAACTAAGTGTTATTGAGTTCAGACGAAAAGTAACTGCGTACGGTCAATATAGTACCATTCGAGAACATTCGGCAGGATGGATATGGTTTATGATTTTTTTTTATAAACTTTATTTATTTTACAACAATTGCGGAGCTAGTTTTTCCAACTTATCTTAATCACTCTTGTTGGCTATGATAGTGTAATAAGATACTTATTTCATTGAAGGAAAAGTTCGATATCGAGTTTCTAAAACGTCCGTTCATTATTTGTATAAAATCTGCACTAAAACTGTGTATTACAGCAACTCTTCAGTTTAGCTGCATTATTGATGGGGTAATTATTGATGGGGAGTAATTATTGATGGGGAGGCATTATTGATGGGGAGTCATCATTGATGGGGAGTCATCATTGATGGTGAGTCATTATTGATGGGGAGATGGGGAGTCATTATTGATGGGGGTCATAATTGATGAGTAGTCATTATTGATGGGGAGTCATTATTGATGGTGAGTCATAATTGATGGGGAGTCATTATTGATGGGGAGTCATCATTGATGGGGAGTCATCATTGATGGTGAGTCATTATTGATGGGGAGATGGGGAGTCATTATTGATGGGGGTCATAATTGGTGGGAGTGATGGGGAGTCATTATTGATGGGGAGTCATTATTGATGGGGGTCATAATTGATGAGGAGTCATTATTGATGGGGAGTCATTATTGATGGGGGTAATTATTGATGGGGAGTAATTATTGATGGGGGTAATTATTGATGGGGAGTAATTATTGATGGGGAGTCATTATTGATGGGGGTCATAATTGATGAGGAGTCATTATTGATGGGGAGTCATTATTGATGGTGAGTCATTATTGATGGGGGTCATAATTGATGAGGAGTCATTATTGATGGGGAGTCATTATTGATGGGGGTAATTATTGATGGGGAGTAATTATTGATTGATGGGGAGTAATTATTGATGGGGAGTCATCATTGATGATGGTGAGTCATTATTGATGGGGAGATGGGGAGTCATTATTGATGGGGGTCATAATTGATGAGGAGTCATTATTGATGGGGAGTCATTATTGATGGTGAGTCATTATTGATGGGGGTCATAATTGATGAGGAGTCATTATTGATGGTGAGTCATTATTGATGGGGGTCATAATTGATGATGAGGCATTATTGATGGTGAGTCATTATTGATGGGGGTCATAATTGATGAGGAGTCATTATTGATGGGGAGTCATCATTGATTGCTTGGGAGTCATTATTGATTGATGGGGAGTCATTATTGATTGATGGGGAGTCATTATAGATGGGGAGTCATTATTGATGGGGGTCATAATTGATGGGGAGTCATTATTGATGGGGAGTCATCATTGATTGATGGGGAGTCATTATTGATTGATGGGGAGTCATTATTGATTGATGGGGAGTCATTATTGATGGGGAGTCATCATTGATGGGGGTCATAATTGATGGGGAGTCATTATTGATGGGGAGTCATTATTGATGGGGAGTCATTATTGATTGATAGGGAGTCATCATTGACTGATGGGGAGTCATCATTGATGGGGAGTCATTATTGATGGGGAGTCATTATTGGGAGTAATTGACTACATTTTGAATGACCCCTTTCATTGTTCTATTGGGGGAAATCAATGCCTATAAGAACCTGAAGTTGAGCCAGAACAATACGAAACAGAAGAACCTGTTCTGTGGTAATAGTCTTACGGAATACTATGATTAGTACCTAAGTTGACTTGAAATGGACAAAGTAGGAACCATTTATTTGTACATTTATCTGAGTAAACTGGCAGTATATTCTTGTTTATAATGAGAAATCATACTGTGTTCCAATGCAATAATAAATATATTTTATGGTGTCCGTTCCAGCCACCGTTATTATTTAGTTAGTTAGTTATAAATAGTTAGTAAAGTACATCATTTGTCATTTCGTTCTTGCTGTGTCAATGTTAACAGTGTGTACCTGTTATCTGGTCCCGCCTTCTTGTTGACCATGAGTCTCGCCTGTGGGGAAGGATTGGTGGCATATGCCTACTTCACGTCAAAAGGATGTGACCCACTCAAGTCTAAAATTGTACCTAACCCAAATCAAGTAAGTCAAATTAAATTAACTCAACGCACATCAGGTTTCTCGTGTTCCCGCGAGTCTGGAATGTAAATCTGAAAATCTGAATGGTAATCTTTGAATCATTACTATACAATATAAAAATTAAAAAAAACTACTGATGAATTAAACGCCTTTTTCTTTTGTTTACTTGCAGCTGTATATTACCAGCACCTGAATTATAAACTATTTAGATTCCGACGATCTAAAGAACATCGTTAACGATCTTATAAAACACACCTTTCTGTATGTCTAAATTCCCTAGCTTAGTCGAATCATTCTGTTTTTCTGAAGCACAGTCGATTTTCTTATATAGGACGTCAGTCGATGAACTCTAGACCAATATCAAAAAGTCTATAAAACGTCAAAATGATTCGTACTACCATGATCCTCTGCAAAATTGAATGAAGAATACCTTTGATTTTGGATTTTCTTTGGCATTTGTTCAGTGCAAAATTTGGATATTAACATCTAAGTGTATATTGTGTCTATACTTAATCACTATTTATTTGAAACATACTTCGAGAAATTATAATGCTATATATGTTTCTGGGTAACGCTAGTTACAATGACATTCTAGAAGATATTTTATTTGGATATTGTTCAAAAGACATGCAAATGAATAGCACCTTTCAGTACAAATAACGAGACGGCAAAGCCAGACAATTAAGTAACTGTATCATACAGCTATTTTGTCCAACTAGAACTCGTCAATGATGTTTAGGCCCTAGATTTTGAAAACTACGAGGCGACTTAGGAGCAGACAATTAGTCGAAAGAAATGTTAAAATCTAGATGGGGAGGTGTACTAACCCTAGAATTACAAATTGCAATTAACAAATTAAATCAGACACAAGGTATAAAAAAGTTGTTATTTCGTACTTCAGTACAACCATACCAAAGAAGAAACATGCTCTATTCGAATATTCGTAGTTCTTTCTCGTTCGACTATTAAATATATAATTAGATATTTTATTCCGGTTTATTTCTAAAAATCGACATAGTAGTGATTACGTTTTATATTCCAAAGTGATTTTTGATTGGTTGGTTGGTTAATAGTTGGCAAAAGCTGTTCACAACAAGCGATGTTAAGCGGTATTGTTATTATATTTTAATACTTTTCATATAAATAAACTGAATGTGATGCCGGTTAATTCACCTAAATGTGCATTTTCATAAAGGCATATACCCTTCACCGAAATCTTGTTCAACTGTATGACTTTGCATATTGTATTTCATCTAAGGAACATTTATTCAGGTGAAAGTAACACCAATAATCTTCGTAAGGGTGTTGTCTTACCTGACATTACGAGATAAAAGGCAGACACATTGAATTAATGAATATATAATAGAAAGATGGTCGTTGGTAATGTATTCATAATGATATGAAAAACGCTTCCTTAGGTGAATTTTATGTAATTGTCACTCTTTTCTGTTCCAGTTATTACCTTACATGGTCGTCAACATATTTCAGAACTTCCCAGGGATGTCCGGGATGTTCCTTGCGGCTGTCGTGTCAGCATCATTAAGGTACCATATATCACCAACCAACCCCCTCCCCTACCCAGTCAGTAGTTCCTGTATATCAACATATTTTGTGCGGGATTAATGATGTAGACATTCTAAGTATGCAAGATTACAGACCATTTGGAGAAAAGCTGTTTTTTTTTTACATGAATTAAACCTAGTCCCGTATTGTTTTTCCTTCCTTCACAAAAATTACCAAAAATACATTTTTCCGGCTGTCATATATAAATAGATCACACTTTATGACAGTTTAATAATTAAATATATTATCTAGTAACAATTTACTCAATCATTTAATTTACTGTATATAAAATACAACAAATCCCGGTTGAAAAAAATTATACCAACATGTGAACGAAATCATAATCCAAACTCAAATTCAACTACTGAAAAAAACTAGGAGAATGAGACCAGGTGTTTTGGAAGAGTAAGCGTCCTCTGCGTCATTGGCAACACCTGGCATGCAAATCTGGGTCAATCCAAGTAGGTAATGTCATGTTCTAACGATCATCAAAACACGTCCAGCTTCATATCACACAAAGAGATAGAATGAATTCTCACATTGATGACCCATAATTTTCATTAACCCGCATCTTTTGAACTCAAGCGTTAGAGTTGTACACATTGCTTATACTTTTACAACTAGTATACTGTTTGGGTTTCCACGGACGTCTCTATTTTCCATCATGTCTCTATATCTTATTCTGGCGGTCTGATGCGTTTACCTGTTGACAAATCTACGTGTTTGTCTTGCAGTTCCGTCTCATCCAGTTTGGCCAGTATGTCATCAATCACACACGAGGACTTCATCAAACCACACTTCCCAAGACTTTCGGATACCACCGTCACCCTTCTGTCAAAATTTTCAGGTAGTTATCACAACATTTATAATGACGGGAAATTACCTTTTAGTTGATTATCATGAAAACATTTATAAATCTACATGTTTGCCAAATTGAAGTTGTTAAGAAGATATTATCATAATCATGTGATCGTCTTTAAGAGATGAAAGTCTCTGTTATTATCTTTTTCTGGTTGTTATAACGTTTTTTAGCCCGTAAAACTGTCAGGCCAATTTTACCCCGTTTAATTCAACAAATGAATCAGTGACCTATTTCAAATGAATTAGATGCAGTTTAATTCACTGGTTGACTCTACTGTATCTTACTCTAAATTATGATTAGATGTTGTTCACTTGTGTGCCTTTTGTAAAATCTTCTAATGAATTGTCTTATCAGTAATCATAATCTTGGATACAGAAATGATTGTTATAGTGACAGTCATGATTGTCATAATCTCAGGAATGGTTGTTCATTTTTATGCGGTCTCGAGAAATATTTTCCGTGTTGATAAAGTATTATCAACATTCAATAATTTTTGCGTGTATATGTCGCTTTAAGACTGTCTGAGCACTTTCAGTGAAGTTACCGAAACGATAATACTCTATTGATGGGCAGGTGCCAATATGACCCAATCAGATTAAATATATGTCCGTATTATAACATACCAAGGTCACGCTACAGATCAATCCTCAAGCAATCCAGGGAATTTACATTGAATATAATAAGTCATGCAACGTATGTATGGTAGTCATGGTAACACAATTGTTGTGAAGTGAACATATATTTTCAAACGACGGCATGTAATTTTCTCTTTAAGTACATAGTTTCGTGCATTTTACAATGTGAATACGTGATTTGACAATAACATTGACTGAGACGTTTTTAGTCATAACTTTATTCATATATACTTACCTGAGTCCTCTGACAGCACCAGCTTCCATCGGGTGCCAACCGCTCTAAAGTCGTGTTTTAACAAAAATTATACAAGTCTGTGATAATGAAGGAAGGAAGGAGGGGGAGAAAAGTTTTGCATGAACTCCCGACACCATTTACGTTACTTTCAATAAACTCAATGTTACCTTTTCCATATTATCTATCTGCTTTATATATAACGTTTCCTCTCTCATGACATGAAAGTAATTTAGATAGGATGTGTTGAAGGGGGTTAGGTGGCCGACCTCTTTCATCTGCCTGATGGAAGACTCGGACTAAAGGGCTATACTGCATGTATATTTTCAGTGGTTATATACGGAATTGTGGGTATAAGCATTTCTTTCATGGTGGCAGAATTTCCTGGATCCGTTTTCAAGGTAAGTCTTCTATTATACTGAACAAAATAAGTTAAGGATCATAAACTTGAAACAGTGCAGTTTTACATACAAATAATAATATGATTATATTTTAAATTTTAATGACAGAACATTCATTTTAGTCTTTAATTACACAAAACAAATTCATTTGTGGTAATTGCTACCAAGAGCAGATAACCCTGAGTAACAGCACCCTTGAAATCAAAGTGTAAGAGGAAGTAGAGCAAGTTAATCATGTAGACAAGGAAAACTCATCAAACTGCAATTGGCAGTTTAATAGGCAGTATGACCTCCGTTGACATCAATAACTGCCCTGCAACGTCTGCACATGCTTCTTATTAGTCGTCGGTGGCTGATCTGTGGGATGCGCTGCCATTCCTCTTGCAGAGCAATCATAAGCTGTTGGCGGTTCTGTGGCGGATTAGGTCGAGCTGAAACCCGGCGTTGCAAGGTGTCCCAAGCATGCTCGATAGGGTTCAGATCAGGGGAACGACTTGGCCAGTCCATGCGAACGATTGCTTCACGTTGAAGATAGTCGTTGACCACACGAGCACGGTGAGGACGAGCATTATCATCCATCAGAATAAAATCATGGCCAACAACTCCTGCAATGGGCCTTACTATAGGGTGTAGAATCTCGTCCCTGTATCGAACAGCTGTTGAAGATCCATTGTCTATGATGTAGAGGTCTGTATGGAAGTCAACACTGATCCCTGCCCAAACCATCACTGACCCACCACCAAAGCGATCATGCTGGACAACACAGCAGTCTGCATAGCGCTCTCCTAGGGTTCTCCATACCCTCCTCCTACCGTCATGGAAGTCAACACAAAACCTAGACTCATCTGTGAACATAACATTTCTCCAATGACGTAATTGCCAATTCAAATGATGAGTGGCCCATTGATGTCTGGATTGTCGATGACCTCTGGATAAAATTGGTCGGACTGCTGGTCTTCTAGCTCGTAAATTAGAGGCATGGAGTCTGTTTCTGATTGTCTGGGATGAAATCCTTAGATTTGTAGCACGCTGAAACTGAAGATTCAAGACAGGAGCACTCAAAAACCGCTGACGTCGTGCCGTGATGCAAATGAATCTGTCCTGTCGGGCTGTCGTACAGCGTGGTCGTCCAGATCTGGGGCGTTGACGGACGTTATTTGTCTGTTGATAGCGATTCCATAGCCTACTAATCACGCTCTGAGAAACATGAAGCTGTGCCGCCACATTTCGTTGAGTTTGACCAGCTTGAAGGAGCCCTATAGCTCGCGCGGCTTCCATATCATTTAAATGTCTTCGCATGATTAGTTTTTCAAGTTTTCGTTACAAATTGATTAAATGTTTCCAAATTCAACTTTTTTTAGCTTAGAAGTAACAGAATCAAAACCTGCAAGATTCCTCTGTAGTAATAGACCAGTCAGTTTTTCACACCACCATAGTTAACTAGAGCGGAACGGCAAGACCTTCAGATGCACGTGCTTTCACCTTTGACATGACTTTAGGTACATATTGGAGAAACTACGAGTGCAATTACCGGCAATACATGATTTGAATTTTTAAAGATATTATGGTCACAATTTATGATCCTTAACTTATTTTGTCCAGTATATATCTAACAGAAATAATGATGATATAATGCATTGTTCATTTCGATGATATTCAGGTGTCAATGTTATGTTGAATTTCTCTTGATATTTACGTATTTATGTCATTATAAGACTCGCATCATTTTAGAATGGGGTAATATGCTTGCTTTTATTATCTACTGGAGATAGTAACATGACGACTTTGTCATATATCTGACGAGTACAGAACCACGTATAACAGGAAGTTATGTAGGTCAAGGTCAGAATACAATCATGTGTTACCGCATTATTAGGTGATATTAAATCATGCAGTGACATGTCTGTGTTTATGTAACGTCGTTAATATATCGCGCCCTGCCTGTTTATACATTAAATCATCATCGAAATTGTGTCATTTTATCTTGGCTTTACGTCATCAGTAACTGAACACCTAAAGAAAATAACAACGATAGAACAACTCACCGTGATCTTCTTTTATGTATATTTTATCTTATTCTAAAACCCATTGATAAATAAGATTCCTTACTTACCTGCATCTTTCATCCGCATGCTTCAACTACATTAGAGCAAAATAAAAAAATCAATCTGACCTGTCTCTACAATTCTGCAGCTGTGAAATCATAAAGTGATTTGTTTAATTTCTATTTGAAAATGTTCTTTTACCACTGATTAACTCTTCGACCTTTGAGTAAATATTCTTCCATCTATTTTAGGTAGCTTCCAGTATGCTCTCCGTGTTTGGGGTTCCAGTTGTTGGAGTTTTTCTCTACTCGATATTCTTTCCTTCTGCTACGCAAATTGTAAGTGAAATATCATTTGCTGTTATGTGACGTCAAAGAAAGACAGATTTACTGTTTATAAGATTTTAACTAATCACCGAAATAGTTAAAGACCGTTTAACATGCAAGTCATATTTGAACGATTAGAGGATTTCCTGTCTCTGACAAATCTCGTATTACGATAGGCAGAGAAAGTAATGTGGGTAAAGAAAGTGAGTTATATATGATGTGATTTTTGTACACTGGATTGAGAGTACAGCATCTTTCTGACAATCCATACCTAATAATCTATAGGCGTATTATGTATCCTCTTTTCTTTGTATCAGGGCGCAATTATTGGGGGAGTGTTGAGCACGTGTTTGGTATTTTGGATCAATTTGGGCAGTGCCTTCAACAAAAAATTCCACCCTACCCTCCAGCCAGCCCCTATTGACCAGTGCTGGAATAGTACACTAGTCAATGTAACGACATCGGAAATTAGTTCTGTCTTCAAAATAGATGAAAGGTAAGCAAAAACTATATGTATATGTATCACATCATTGGGCTTTACATCTGAACTACATTTGAAAAGAAATTCCTTTGTAACCGCGAGTTTGCTCTATTACAGACCGGAGGGGCTAGACGCTTTGTATTCCCTTTCTAATTACTGGTTTGATGCTGTAGGACTCTGCTGTTTGCTACCAGTAGCGATTTTAGTGAGTTGTGTTGTAGGTAAGTGTTTGATTAATAATGAGTCTAGTAAATTGTAATATGTTGTATGGGACTGACTTAGCCCGCTTAATGAGTTTTGTACTGTGTTGTTTGCTACTAATACAACCTGTCTAATGCAATTTGTATTGTTGTCTATGTTATAATGTAGCCCGCCAAATGAGTTTTGTACCGTGTTGTTTGTTACTAAAATACATCACCTAATGGTTTTGTACTCTGTTGTTTGTTACCAATACAACCAGTCTTGTGTAATTTGTATTGTGGTCTATGTTGTTGATGTAGCCCGCCAAATGAGTTTTGTACTGTGTTGTTTGTTACTAAAATACATCACCTAATGGTTTTGGACTGTGTTGTTTGTTACTAATATATATCGCCAAATGAGTTTTGTACTGTGTTGTTTGTTAGTAATATATATCGCCAAATGAGTTTTGTACTGTGTTGTTTGTTACTAATATATATCGCCAAATGAGCTTTGTACTGTGTTGTTTGTTACTAATATATATCGCCAAATGAGTTTTGTACTGTGTTGTTGGTTACTAATATATATCGCCAAATGAGTTTTGTACTGTGTTGTTTGTTACTAATATATTTCGCCAAATGAGTTTTGCACTGTGTTGTTTGTTACTAATATATATCGCTAAATGAGTTTTTTGTACTTTATTGTGTGTTTGTTTGTTACTTATATAGATCACCTAATGAGTTTTGTATTATGTTGTTTGTTGCTTATATAGCCAGTCTAGGGAGTTTTGTAATAGGATATTAATGGGTGATGTTACAAAGAGATCACCGTCTGCGTTAACTATGTTACAGGTCGGCCGAAGTTTGAACACTTGGACAGTCGTTACCTGTTTAGTTTTGGAGAGAGAGTATGTCCTTGTTTACCACAGTCTGTTAGAGATGTCGTCTGTTGCGGGAATAGAACAGAAAATAAGGTAACTATTGCTGATAAAAGCTACGTTGATTAATACTTTTTACTTGATATGTTTAATTTGAGTTTGGATTATGATTATGTTGTTATGCTGGTATCTTATATTCCAGTATGTTAAGATTTCCTAACGTTTGTTACAGCAGAATTTGCAATAAAACAAAAAACAGCAATATCATCATGATCCAAACTGATGAAAAATAAACAGGGTAGAATGTGATCGAAAGAATGATTTACACGGAGAAAATAAGACCATGTGTTACGGAAGTGAAATCGTTTACTGCTTCACCGACAATACACGCCATGTGAAGTTTGGACAATCCAAGTAATATAATTTGTGATATGTTATGTTATTTTAACCTATTAAAGTATCCGAACTGGTACATAACAGTGGATCTACTGGGGACAATAATATTGAGAAATCGTATCAAAGTGGTTGGTCAAAAAAGTTCCGCATGAATGGTCATCTGGGTATTTAAACTCCCAGGCGGTGATGACTGGACCTCTAACCGACCGTATGTCTAGATACATTGTTTGAGAATGTGAGACTGTATCTTTTGTTATGTCAGCTTGTACATGGAGTAGACGTATAGACCAATATGTTAAAGAAATAATGAAACAAACTTAGTTTTGTAATCTCTTCTATGACATAAGAACAGTCGAGCCGACAGATGCTGTGGACTGTGAAATTGAAATCCTTCATGGTCTTGCCTTACAGTCTATGTTTTGATTTCAAGCCGAAAGATGACAATACTGTTGTTATCTGCCACACGTCTGAACCTGATAATTGAAAATTGTTATCTTCTCTTGGTTTTGAAAATATCTGTTAGAGTCTTGTTACGGTAAAAAGGTTGCCGTTTGTAACCAACAATTTCCCATTGCTCCCTTTTTCCATATAACTGATAGGACAAAAGACCACCTTAAGAGGACAATGATCAACACCAAAACAAGATTTGATTAATAGTGATCACAGCTTGATCTGATATTGGATATTTTATTTGTGTGATGCTTGGCAGGAAGCTTTTTTTTATTATTTTTTACTGACACGTAATCTATTCCGTAGAATTAAAAAACAATCTGTTGGTTCTACCACACCATGTCTTCTCTATACTTTATTAAACGCACGTCAAAAATACAAATATGCCTCAGCGAATTTCTCATCTTCGATACCTACTACCATTTTTCTTCATTTCAGAAACGAGAAGAGGACAATGCTGAATCTGAAAAGATGTCGGATTACAAAGACAGAGTTTCCGAGAGTACACAATTGTGATGAAAGTAAAGAACTAGTGCGCTTCTTTGTCAAAACTGCTGATGATCAACGACTTTCTCATTGCGAACGGAAACACTTTGTTTTCACACACATTAACCACCTACACCGATTTTCTATATAACAAAAGGTTCCTAGAAACTTAAACTTAAAAATCGTTTACATGCATGTCCGTAAGTATTACTCAACTGAGTCGGATTTTCTACACAAGAAACTGTATCTTTTGTAATATATAACTAGTTCAGGTACTGAACCTGTCAGATGAAATTAGGTTTTCCGGTTAGTGAAATCATCAAAAGAATTAAGGTGTTAAATACCCAGAAGTCTTAATGTCATTTTGTCCAAGTGTTATGCCATTGTCAACCAATACTTCTCGCTTTGCTATACTAACAAACATGTTTAAATAGAAAATCATTATCACACAAGGATGTCACTATGTAAACTAAATGAATTCAGCTGAACTGAATTACATATCAACACCGATGTGACATCAATGTTAACATACAATGCGAGAGTCCTGCCTGACTTTCGTTTAGACTAGATGTTATCAGAATTAAGTAAAAGTTAGAACTGATATTACACGGAAGTTAGATGACATTTACCACGCAACCCGATTTGAAACTGTGGCGATTGTCAGTATATCTATGTATCAACTAAAATGACGCTCGGTGGCGTCCAGCTGAAATATTCCTACCTCGAATTCGTTAGTAAAACAGTGGAAATTACCCCTGGATTCGGTAGTTCATGTTTTTCCCGTAATGCCCTTAATACTCACGTTGCCTTCAAGAATCCAAAATCAGTTTAAAGAAATGTTAAATAAAGTAATTGTGAGCTACGAAGATGAGATGCAGGAAGTTGTAGACTTTGTTCTGCTGCAGGCACTGTTTTTAGGTATCTCTCGACCATACCAAATTGCAGACTTAAATAAGATCTTTACACATGTGATGTAGGATGATCTCCTGACATTTTTATAATTGTACAGAAATAGAAAAAAATTATACCAGTGATCGGGAAGATGTAATTGAAACTGTAGAAATAGGAATATTTGTATTAAGAGTCTGTATGTATTTCAACAGGAATAAATATGATTATGACATTTCAAAGAACATAGAGATTTTCGAATGAAAATAATTAAGGACAAACAACACTATTCACAACAAACAGTTTTATTTGGGAATGTTTTGATTTTATCAAAAAAAAAAAGAACAAAAAAGTACTACACATACTAAACCGAGTTCACTACCACAGTATTCACAATCAAGCATATTATGTAAAAGCAACTGGGGAAAACATATATCGACTTATGGCGCATACTGGATCAACACAAGTCTGTGTTCTTACATGTCGAATGACCTATTTTTCTTCTTTACAAATAAATGCTTAAACTTGGAACAAGAATATGTCGAGCAACATCATATTCACAAACCACGATACGGGTTTCAATGTATCAGTAGAAATAAAATAACACTAAATGTGTATGCCATTATATTTACCATCTCGCCGATCTTCAAATCAGTCATTATAAAAACATCACCATTCTTTGATAATACAAATGTTAACTATAAACTGTATACAATATCACCCCCATTAGGTTGATACGGTGTATTATATCATCCTATATCATAGTCGATCATATCATCACTATGAAGATAAAAAGTGTGTAATATCACCCTCATGAGGATAGTACAATATTATATCATACTTTAGAATAGTGTTTCATATCACAACTATGTAAAATTTTGAGTACATTATTGTCTCCCATGAAAATAATATATTCTCCCACACTTCACATGTGTCTTCCTGTGTTTCTTAAAGAAATCCGTATTTCCCCTGGAAAAACATTCAACGTTGACCTCATCACCCACATTAGGTCTGCACCACCACTGTATGTAGTGTAACCATGTCGCAATTAGATAAGGTTATCAAATAAGACACTCATTTCATACAGTTAACGACTACAACATCCAATATGTTACGATAGAGAAATGTCGGAGAAAGGTATCCATCATCTTTTCTTTGCAAACCTCTAATAGCCGTTCTATTATCAAAGTACCATATCACCCTCATGAAGGTAATACAACATACACATTAAATACCTTGCATACATTTGATTTAAGAGTCCGCGGGATTTTCACCATGTTACAATCTACTGACAATGCGTGACTTAGCTCATTGGATTAAGTACAAATGTAAACGTCATGCATGAATGCTGAATAAAAAACATTAACACATATTTTAAAAAGATTGAAACAAATGTATGCGCTCTACGTCATACAGAGAATATATGATGTTACACCACTTGTTCTCATACCACAGTCTCAGGTACAAATTACCCGCTCGCACACTATCGCTTCAGACAAATAAACAGCTGAGCATGGCAAGTACTTTTAAGTTAATAATAAATACATGGTTTGGTGTTGAGTAAACTCATTATGGATTCTGCTTAACATGTATTGCACTTTGTTACATAAAACACGCTAAAACAACAAATATAAGCTAAAACAAGTGTAGAACTGGCACATGGTAATTACACTGTGTGGCTTTAAAAATAACCAATACTGTTACTTGTAAAAATCAAATTCAACAAAAAATACACTCCTTGCACAAAAAACAACAACATGACATACATCACAAAAGCACTGAAGGCAATAAGCAGACCTAATCCAAAGCTTTAAGTAGAAATCACGGGCCCATGTACAACACTATCTTAACTGTTGTTACTAATCATATTATGATTTTTTTCATCATGTACTCTGACACACTATTCAGTGGTTGATCCTATTTGGTAAAATTATGTATCTTGTCATATAGAAGCCACGTTTACGTACATCAAAACCGATAAGTACATCACGCAGGTAACATTTCAAACAATTCTGATTGTACTATTTAAAAGAAGAAGAACACAACACAAGAAAAATCATCTTATTCTACTATCAATATTTGATGAAATAAATTAAATCTAGTAGAACGATTTGATTAAAACAAACTTTGATTACAGATGTATATATCCATAGATGTCTGGGTAAATGTAAATGGGCTTGCACAATAGGTAGTTAAAACATTTCTAAATATCTACAATCGCACCAATTAATAACATTGAAGTAGTGAAATCAACAAAATCACAACAATTAGCTTCGACAATCCAATCATTAAATCACTGAGATCATAAAAACAAGTGAGAAATTGTTAGTATGGAACAGGGGAGATAACTCAATTATATAAAGAACACAGAAGTCTGTATACATTTAAGTAGAAAGTAAACAATGCACGACTTATCTCACACGTTTAACAAAGGCATGATACTAGATCATACAGACTAACACCGCTGACCTGTGGCATTACCTCAAAGCATACATACTATCACTGACCAGTGACATCAATACATTCATACTACCACTGACCACCCTGTCAACAATCGGGAGTTACTTTTTAGTTAAATTATATTGAATATTCACGTAAAGAATTGGTGGTTAAAATAATTCTGCAACTAGTGTTGTCATTAATGAAATGCACTTGCTATACGTAAGATGCTGTATTTGGCAGTGACAGAAAGCAGCTTTATTTTAGCATGTGCAATTAATACGTCGTAAATACTCTTAAATTTTCCTTCACATTACACTTCAGGATGCATAACTCTTCAAAATAAATATTTAGTATGATGAAATAAACACGTTAATTTAAAGAAAGTAATAAATATCAGCGTAGTGTTAACGTCAGATAAACACAGTTTTAACACTAAACTGATGATGATCTGATTGAATTTTGCAAAAAGAAGTTGGTTATAATTTTGGCAAAACAAAAACAAAAGGAAAAAACATAAACTCTACTCTTCCAAGACAGACCACCAGCCTTGTATAGCAGGCAGTTTAGATTAATCATTCACTTTTAATATACATCATTATGGCGGTATGTTTTATACATTTATTTCAGTTTCATAGCATTTCTTATCAAGAATGCATTACATTTGTCATCGCTGAAAAAATGTGACCTATAGAGATACGTATTCACCTCATGATTAAGTAGTTAGCCTACACAGGTCTACATGTATACCCGTAACTAACTAGTGTAGCCTACACAGGTCTTCAGGTATACCCCGTAACTAACTAGTGTAGTCTACACAGGTCTTCATGTATACCCGTAACTAACTAGTGTAGTCTACACAGGTCTTCAAGTATACCCCGTAACTAACTAGTGTAGTCTACACAGGTCTTCATGTATACCCGTAACTAACTAGTATAGTCTACACAGGTCTTCATGTATACCCGTAACTAACTAGTGTAGTCTAAACAGGTCTACGTGTATATACCGTAAATAACTAGTGTAGTCTACACAAGTCTACATGTATACCCGGTAACTAACTAGTGTAGTCTACACAGGTCTACATGTATACCCGTAACTAACTAGTGTAGTCTACACAGGTCTACATGTATACCCGGTAACTAACTAGTGTAGCCTACACAGGTCTTCATGTATACCCAGTAACTAACTAGTGTAGTCTACACAGGTTTACGTGTATACCCGGTAACTAACTAGTGTAGTCTACACAGGTTTACGTGTATACCCGGTAACTAACTAGTGTAGTCTACACAGGTCTACATGTATACCCGTAACTAACTAGTGTAGTCTACACAGGTCTACATGTATACCCGGTAACTAACTAGTGTAGTCTACACAGGTCTACATGTATACCCCGTAACTAACTAGTGTAGTCTACACAAGTCTACATGTATACCCCGTAACTAACTAGTGTAGTCTACACAGGTCTACATGTATACCCGGTAACTAACTAGTGTAGTCTACACAGGTCTACATTTATACCCGGTAACTAACTAGTGTAGTCTACACAGGTCTACATATATACCACGTAACTAACTAGTGTAGTCTACACGGGTCTACATGTATACCCGGTAACTAACTAGTGTAGTCTACACAGGTCTACATGTATACCCGGTAACTTACTAGTGTAGTCTACACAGGTCTACATATATACCACGTAACTAACTAGTGTAGTCTACACGGGTCTACATATATACCACGTAACTAACTAGTGTAGTCTACACGGGTCTACATGTATACCCGGTAACTAATTAGTGTAGTCTACGCAGGTCTACATGTATACCCGTAACTAACTAGTGTAGCCTACACAGGTCTACATGTATACCCGGTAACTAACTAGTATAGTCTACACAGGTCTTCATGTATACCCGTAACTAACTAGTGTAGTCTACACGGGTCTACATGTATACCCGGTAACTAACTAGTGTAGCCTACACAGGTCTACATATATACCACGTAACTAACTAGTGTAGTCTACACAGGTCTACACAAATACCACATAACTAACTAGTGTAGTCTACACGGGTCTACACAAATATCACATAACTTACTAGTGTAGCCTAAACATGTATATCCCGGAACTAAGTGTCTACAGTTCTGGATGTTCTCTAATAAAGCGTGCACATCTACATCTAAAAATCTACTACTCAAAGCAATATCATTCCATTAAGGAAAAAATTCCTGGTTAAAACTTTTACACATAATATGAAATGTTCCATTTGCACCATCAACTATTGGTTGTACACTAAAAGACGGAACTCGTACCGTACCAATAAAATAAATGACATTATACAAAGTAAGATTGTCTGTAAAACTGCAGTTAACACATAGGTAACATAAAGACAAAGCAAGGACTTAAATGTTCCTACAAAGGAAATATCTGACCAACGCGTCTGAATTAAACATCAAACTTAGAAAAGACTTTTAGCTTAGGATAAAAATTCTAAACACAAGGCAGAAAAAAATCCACCAGTTATATAACTTTGGTATATCTGAACACGTTGTTAATCTATCGCCTTAATACAGACATGTCATACTACCTCGGTTGAAGCATGAAAGGTGAACATAGCATTGTTAAACTGATTTAAGCAATAATAGTTAAAAGTTTGCAAAAAATGTTGTAAAGATCTCTACATTTATATGAAACCAGTTTTTTAATCAGTTTAACATGACAGGATTTGTTGGTATAACAAAACGAATATACTGTTCTATCTGTATACTGTCACTTCCTCGTCTGTATTACAGCGTTATCACCAGAGCCCTCCACTTTCTCGTCTAGTCTGTATATAACTGGTGTCACAGAAGTCCCAGGCTTTCTCGTCTGTATATTACTAGTGTCACAGAAGTCCCAGGCTTTTTCATCTGTATATTACTAGTGTACTAGTCCTTGACTGACTCGTCTGTATATAACTGGCGTCACAGAAGCCTAAGGCTTTCTCTTCTGTATATAACTGGCGTCACAGAAGCTTTAGGCTTTCTCGTCTGTATATAACTGGTGTCACAGAGGTCTTACAAAAAAAAAACCTTTCTCGACTAGTCTTTACATGACTGGTGTCACAGAAGCCCTGGACTTTCTCGTCTGTATAAAACTGGTGTCACAGAAGTCTACTTTCTCATCTGTATATTACTAGTGCCACAGAAGTCCCATGCTTTCTCATCTGTATAAAACTGGTGTCACAGAAGTCATTTACTTTCTCGTCTGTATATAACTGGTGTCACAGACGTCTACGGCTTTCTCGTCTGTATATAACTGGCGTCACATAAGTCATTTACTTTCTCGTCTGTATATAACTGGCGTCACAGAAACCTTAGACATTCTCGTCTGTATATAACTGGTGTCACAGAAGTCATTTACTTTCTAATCTGTATATAACTGGCCTTACAGAAGTCATTTACTTTCTCATCTGTATATTACTAGCGTCACAAAAGTCATTTACATTCTCGTCTGTATATAACTTGCCTTACAGAAGTCCTAGGCTTTCTCGTCTGTATATAACTGGCGTCACAAAAGTCATTTACTTTCCTTTTCTGTAAATAACTGGCCTCACAAAAGTCCTAGGCTTTCTCGTCTGTATATAACTGGCGTCACAGAAGTCCTAGGCTCTCTCCTCAGTATATAAATGATGTCACAGAAGTCATTTACTTTCTAATCTGTATAAAACTGGCCTCACAGAAGTCCTAGACTTCCTCGTCTGCATATAGCTGGCGTCACAGAAACCTTAGACTTTCTCGTCAGTATATAACTGGCCTCACAGAAGTCCTAGGCTTTCTCGTCTGTTTATAACTGGCGTCACCGAAACTTTAGACTTTCTCGTCTGTATATAACTGGCGTCACAGAAGTCCTAGACTTTCTCGTCTGTATATAAATGGCGTCACAAAAGTCATTTACTTTCTCGTCTGTGTATAACTGACCTCACAGAAGTTCTAGGCTTTCTCGTCTGTATATAACTGGCCTCACAGAAGTCCTAGGCTTTCTCGTCAGTATATAACTGGCCTCACAGAAGTCATAGGCTTTCTCGTCTGTATATAACTAGTGTCACAGAGCCCTAAAATAAATTAGCTGCCCATGCATATTACGTAACTAAAACTTAAAATAAATTACAAAAAAAAAAAAAAAAAAACTGAAGTAAAAACGGAGTATGATAATGAGGGTAGCAGTTTGCTGAATATCATCATTGAAATACAATAGACAGGGTGCGCTTCAAAAGTTTTAAAAATTCGATACACTGTTTTCTTATCTTCCTTGAATAAATTCAGGTGCAAAATAGCATTGTGGTTATATATAGGTATACATACTCATCCACATACCACAGTGTACATCAGATACAGTCATCAAATCGTATACGCTATTGCCATCCAGGATCAAAACACACATTCCAAGAACCACAAGCTCAATATGGGGCATTACACATCAGGCAATACAGTTAAGTAAACCAGTGAGCACAATGTACATAAGAATTAATTAATCAGCTGGTAAGTCCCTATACGAGACCAAACCGTACTCAAGAGTGATGGTCCAGCCAGCTTACAGATAATGACGAAGTTACCACGATGTTACCACAAGCCCTTCCCCCTCCCTATTTACAGTTACTAAATGGTTCATTCCTAACACATTATTAATCGATTAACGACAGGGACTTATTGATAGTTGCATTGTACAGTCAATTAAGTAACAATCAAAAACAGGTTTATGTAAATTCCATAAAAGGGATTGTAGTCTAACACAATGTAACCTTAACATTCCAACCCAGTCTATGTACACGTTGCTTCACACATATCTTGCATACACAACAAACATCCATACATAATCTGTTACCATCCCTGTACGCAATTAGACATGGATTTCAAACAGGGACTACGTGAATATGGGGAAAATGTGGTTTTAAGATACTGTATATGATGGATAGAATGAACTTGTTTCCAGAAGCCTATTAGTCATGTCTTGTGGCGGGACATCCTGAAATCCTGGATCCTGAAATGAAGAGTGTTTCTTATACAATGAGCTGATCATCAAATGAGTTTGAGGGTTGAAATATTCAGGGTTTATCTGGAATCGCTTGTATGACCCCTTTCTGTAGCAGAGGTCCGTTCTCATCCCTAAGAAGAGCCGGCCACACCAGATAATCTGTCTTGTGTCCGGGGTGAGAGTAAAAGTCGAACTTGGTGGTGTCCGCTTCAGACCCGTGTCGGACTTTGAACTGAAGGTACATAGGAGGTTGCTGTACCACCATTTCCCAGCTCAGCTCCAAACATTTCCGGATATACGACTTAATCTCGTTCACCTCTCGTTCGTGCACGTTACGTAAATGGCGAGACTTCTCAAAGTCCAGCTGTCCAAGGAAATCCTGAAATGAAAAGAGCCATTTTGAAGAGGATATCATCATACTCTTTGTTACTCATCTGGTTGTACTACCTACGTTCATGTACATTTCACCATATAATCAACTATAAAGTAGTATACTACTGTATATAGTAATGATTAGTAACCCAATTGTCAGTCATAGGTTTAGATAAGGCGTATCGTGCGAACAGATTAAATATAAAAATACTTTTATATTCGTGTGTATGAATTTTTGTCTATTTTTTTTTTATCTAACCGAGATTCTACAAAACTGGCGTTCGATGTCGTTCTTCTGACGAATCTCTCCCGATCACATTAACAAAAAGAGAGTTTATGGTACAGAATATATTCATAGATTCCTTACAGATACCTGTCTAAGAACGTTCTAACTTTTATTTGTGAAAGGACCAAATATACAGTATGTAATCTAAACTTAGATACAAATAAACTAGAAACAACCATACGTCATACAGGTGGTCGACAAACTCCTTGTTCGGTTTTCGGCGGTACTCCGAGATCAGGTCCCGTAATACAGCAGGCACGGAGTCCGGGGGAGGCAGCTTCTGAAAGAGCAATGGAATCGTGCACATATCCAAAATACATATGTGTTATAAACTGTATTATTTTTCAACAAATCAGGTATCAAAACTATCCATTATTTTCCTTCACTTTGACTTAAAATTCCATCGCTGTATATCTTGTACGTACCGCCGTTGATGTCCTACGAGAGAGGCCCCCACGGACCTGGGCCGCAGTAGGGTTACAAAGGAGTGACCAGACCATATCTATCTGCTGGCGAGCTATACGGCGACAATGAAGGTACACCTCCTAAAATACAAAAATATCACAACTATCAAAAACATCAAATATGCAGCTCATAATTCAAACAGTCAATGACACAAATCAACCCGAAAGAAGAAGAAAATCTCAAAGGGATATTGACCTTATTTATCTGTTCAAGGTCCATGCCAGTTTGAATGTTTCCCCTTTTTTCTGCATTCTCCTTGATTGTCTGATATTCATATAATTATATCATGTCAATAGTGGATTAAGGATGTTCAAAAATAATAAATCTCACTTTTCTTAAAATTGTTATTTTATTCATAGACAAAACGTCATTCAACATTTTCACAGGAAAAGTAAAAAAAGAAAGATGTCCCATGAGACTCAAAATATCCGGAAGCCTATCTTTTCTCTTCTTTTTTTTTTTTTTTTAAAAATCTTGATATTTCAAAATCGAAAATGTGTTTACCCTCTTTCTTTCAATCAATCCTAAATTTGAGAAAACCAATATAAGAAGGAAGCCCTATACAACTAAACAGAACTTATCACTTAGGGGTAGCAAGGTGAAGCGTAATCTCAATCTTTACACAACTTTTACAGACGCGTTCTCCATATTCATGATAAATGCCACTTTATTCTTAGTAGTTGTAAGTATTTTAGAAATCTAATTCAGGCTTTGGTACTAAAATTACCGAGTGAGTATAGACTGTTTTGACATTTTCGCTTATGCTTTACACACGTCGAAAATATCTATTTTGTCTCACTCGTGAAATACATTATTCAACAGGAAACAATTAAATGTCCTCTATTGATAATGTGATTTTATGAATATCCTGTGTACACAATGCTGTGACGACTACATGTCTACGTGAGGATTGGTAAACCTGCATGTCTACCATTACGTAGGAGCCTCTAAGAGGTGCCGATCGATGAAGCGTCTGCTGTTTCATAACTGCCGCGGCATGTACAGTCAGTCCCAAAAGTACAGTTATATAGGAGACGGTATAAACGGATCACAATCTATACATGATCAGCAACTACGAAATAATATCGAGCCCAAATCCGAGACATTTTCTGGTAAAAGCTATAAAAGAAACTCTTACGTTACAGTAAAAAGCATTTTTGAGCATACCATCAATCTTTAACTGTCCAATACTTGTCTGGGCGACCAATAATGGACATGAGAAACATTTACTTAGTCATGTTATCAAGATGTATAACTTTTTTTAAACGGATCGTTCAAATGTAAAACACATTCTCGAGGGTACCATTTATATTCGAACATTTTCCAGGTTGCCTTCAGATGTGGAAAATATTCCTAGTGAAACATTGAGATATCAAAAAGAAATCCTTGAACTTAGAATCAACTGTGAAAATTTCATTGAACTTACCATCAACTGTGAAAATTTCATTAAGTTTACCAACTGTGAAAATTTCATTGAGCTTACCATTAACTGTGAAAATTTCATTGAGTTTACCATCAACTGTAAAAATTTCATTGAGCTTACCATCAACTGTGAAAATTTCATTGAGTTTACCATTAACTGTAAAAATTTCATTGAGCTTACCATCAACTGTGAAAATTTCATTGAGCTTACCATCAACAGTAAAAATTTCATTGAGCTTACCATCAACTGTGAAAATTTTATTGAGTTTACCATCAACTGTGAAAATTTTATTGAGTTTACCATCATTTGGTAGAAAATTCCAGAAAGGTTTTATCCAACTACGAAAAATTTCATTGGGCTTACCATCAACTGTGAACATTTAATTGGGCTTACATTCAACTGTGAAAAAATTCACATAGCTTACCATCAACTGTTTTTGAACTTATTTGAACTATGGGACATGAATGCACAATTTAAATAAGAAACATTCGTTTGAGACACCAATATAACATGAGAAACATCATTATTTCAAAGCGAGTCAGAAATTGTGACAGCGGTGAGAGTAATCGTACATAAGTTAAGCATTTGTCTCGTGTTCCATCAGTAAATTAGTAGAAGCAAGTGCACGCTATCTTAGAATGCATGCCAACAATCATATATCAGATAGATTATGGATTGAATTTATAGCAAGCATGCTTCCCAAGTATTTGTATCAATGAGCTTTTGTGAAACGATCACAGAAAGCTGTGCTATCTGTTTGCTTCAATCCGCAAATAGATAGCACAACTTTCTGTTAATGAGGATATGATCAGGTGCTATGCTGGCTGTTATGAGCACCTTAAACTCCGAGCAAATTAAACCCAAACAAAAATGTGCTTTTCATCATTCGGACAAATACTTGTCATAGGATAGTCTCGTTTGTGTTTCCGATTATTAATGACAAATCATTCATTTTTTGTTTAACTGGAGGCGTGCGATTAATTGATGAAGATCAGACCGCCCTACATTCTGTCTACCTTCGTAAAGTGGTGAACTGTTACATCTAAAATTGCACTCAAGTGGGATTACCTTTTGCCACCATTTGTTTCGATATTTTGAAGTATTTGTGAATACAGAACTGATAAACGCATTTTGCCTTCTGATATTTGCCTATAGCAAAATAACAAACTGATGACAGTTTGAGTGCATGAGTACCCCCTCGATTGGTTTCTTATCCTAGCAGTGAACGACTTGGCGATATACCACGTCTGTTTCTCACGAGCTATGTACCGATTAACATAGCTACAAACAGTCATAAGTTAACAGCAATCAACTAAGAAACTATTTCGATGATATACCCTATGCCAATAATTGACTCGAAAGATCGATTTTTACTCTCTGAAAATCTAACAAATATAAAGTAATTTACCGTGCAGAAGTCCATGAGAATTTGAAGAGCCTTTTTTTCATCCCTTTTGAAGGTAGTGTTTAATTTTTCGAAAGCATTTGCCCACTTATCGCAGTAGAGCTCTTTGTGAAACCTCTCTGAGATGTTGATAGGGACATCTTCGTCGACTTTCATAGTGACAAGGGTCACATCATCCCTTTCTATCACCTCATCGGCTGTAACACTCCTATACCTGTGTTAAATATATCAGTACGGTAAAATTGATGCCAGAGATTCTTTGTTTATTCAAGTTTATACACACATTTCAACAAAACAATTTGCAGATTTCAAACAAAATGAAAATACCAATGAATCCTTTGAAACGTATGTCCCATAAAATGGGGATACATTAACATTGTTCCAAAAGAGACTTTACACAATGAAGTGAATATCTAACCATGCACCAAATTGACAGTTCTTTCTTTATTCATCCTTTTTCACGTTGTGAACAACAGCTACAGAGGAAAATTCATTCGATAAAAAAAGCCCTGTTTAGTAAAAACAGATATTTCATTTCATATTTATGTTTGATATCGAAGAGAATCGACAGAAAATTGTCAGAATTAACATCAAACAGTGTCAAAATAAACATCCAACAGTGTCCAAATAAACACCAAACTATGTAAACATTTGCATCAAATAATGTAAAAATTAACATCAAATAATGTAAACATTAGCATCAAATAATGCAAAAATTAGCATCAAATAATGTCAGAAATAATAAAGAAATGTCATACATAACACTTTGAAGCAAATAACTTTAGGTCTATATTGTGAATTTTATATGGAGTAGAATACATACAATAGTCTGTCAATAGGAAAACACAAAATTTCGTTATAAACATGCTATATACCCGTGGAGCAACTGTTCCTAAATATAGAATTGTGTTTTGTTTTTACCAAGTTCAGTTCAAACGAGACAGAGCTCATTTATATAACAATAACATATTTTATATATCAATATAGCATTTGAGCAGGGATAACAAGTTCGAGATTACCATCGAGCCAAGAGGATCCATCAATTCAGGAAGTTATTAAATTAGTTACCAGCAACATTGCAAATTGTAAATAATTTGATATTGCTTTTTTCAGACAGTTATAGTTATGCCTATTTGTCACGACGTGTCTACAATTAAATAATGAGAATAAACAGGTAAGAATGAGAACAGAACTACCATCACTTGTTGGGATCAGGTAACATGGAGTGTGTGAGGTACGTCGTCGTTTAATAGAAAGGTCAAATTCTGCATACCCCATGATATCATTCTGGGAAAACAAATTTTTCAGGTGAACGCTATATTTCTACAATATTTGATTCATATTTCTACATGGTGCATCTTTTTCATTCTTCTGTCATTAAGACAATAAGACCGTACATGTATATTCAACTTCAAAACTGACATAAGCACTCCGCAGAAGACCCAGACTGCTTGAATTAGAAACATACGACGTCAGATCTGCACGACATATGATAGTTCAGCGAAGCGTGACTGTTTTACTTACATGCATATTTTGATACAGAAGAAAAGTATAACAACGATTCTACAACTCAAGGAATTGAAAACTTAAAAGGAATAAATTTAACAGGCAATCACAAAACTATATCGTAATATACATAGTCCGTATATTGTAATGTAAACAAGCCAATTTAAAAATACATCAATAAATAAAAGTTTGGAAGTAGCTAATACCCTGTACTTACAAAATCTTCATTAGCCTGCGTACAAACAGTGTCAGTTCTAATTAAACAGTTTAACACTAACCAGTCACGTTAAAGACTAAAAACACTTGAATCTTTATGAAGTTATCTAAATAATCCTTCATTTACAAATTAATAGATATTAAGTGTGACCTTCAAATTGACGAGACACCAATCTTGCATACTTTCCCTTCGGATGTTCGGACACATTTAGATAGGCTTGGTAAAAAAAGCATAATGTGAAGCTTTATTTTACATATTTGGATATAAGGATACAAAAATGTCACTTTAAGAAAATAAAACTTACCTCTCCATGAGATCTTGATACTTCTGTCGAATGTCCTTCATGTCTGTCTCCAGCTTTGAGTACTTCTGTTCCTCCTCTTTCAATTGAGCAGCTGCTTTTTCGTATCTTGTTGTAGCTTCCTGTAACTCCTGTTCTTTCACCGTTCTAAAGGATGAGGCCTCTGCTAGCGCCTCCTCGTTGTTTTTCAACATTCTCATCTGGTCCTCAATAGTTTGTTTCAGTTGAATTGATTCAGCAGTGTACGTCTCAATCTGGACGCTTAAAGCATTTTTTTGATCCTCTATTTGCGTTAGCCTTAGTTCCATGTCTGAATATGAATGCGAGAGGGCACCAACTTCTCTTGTCAAACTGGAGTGGTCCTCTTCTGCCACCGACAGACGCTGAACTACCTTCATTGAAATTGCCTCCATGGCCTCCTCGTCGTCCTTACTGACCTCGAGGCGTATGATCCGACACTCCAGTTCCTGAAGACTCTTGAGCAAACCCATCACATCATCGCTGATTTTACCGCGATTTTCCTCAACAACTGCTAGTCTTTCTGATAACTTTTCATCCTTACGTTCGCGGTCTAAATCTTCTTCTATTTTCTCTACCTTTTCGACGACCGGCTCGTACGCTGAGCACACCCTGTCTAGATGACCGATTGCCTCGAGGATTTCCTCCCTGCCTTTAGCATTGTCCAAGTCATTCTCATGATCGCTCCTAGCTTGAGAATTGACATAACTTTCTGCTCTAGCACGCTGAGTTTCAACTTCAACTAAAAGATCTTCCTTCTCCTTTTTCAGTACACCCACCTCGACTTGTAATTTCCCCACGAGTTTTGCAGATTCCTCTGCCTCAGTACTCTTCTTTCGCTCCTCATTCTTCAGCTCGTCTATTGTAACCTTCAAACGATCATTCTCGCGCTCCACCTGTGTAATGCGCGTCCTCATTAGACAAAGTTCCGGTTCATGGTCCTGACTCGACGCTGGCGGTATGGCATTCTTTGCGAAGTTCTTTGGCAAGTTCTGTTTTGCCACCTCTCCCGTCGGAACGACATTGTCCGGTTTGCTCTCCTGACAACCCTCCTCCGGTAAGACCGTGTTCTGGTCGCCGTCTGCTCCGACCTTCGATTTGTCCTTCCTCTGTTGGAACTTCTCATGGAGCTCCTTGAGTAGTGGACTGACAGGCTCGTCCACCTTGGCATGACTTTCCTGGGCTTTCTCAACCTGCCGAAGCTTGGCATTTTCTATGTTCACCTGAAAATATACAAAATCAATGTCTATATACCAGTCCGAAATATCCACTTGAATATTGACACAACAACAATGACAATTTGTTATCTAAGATGGGTTTTATGTTACAATGTCTATGAAAGTGATGTACATGTATCTCTGTTTTTCTTGCCTTTTACAACATTTTGTTCGTTTACATTTGACTTTAAAAGTTAGTACCGTCCCTTTACATAATATTCTTCGGCTTTGGAGTAGAAGTAATCGGAAATGTTACTACAAAAAGGACTTTTGCATATTTTACACGAACAGCCAAAACTATGTCACAAACACTCGCATATCGATGAAACAGCAATAACAACACGGAGGCATATGAGACAGACGATGTCATATATATGTATGGACAACAGGAGCAATTATGAGAGAGGGAGTGAGAACTGAATCATTATAATATACATCAGGAATGGAAACTGATTTTATATATAACAGTGGAGGTAACTAAAACAATATATATCGGGAGCGGAAACTGAAATGTTATATATATCGGTAGCGGGAACTGCAATATTATATATATATATATCGGGAGCGGGAACTGAAACACTATATCTATCGGGAGCGGGAACTAAAACATAATGTATATCGGGAGCAGCAACTAAAATATTATATATATCGGGAGCGGGAACTGAAACATATATATCTATCGGGAGCGGGAACTAAAATATTATATATATCGGGAGCGGGAACTGAAACATTATATATATATCGGGAGCGGGAACTGAAATATTATATATATATATATCGGGAGAGGGAACTAAAACATAATGTATATCGGGAGCGGGAACTAAAATATTATATATATCGGGAGCGGGAACTGAAACACTATATCTATCGGTAGCGGGAACTAAAACATAATGTATATCAGGAGCGGGAACTAAAATATTACATATATCGGGAGCGGGAACTGAAACACTATATCTATCGGGAGCGGGAACTAAAACATAATGTATATCAGGAGCGGGAACTAAAATATTATATATATCGGGAGCGGGGACTGAAACACTATATCTATCGGTAGCGGGAACTAAAACATAATGTATATCAGGAGCGGGAACTAAAATATTATATATATCGGGAGCGGGAACTGAAACACTATATCTATCGGGAGCGGGAACTAAAACATGATGTATATATTATATATATCGGGAGCGGGGAACTGAAACATTATATATATTAGAAGAGGGAACTAAAAAATTATGTATATCGGGAGCGGAAACTGAATCATTATATATATCGGGAGCGGGAACTGAAACATACAGAGCGGGAATGGAAACCGAAACATGTATAGCGGAGATTGAGAAATTAGAGGAATGGAAATATAAAATATCGTGAGGTTAGGGACAAAAAAATGATATATCGTGAGAGTTTGAACACAAATAGTATATCTAGCGGGACAGGGAACTGAAATAATATATCGCAGTACTAGGAACAGAAAAAAGTATATCTAGCGGGACATGGCACTGAAACAATATATCGCAGTAATAGGAACAGAATAAAATATATCTAGCGGGACAGGGAACTGGAACAACATATCGCAGTAATAGGAACAGAAAAAGTATATCTAGCGGGACAGGGAACTGAAACAATATATCGCAGTAATAGGAACAGAAAAAAGTATATCTAGCGGGACAGGGAACTGAAACAATATATCGCGGCAGTAGGAACAGAAAAAAAGTATATCTAGCGGGACAGGGAACTGAAACAATATATCGCAGTAATAGGAACAGAAAAAAAAGTATATCAAGCGGGACAGGGAACTTAAACAATATATCGCAGTAATAGGAACAGAAAAAAGTATATCTAGCGGGACAGGGAACTGAAACAATATATCGCGGCAGTAGGAACAGAAAAAGTATATCTAGCGGGACAGGGAACTGAAACAATATATCGCGGCAGTAGGAACAGAAAAAGTATATCTAGCGGGACAGGGAACTGAAACAATATATCGCGGCAGTAGGAACAGAAAAAAGTATATCTAGCGGGACAGGGAACTGAAACAATATATCGCGGCAGTAGGAACAGAAAAAAGTATATCTAGCGGGACAGGGAACTGAAACAATATATCGCGGCAGTAGGAACAGAAAAAAGTATATCAAGCGGGACAGGGAACTGAAACAATATATCGCGGCAGTAGGAACAGAAAAAAGTATATCTAGCGGGACAGGGAACTGAAACAATATATCGCAGTAATAGGAACAGAAAAAAGTATATCTAGCGGGACAGGGAACTGAAACAATATATCGCGGCAGTAGGAACAGAAAAAAGTATATCTAGCGGGACAGGGAACTGAAACAATATATCGCGGCAGTAGGAACAGAAAAAAGTATATCAAGCGGGACAGGGAACTGAAACAATATATCGCGGCAGTAGGAACAGAAAAAAGTATATCTAGCGGGACAGGGAACTGAAACAATATATCGCAGTAATAGGAACAGAAAAAAGTATATCTAGCGGGACAGGGAACTGAAACAATATATCGCGGCAGTAGGAACAGAAAAAAGTATATCTAGCGGGACCAAGAACTGAAACAATATATCGCAGTAATAGGAACAGAAAAAGTATATCTAGCGGGACAGGGAACTGAAACAATATATCGCGGCAGTAGGAACAGAAAAAGTATATCAAGCGGGACAGGGAACTGAAACAATATATCGCAGTAATAGGAACAGAAAACAGTATATCTAGCGGGACCGGGAACTGAAACAATATATCGCGGCAGTAGGAACAGAAAAAAGTATATCTAGCGGGACAGGGAACTGAAACAATATATCGCAGTAATAGGAACAGAAAACAGTATATCTAGCGGGACCGGGAACTGAAACAATATATCGCGGCAGTAGGAACAGAAAAAAGTATATCTAGCGGGACAGGGAACTGAAACAATATATCGCAGTAATAGGAACAGAAAAAAGTATATCTAGCGGGACAGGGAACTGAAACAATATATCGCGGCAGTCGGAACAGAAAAAAGTATATCTAGCGGGACCAAGAACTGAAACAATATATCCCAGTAATAGGAACAGAAAAAGTATATCTAGCGGGACAGGGAACTGAAACAATATATCGCGGCAGCAGGAACAGAAAAAGTATATCTAGCGGGACAGGGAACTGAAACAATATATCGCGGCAGTCGGAACAGAAAAAAGTATATCTAGCGGGACCGGGAACTGAAACAATATATCGCAGTAATAGGAACAGAAAACAGTATATCAAACGGGACAGGGAACTGAAACAATATATCGCAGTTATAGGAACAGAAAAAGTATATCAAGCGGGACAGGGAACTGAAACAATATATCGCAGTAATAGGAACAGAAAAAAGTATATCTAGCGGGACCGGGAACTGAAACAATATATCGCGGCAGTAGGAACAGAAAAAAGTATATCTAGCGGGACAGGGAACTGAAACAATATATCGCAGTAATAGGAACAGAAAAAAGTATATCTAGCGGGACAGGGAACTGAAACAATATATCGCGGCAGTAGGAACAGAAAAAGTATATCTAGCGGGACCGGGAACTGAAACAATATATCGCAGTAATAGGAACAGAAAAAAGTATATCGAGCGGGACAGGGAACTGAAACAATATATCGCGGCAGTAGGAACAGAAAAAAGTATATCTAGCAGGACCGGGAAATGAAACAATATATCGCGGCAGTAGGAACAGAAAAAAGTATATCTAGCGGGACAGGGAACTGAAACAATATATCGCAGTAACAGAAATAGAAAACAAAAGTATATCTAGCGGGACCGGGAACTGAAACAATATATCGCGGGAGAAGGGGAAAATATCTAAAAAAAAAACGAGAGCGGGAACTGAAACATCATATATCACAGAAGTGGAACGAAGCGTTATACAAGAAACAATACACACAGTCAGTTTCAAAATACAACATTCGGTATATTTTTAATAACAGAGTGCTGATGTGCACTGTTATAATCTTTACTCCCAAAAACTCCAAATAACCGAGAAAGTGAATTCGAATCACTGAATACTCATTTAAATTTAAATGGGAAATTTCGTGATACACATGTTATACCAACTATTCTAAACTAATGAATTAGATACACGCATATCACTTCAAACCTAGAGCATTTGATTCTGCTTATTCAAACATAGTGATATCACTTAGTGACTTAAAACAATATCTCCTTTCAGGAAAAAGTACAATATAAAAGTAATGATGATGCCTTCCAAAAGCGTTAGAATCAAAACAAATCGCAAAGTGATCTTGACGCCCGTCACTGTATTGTATGTGTTGCTTTTAAGTCAGTTGGATGTTTTCCTTTTTCAGAAGTGGCAATATTATTAAAAGGTTAAAAGTACCGAACCAGTGCATCTACAGAAATAGTTAAAACAAACGTAGAGTTTTTTGCGTTTGTTTGTTTTGATTTTGTTTTTCTGTTTAAATAGTCAGAAGATTGGAAATGTAAATTAAGGACCAAGGGGAATCTATACAAAATATCTGAGAACAAATTATCAAATATTTTGAGAATTATAATGACAGTAAACTAGAACTACTTTCTGCTAAGTCCTAAAAACTATGATGCAAAGCTAAGGACAGTCTACACAGGATGTTTTTTCAAGATCCATTCAGTACTTCAATAACGTTAATAGCGATAAAAAACAAACTGGTCTGCCAAAAGACAGAACGACTGCCTGTCGGCCCGATTGTATCAGACCAAAATTGATCCTTTACTAACTAGACAACAATGAGAGTCAACGCATGAAATTTACAATAAAGCGTTCATTACTTCTCAAGACATAGCGTAAAACTTATTTTCAAAATCCAAGATTGTTGCCTGTCGATCATTACAATTTATTGGTCAGTCCTAAAATGTATTAGTCATAACTAATGACCATAGAGACTGTCTATGTGAAATGAGAGAAAAATACGTCCAGTTCTTGTCAAGAAATGGCGATAACACGCAGGATTAACGTACAATGGAGAGCGGATCACGAACCCAAGAGGATATGAACAGCCCACCACTACCAAATAGTGTTTAAACATTTTTTAGATGTCGTTTTACCGTGATGTCGCTTTAATATATGATATAGGTCCATCGTCTATTCGAAGTCAATTACTGTACCTACTCCCATTACAGTATAGTATCACCTTTAAAGTTTGAATATACATGTATGTAATATAATGGTCATGAGTGATATCCACTTTTAACGGGAATAACTAAATAAATATCAACTATCCGAACGCTCTCGTGTCAAAGGTTAAACCGGATGACACCGAAAACAATGCAATTTTGCATTTCGATCCTATATTCAATAACTAATAACAAAAACTTAAGTAACGTTGCGCAACCATAATTAGAACAATTTTCATCAATTAAATGCATTTATAATTCATTCCGTATCACCTAAAAACATTTTTAATAATTACATCACTTTTCATTCCGCTACGTCTTCTGTAGAGAAATGTTTAGGTAAAAAACGCAAATACCCTAACGTTATAGTTAGTGTTTAGAAAAAATCGGTTGAAAAGAATGTTTTATACGGCAAATGAATTAAAACTTATGAGAAAATATTGAAACTTTTCAATTTACTAACAGACCTTCTATGTTTTGGTTTTATCGCCTGCTAAAATCATCACTGAACAGGCTCTATCTAAGAAAACCAAGAAATAAAAGGTCAACTTATTCATACCAGCAAAATAACCAACATCCTTTTTGTAAGTAAGTAGGAGCTCGAGAAAGAACTATATGTACAATTTTTTAAAAAAAAATTTCAGAACTTGTTAAATTTCTCAAGAAAAAAAACTTTGCACAAACATAAAGACCTCTGATTTCACTTGAAATACAAGTCAATCAACTGTATACGACATTAACATCACTGATGAAATCAAAATTTAAAACCGTTCAGTCTGCCCCCACGACTGTTATGATATCACTAAACTAATTTTCTGTGTTTACAATCGTCCTCTGATAATGCATGCACATCATTAAACGCTTGTTATGAAGTATTGTACTTAATAATACCGATACCTTCCGTCTTATCCTGTGTGAATGTTGATATAAATACGAATATAGCAACCTTCTCATATACCGCAGGACACAAAACGTCACATCGACTTCCGGTTTTTCCATGACGTCAGTGAAACGTCATCTACTTTGAGCGCTTGTAACGTTTACAAAAACCGCTTCCGCACAGAAATATAGTGCACGCCTCGGCATATACTACAAGAATAGACTGAAGAGATAGCGCAAAATGAAGCGAAGTCAGATAATGGAGTAGAGATCGATAACTCTGATAACGTGGAAATTGCACAATGTTTTGTTGTATTTTTTCATTTTTTTTTTAATATATTTTACCTGAAGTGGAGACTTTTCGACAGGTAGCGCCTGTTCGGGTTTAATTTCCTCGACAATTGGTGTAGCCCCATCTTCTTTCTCCGGGACAGGTTCGGGCTTCTTCTGTGCAAACAAGACAAAACGAGAAGAAATGAATATTTAAATACAGTTTTTATCAACTATTCATAGATACCATGAAAATAAATATCAACCGTTGCCTAACGACAAAAAAGAGACAGGCTGTCAAAGATATTGTTTGAAGAATCCTTACATTTACAGCTAAGAATAAAACCGTCTGTTTAAATCACCAAGCAGATGATAAACGATTCACGTGCTGCAACTGCAGATCAATGCTGTTTTGTACCAGTTTTTTTCTATCTAGAAATAGGACGGCTATCTATGTACATTGTCTGTAGTGACAACGGCCCATTGGCTGGTCACATTGATCGGCTCTCCACACTGACCAAGGCGCTGTTCTATAAACGGTTTGACGTCCTGAGCATTCGACAAATGCAGGTTCCTTCAGTTAAAAGGCATCGATTACAAACAAGCATATCTCAACGACGCTTATGGAGCACGTAGATATCGTTTAAAAAACACTTCGAAGTTCCGATAAGATCCATGTTAGTGTCTTCGTCAACACAAATTGAAAATCTCATTTACTTTCCACCTTAAAAAAATTTTGATATTAAAACTTGATCCGAAATTCTTACTCGCTCTCGTGATGAACAATAACAATATACATAACATATAGTAGAGTGTTATAAAACATGTTCACTGTTCATTATATACACAGGTACGTGAAACTTTACAAATGATAATAACTACAAGGTGCAGAATACTCACTGTAAAGAAAATTCACACTTATTTCCAGGCGCTTGGGTTAAGTTGAACGAAAAGAATCACAACGCCGAGCTTTACAAAATTCCATGATCAAGAAAATTTTATTTAAAAATGTGTATAGACCTTATTAGGACTGACAATTCACGTATGACAAATATATCCGTATGCCACACCAGGTTTGTTTTATAAGTTATTATTGTGGCTGATATAGATGGCGTTCATTGTATGGCATAGCTATGGAGAAAACTGACTAAAAACCGTTGTATACTCCCAGTTCATGAGCTGACAACAGTATAAGAAGTAATGAAAAGCGTGTAATACTTATGTTATAAAAAGGTTTACATTGAAAATGGTTACTACTAGCGCTGAAATGCGTTTAGATGGCATTCCAGATATCCACATGCTTATGGAATGCCAATGCTTAACAAGACAAATAATAACCGCTCCCCTGCTTGTGTTAAGAGTGTTCAGCTGTTAGTGTGTTGGTTAAGATTATATCGAGGGCATGCATATATTCAATAGGACCACGGACTTAAATGACCGTTTGTCAAATACACTTTGTGATTGGCTCGATATGTTTGAAGCAGCCATTGCCCGTTCGATTTGGTGGTGATTAATACGAGATTATTTAAACACCAGTAAGCCAGACACAGGTAGTGTTAATCAGGCATTGTCTCAATACTGAAGTAATATCCACGGGAATTACAAGTTTATACAAAGAAAACAATGTATTTACTCATAACACGTTTATTACTTTTGAATTGGGCACGTGAACAACGTAATGTATAAACATACAACAAATAAATAGGGTAGGTACGTGTAGGTAAACGTGTATCTGTTTATATGAGGTCATGGAGGTCACACCAACATTTAAAAGTGATTGTAAAAATGAATTATGAATACTCTAATAAAATTATCAGGTATTAGAGTGTGTGTAAATATATTTCTTCGTGGATATTTTGAGATATTCTGTTATGACTACTGTAAATTATTAGACACGATTTCAAACATTAAAAGTATTTCATGTTTATTTATATATACATGAATCTACAATGTGGAATTAATCTGCCATAATAACAATACTTAAATCTGTGTGTGTGATTGATGAGCAGTGAAATAAGACATATCAAAACCAGAAGCATGAATACACGTATAGCGCTGTATTCGTCCCCCCGAGACAACAGGCACGAGCTTCGAGGCCATGTGCGCCGTGGTCTTATACCACAATGAGCAAGTAGACACGTGTGCTATTTAGTTGTTTACAAATTTGAAATAGTATAACAATGCTGCATTGTATCGGTACGAGAAAAGACCCTACATACTCATAATATGCCTAATTTGTGAAAACTAACAGATGCCGGTAGTCATGTGACCTCGGGCACATTGCTATGTTTATGGCAGCTGTTTATGTGTATCGCAGCGTATGTATTTCACCGCACACATATACATACACATGTGCTTTCGTACTGCTCGCCATTCTTACCTTCCTGTCTTCTGGCTCTTTTCCTTTCTTCTTTTTGGATTTCTTCAGTGGATTTTTGCCCCCGATACACGAGAAGAGAGACGACATTATCTCGTATTACCCCACGATCTCACCGGGTCCAACTCGATCGATACGTTATCCAGAGATAGCGATGATTTCCGGAAATCCAGCGCAAAAATAGCTACAATTTCTATTAATAAACCTCAAGCATAAATATCTATTATACCGTTTGTAGGTACAAAATTCTAATAATCACGATTTTACATCCAGAAATCCTATCTTGACCAAGAAATGCACATCAAAAACATGGTCGGCACTTTCGGTATCACAGTGCACATTTTGCTACCAACCTTGGCTGGGGAGCAGTTATTATTTGTGTCGACACTAAGAAAATCGATAAAGGATGTATTTTCTTTGTTCGATAACATAACATATGAGTTCCACAGAGAAACACTAGTAATAAACGGCCCTTTCTTTCTCATAATTATTTTTAATAAAAGTATCATTATGATTTAATAGCGATGATTCGGTATTGATGAACGTCTCGTCTGACGAATTGTGGAATACCAAAACACGTATTCAATAACACAATTATCCCTCTTTAACTGTGTCTATAGTATTATGTAAGTCGTCTATAATCTATTGTTGGGTACAGCCTAACCCACAGTAATGGTCGGGGGATCCTCCTAAGGTACAAAGTCAGACAATTGTAATAAAGACAATTTATTATCTATTCCATCGAATAAGTGCAATATTAAATTTAGTCACTATAAATAAAATCATTCTTATATCTATTTTGTGAAACAGAAATTGATTATAAAAAATGTCATGGAAGTATTGAAAGTCTGGGTATTCTAATGTATTGTGTATGTGTATTGTTTGTATGTATGATGTACTTATTATGTCTAACTGGGTAATACTGTGTAATAATTAAATGAAATATGTTTAGCTTTATTTATCATATAAGTGACCTTTATTGCCATGTCACACGACCATGTCATAGATATCGGAAGACACATGTGTAATGACATTGTTGTGATGTCTATTATGCCAGGTCTAATGTTGTCTGGGCTGAGTGAAAAACGTGACGTCCGCGTTGAATCAAATCTGCCTTATAGGGAGATTAATTTGAGGATTTCGTTTATTTTGCAGAAATCTTACACCAGTGCGTATGTAATATATAATTGATTATATAATTTGGAAATTTCTGGGAGTGCACGTGTGAAACAAATCGATAACAAATATGTAAATATACAACGCATATAGATAAACATGCTGATGTGAATATTCTGACTGGTTAGTGAAAGGGAAAAGGCATTACATCGATATTTTACTCGGCACAGCAGACGCCGATATGCGTTTATTTAAGGCAACAAACCTGAATATGACGGAACCCTTTTTTTCCTGTTACGACTCTCATTATCTACCCATTTATGTAATTAAGACCACATATCTCGATTTACTTCGGATCTCGTTACAAGAAGGTCTCTCTCATATAACGAGTTATATATTACGAAGTAGAATGGAAGATCTTGTTTTGAATCATTGGTTGTCTGTCTATAATAGAGACTGGACGTTATATAGCGGAATTCATTGTCTGTAAATGTTCTACTCCTGGCGTTTACCGTGTAGATTTATTGGCTGGGGCTAGTTGTATAGGGTGAGGCGTATGGTAACGCACTCATAGAACATAGCGAGATCTATACCAAAATATTACATACTTATTGTTCAAAATACTACTAACTAGATACAAGGATTTTTTTTCCCATGAAAATGGTAAGCATATTTAATCAACGCGTTTTTTTCCTGTTAATACAGCTCTAGGTCTACATAAGTCATATATTAAACACGTACATTAATATGGATATATAAATGTGTTGTAAGTCGTATTCGACTTGAAATCACAAGGATGTTTTCTATTTCTACTGCAGTAGAGATTAATGGGAATTATTCTTGTCCGTGTATGTGTTTTTTCTATAAATACATAGATACTATTGTCCCTTCCCTGAACTTTTCGGAGTTTTTAATTTCTAGAAGATACCTGCTCTCCCGACCCCCCTCCGTCTGTCATCCACATGGAAAATAAATTGTTTTTGTTTCAAGCGCGGTTATTTTTCTAAAGCAAAATATCGTATTGCGTTGTGGTCACACTCGATGTTCACGTGACAGGCCTTAGCGACGCATGTCCCTTGGTACCGCCTTTGAAGTTGACCTCTGTTAGCTGGAGCTGCTGAACATAACGGATGTTGTTGACAGTGATACCGAGTTTTGAATCTCTGCCAAATTTTGGGGATTGGTGAGGTAGATTCTGTAATTCGCGCTCAGTGTACGATTCGTCACTGTACGAGGCGAACATAGTAAAATGGATTTTAACCTCACTAAAGACTATCTTGGACTTTCTGGTGTAATATTTGTTGATGACGAGTACAAAGAAAGTGAAGGTTGTGATATGTTGGAACAGATATCGATGGGAAAGAGCGGCGACAATTGTACACAGACTACCGTGAGAAAACAGGATGACATTCCAAAACCGAATCGTGGGTTGCTTCCAATACCTCAATTGTCTCGTCAGAAACGAGTTTGTAAGTCTCCTCTAGAGGCTTCCATGGAAGCGAGCAACATTGGACGCAAGCAACAAAAAATCACAGAAATTTCCGGAGAACGCTATGAAACACAACATATATTCCAGGAGGGAGAGTTGAATCTACGAGAACAGTTTGAGACTCTAGAGAATTCCATGGAAGCGATAAACATTGGACAAAAGAAACTCGCAGAAATTTCCGTAGAACGCTATGGGACACAACATATGTTCCAGCCGGGAGAGTTAAATATACGGGAACAGTACGAAACACCAAACAATGTTCATTGTCGGTCTGTTGGTCCTTTTGTACCCGAGGGGACCACACGGGAACGATGCTTAGTTAAAGACCTCCTGTTCAGGTCCCGAAAAAAAGATCCAACACGAAACGTGTTTCAGCAGCGACCGATAAGTTCAAAGGAACGGCACCAACCTCCAATTGTGTTCCAGCATCAAGCGTTCATTTCAAACGAACAGTTGTCTTCAATAGACTCACGTGTCGTTACACGTGAGGGGAGCACGGTACCTGCATCGTCTAAACAGCAACGTCATCTCGGATTAACTGGACAAATGCTTCCGTGCGGGATATCTTCATGGCGACGAAAATCTAACCTGTCCAAAATGGATCACGCTACGGTGTTACAAAATAGTGAGGAACACATCGAGCGTTCCGGAGTGCGGCAGCGTAAACGATATGATAGAGGAGTACTTCCGGAGAGGCTTCAGCTTGAAAAGGACACCATGAATCAACTCGAGACATTCCAAAACGAGGGGAATGGCCATGACAACGCTGGCATCACTTCGTTCTGTGTAAAAATGTATGACAATCCCCCGCCATGTCATTTACCGGTCCTTCCTGTTGATGTCACGGGTTTGTTACACCAAAACATACTTGCGATGCAACCCATGGACGTGCATGCTACCGAACTCGTGAAAACGACGTTTGATCAGCGTTGTAACGCGAATAAAAACACCGCACAAAGAAGTGTCAGAAGCGTTACAGGCTGTTCAGAGGGCAAGGACAAATTCGTGTGCAAGTTCTGTAAGACAAATGGAGAAACAAAGGTGTTTTACACGTCACATGACCTCAAGGATGCAAAGGGACATGTGACGTGCCCAGTGCTTAGGACTTTCCGGTGCCCCATCTGTAAGGCAACCGGGGATCACGCGCACACAGTCTCATATTGCCCGTTTGGGTCCGGAAAGTGTTCTGCTATGGTAACAAGTAGAACCCCTCGAATGAGTTGTGGCCGTCCAAGACTCTTTGATCCTCGATGAGAAACATGGCATGCAAGACTTTTTTCATTGAACTTCAGTATTTCATTAGTTAAAAACCAAAACACCACTTACATCGAAAATTGTCCGTGTCACTTTTGGTACGTGATACTGAATGAAAACGAAATACCTTTAATGCATATCCCGTGTTGTCTTACCGCACATGTCTAACCTGTTTATTGAAATGTATTTACTGTATGTATCATACCTCTAAATGGAAACGTTTTACGGTATGTTTCTTTTGCCAGTTTATGGAAATGAATTTTCTGTATGTTTCTTGCCTTTACATGGAAATGTTTTTGCTTTGTGTCTTACCGCGCCTGGAAATGTTTTCGCTTTGTGTCTTACCGTACATGGAAATGTTTTTGCTTTGTGTCTTACCGCGCCCGGAAATGTTTTCGCTTTGTGTCTTACCGTACATGGAAATGTTTTTGCTTTGTGTCTTACCGCGCCTGGAAATGTTTTGCAGTATTTCTTACTTGTTTATGGAACTGTATTTACTGTATTATCATACCTCTGAATGGAAATGTATTTTCTGTATGAAACTTACCCACACACTGAAATGTTTTGATTTTTTGTGTCTTACCTGCACTGAGAAATGTATTTATATTCAGCGTTTGTATACTTTCTCTGTGCAGTATGAATACTCTGTTATCTTGAGAATGAAATGTGTTTTACGGAAAGGTAGACTAAGAAAATATAACGAACACACTCAAGCGGAAAAAAGTTGAGCAAAGGCAGGTAACCAATATTACGGGTATTTCCTCTTTCTGAACATGTTAAGCCCTCTATTGGGAAAGGATATGTTTTACTCTATGCAGGCTTTAACTTTACTATAGTCAAAGGAAATACATTATTAATCTTGCGCCACAAAACTGTTTACAGAATGTACATTTACGTGGAACTGTATTGAATGTCTATACGCCTTACTTCTAGTCATGGAAATGTATTTTGCCATTGTATGCGCCTTACCTCTAGTCATGGAGATGTATTACCTTCATATGCGCCTTACCTCTAGACATGGAAATGTATTACCTTCATATGTGCCTTACCTCTAGACATGGAAATGTATTGCCTTTATATGTGCCTTACCTCTAGATTTACCTTCCTCAGTATTTAATTGTATTGTGGTGTATATCCTACAATATGGCTATGAAATGAAGTTTTTTGTATGGGGTAATGGACGTTGTGAAATAGATTAGACTTGTTTTTTTTTTTACTTATATTGATTGCACCACCTATATTTAACACAAAGGAATACTGACTTGTCTGGATTCAAATGAAGATAAATTGAAGTGTCGATACTAATTATCGGATATTAACGGATTCAGTCGGGACGAATGTTCTGCTCTCTGAGTCAATGGATTAGAAACTTTGATCGTTTGAACCGTGCATTTCACTGCTAGCCTGACTTTAGACTAGTAATAATGACATTGTGAGAATGTATTTTCAGATGTTCAGATTGACATACATAATATGACTCTGACAATTTTTTTTGTTAATTTGTTTTTGAAAGCTTATACTGTATATGTTAAAATTGTTATCGCAATGGGTTTATGTATCTATAGAATGGGGTTTTTGTTAGGCTAGTTTTGTTAATACACAGTCTGTTTATACAATGGTAGTCTAGTTTTGTTTATACGCGGTCTGTTAATACACAGTCTGTTTATACAATGGTAGTCTAGTTTTGTTAATACACAGTCTGTTAATACACAGTCTGTTTATACAATGGTAGTCTAGTTTTGTTAATACACAGTCTGTTTATACGGTGTTAGTCTAGTTTTGTTAATACACAGTCTGTTAATACACAGTCTGTTTATACAATGGTAGTCTAGTTTTGTTAATACACAGTCTGTTTATACGATGTTAGTCTAGTTTTGTTAATACACAGTCTTTTAATACACAGTCTGTTTATACAATGGTAGTCTAGTTTTGTTAATACACAGTCTGTTTATACACGGTCTGTTAATACACAGTCTGTTTATACGCGGTCTGTTAATACACAGTCTGTTAATACACAGTCTGTTTATACACAGTCTGAAAATGACAATGGTAGTTTAGATTTGACAATGCTGGCTGTTTATAATAATGGTAGTTTAGTTTTGACAATGCTGGTAAGAGGAAGGCTTTTGGAGGGACAAGTGACGTCACGTTTTGGGGGTAAGGAAGGGGATGGTAAAGGGTGACGGTATTTCCCAAGTTGGCCAGGGTAGTTGCCTTCCAGGATTGGTACGCGGAACATAGCTGTACTCAAAGCGAAACTCGTTCGGTTATAGGTGATTCAGTATCCTGAAGGATAAACGTGAACTGAGGCATGGAAAGACTATCCAATGACAGCTGACAACGTCATGGAGGTGTTAAGATAGTTTCTGTCATGGTTTTTTGTCCGTATTTATTTCTAATCCATAGTTTTCTCCCTAACTTTCTACAATTCAGAATAGCCGTCAGTTCGTTCATTTCCGTCGGTTTCAATAGTGATTTTGTTTGTTTCCGCCATGCATGAAATCAGAGATGTATATAACACATGTATTATTAATATCTCTGATTAAAAGATTGTCTTTTTTTTAAATCTGAAAAAATCCCTTTTGTATAGGAGCGTGGGAGCATGTAAAACCGAAAAAACCGCGAATGTATCAAAAGATTGAGCATAATCAGTAGTATATATAGTATACAGTGCGTATTTAAAGACATTTATGATAGAATGATCTATATAAAGGATCATCATAGATATTGTGTTAAAGATGTTGTATGACGACGCTAATCGTCGTTATTCGTATAAAAAAATCTTGGCGTCATCGAACTACAGTGCAAGGGAGGTAACTCGGTGATAACGTAGTCCCACTTCATTGCAAGTCTGTCGCCACATACTTTTAGTACACTCAGCCGACTATAGTTTTATGATTACGTATGGTTTTTTGTTTGTGTTTTTAATTTGAAGTTAGTTTTTTTAGAACTTTTAGCAGCTTCATGTACATCTAATACACTTCTGCAAAATAAAACATTGGTAGACCAACGTGAATGTTTTCTATTTGTGTATTTCACTGCTGGCCAGCAATGGTGTGAAAGTATTTAAACTCGGCTCTGATGTATTATAACTTATGTTTTTCAACTGTATGTTGAAGTTCCAACAGCACGTCACAAGTCACTAGTTCCTGATATAAATGTTCATTTTTTTGCGAATTCATATATTAACTTGTTAAGAGTGTCTTGTATGTCTTGATGTCGATCTCTTTATGAGTGTGACTTTATATTGCCATTAAACGTTAAATCTAGAACTGGGTTGCCAAGAATAGTCCTAACACAGACGTAATCATTAGCTCGTCTGGTCCGATGGATTAAAGAACATGATAATGTCATGACATTGTGTCCCGGCGTCTGTCCTGCAATGTCCATTCATCCGGGGTTTTTTGTTCTTTTTTCATATACAAAGAAAACGGAGGGGACTGTTACCTCTTTTTATAGCATCCTTGAAGAAGACACGATTTTTTAAACAAGTGGGTCTGGACCATCCGGGTCCTAAGGGCGGGTCAAGAAAAGAAAGTAATGCTTTGATCTTCAAAATGTTCTGAGTATAGCAAGGGCACTCAATATGTACAAACGGCGGGTCTTGAATCCCAGGGGCCTGAGAGGCGAAATAGTATTTTCAGGGAAGTAGAGGTAACTTCATCTGTGAAATCCCGATTGTCCTTCTGCCCCGGAATAAAGGGACTTCAGACAAACTTTGGTTTGTACGTAACTAGAACATCGACTAAGTACTGACTTGGTCCACTGGGTCTCCACCTCCCATCTTTCACCACTAGAGGGTCCTATACAGAAAATAAGGGAAATAAATTGATCTGGAGCTAGGGGTGCATATGGCCCATTTACAGCAAATTGTGTCCATTTTATAGCCTTCTAATCGTCGGATCTGTTGGAAGAGGCCTGTTTCTATTTCAGTTGTATTTAAACAGTGAGCATAAAGCCATATGGGCCCTGACATACAATGTAGAACGATTTCTGTAAAATTCGTCGGATGTATGGCTTGGGTATGGGCTTGTGACAGGGAAGAGTTTGGTGTTAAACGGCGAGCATCCCGTCATGGTAGGGACCAATTAGGTACAAATAGAACATTTTCCCGTAATATAACGGTATCTGGTATTGAAACGACGGCAAAAAGTAGTCCAAATATTGAATCTTAAGCATAATACAGTTTGGGTACCGGGGAAGGATTTTTGCACAAGGTGATTGTCGGAAATAACCGGGTTGAAGATGGGGAAATCCGTTACAGTACGGACTTCGAATTCGATCGTAATATTTTTAAGTCTCTGACAGCGTGATTTAATCATTATTCAGCATTGAACATATGTGTCTGCTGTGTTATTATAGTGTACTTTAGATATCAAAGACCATTTCATCGGAATTCTGTTGGTATTCCTCCGAAATATCCTCAAATATACTGGTTCAAATTATCTCGCAGTGCCTGGGAAAGAGGTTATTATCTCCCCTTCTTACAATATTTATTTACAGGTGGCGCTATATTTAAAGATGGCGTATATGCATGTACCGCCCTATCGAGATTGTGGAAAATGTGCAATAGTTGCCGGTTAATGGAATCAGATTTTTTCAATGCCTTCTAGAATGGATGATGTAAGCAACCATGCCTGTTAGGCTTAGACGGACACATGTTTAGAGATGTTCCTAATTATATAATCTGTAATACAGATAATTAACACCAGTACAAGTCGAAGTGTATTCGTTGTCTGGTGTAAGGACATAATTAAAGTGATCACATATATAATAAGTAGAACGAATACTTGTAACGGTCCGTCTAGGTTAGCCTTGATATACCTAAGTTACAAGGGAAATCTTAACATGCTTGAATCTGGAGAAGCACTGGAACTGCAACACCGGTCACTCGCTCAAGTCCAGTGGTGTTAACAGCCTGATTAATCGTGAAATTACTGCATTGTATAAATACAGCATTTTTTCCCCGAATTGTGACATAAATTCATTTTCATTGATTAAGTGATGATTGTCATTCATCTTTAAACGCTGGTGTAGATTTTTTTGTTTACCTCTAATCTCTGTTTAATTTCATAACTTCTGCACTCATTTGAGATAATTTGAGTTGCAATTGGGAACAATAAGCTTCGAGATGGAATTTTCTTCTTAAAAAGGAAATTTCTGAGTTGTTTTTTTTATTCAGGAATCGTTTTGCTGCCTTCACTGAAATAACATAATTACAATAATACTGGGTACTTTTTCTCTATGTGTTCTTCAATATTATCACTCTTTTATTCTCGTCTAAAAATGTGGAACCAAAGACGAGAGAAAATTAAAAAGTACATTGTGTCTATTTGGCTTTGTTGAAAGTATCTGGTTATATATCAGATTATTTTATTTCCTGCAACTTCTCCTTTCTTTTCTTTTGATTTTTTAACCATTTCTTCAATTATAAAAAGAAACTTCAATTAAGTAACAGATTTCAGCTGTGAACACTGAAAATATTAAGATCTGCAATGAAGCAATTGGACAGTGATGTTGTGATCAATGCACTAGTACAGATCAGATATGTATGTATTTGTGAATACACTAGCAGTTTGCATGAGAATGTACATTGTCAAGAGTTTTTGTCCTTGGAAATTGAGTAACCAAGGATATTCACTGAATAAGGAAGTTTCCTATATAATCTATTGGTAATCAGCATAATTTTAACTTGGTAAACATGAAAAGAATAGGAATCAGAAAATCTTAAAAGTATCATAACATCTTATTAAGATTTCAGATGACCCGTTAAACCATATATGCTGATCTCCCTAACTTTTGACAAAACTTTTTTTAAAGGACTACAGAGCATCTTAATTCACATTATGGATCATACTAGGGGATTTCTTAGTCTGAAATTTGACAATTGACCAAGATGGACAGTGAAGAGGAACATGATCATGACCATGATCATGATCATGATGGCGAAGGTACAGGGGCTGTGTCATCCCTCACTGGTTTTCTGTTTGGGAACATTGATAAGAAGGGAGACCTTGAAGAGGATTTCTTGGATGAGGTAATTAAGGGACACTTAAGAGAGAAATCATTTACTTATCATCTTTTTCTCAGGAGGAGCATCTTTTTTTCCACAACAAATTTTGTTCCTTTTGAAAAATTAAAAATTAAAATCTTTCTCATGAAAGATACTTTTCAATGAATATTGCTTACTCTGTTTATTTTTAAGTAAAGTTTCGCTTAAATGATAGTTCATGTATATATGCATTACAAAAACAATGTATACACATATCTCAGTAGCTTCTTGATTGTTTCATATAGTCTCAGCAACAACAATGTTTTGCTGTACATAACAAAGTGCTTGTGGTCAGTATTGTGTGATAGATATGACTTTTTGATCACACATAATGATATTTTTAACAGGAATCAAAACGCCATCTTGGATCCTTGAGTGCTCTTGGAGGAATTGGAACCATGGTGCGAGAGATAACCGAGGACCAGGGAGCCACTGAGGGAGGGGAACAGGAGGAACCAAGCTGTAAGTACCCTTAGGAATAATATACAGTATAGAATGAAGTATTCAGGACACAAATTTGTGGATTTTATTGTTTCGATAGCTGTCTTAATTTTGATAATAAGTTAAAGCCTTTCTCAATTCTTATCAAATCTGTTTAGGTGTTTTTTCATTTTGTGAAACTCTATAAAGAATTATTATTTTACTAATTTTTTTCAGTGAACTTTGAGAAAAAGGTGGCAGGAGCTGTAGATTATTCGGACATTACAGAGATGGCAGATGATGGGTCAGAGAGAGTACGGGAGGCCATGAGTACTCTACACTCACTCAAGTCAAGTCAGTATCTTGGTTCTTTATATACATGTCTGAGTTATTACCTATGAGCACTTAACATTAAATCAAGTCAAGTCAGTGTCTGGTATCTGTATAAAAGTCTGAGTTATTACCTATTAGCACTCAACACTTGCTCAAGTCAAATCATTGACTCTATATGCATGTTAGTGATGTTAAAAGTGAAAGGTATATTGAAGAGAGAACCAGTATGTTTATTCTGTGTTAAGAAATTCTTTTCATAAAAGAATTTATAAATAACTACCAGATAATAATTTTTATATATTTCAATGTTCTTCCGTAATTTTGTGAATATAATTAAAGTACTCTCATTGTTATCTTTATAATGAATATGACAAACCCATGGATGTAAAATGTCTAACCATCAGAAGAAAAGGACAATACTTTTTAAGCAGTGATGTAATTTTGATAACATCTTTATCACAGCAATGTGAATCTTGTACAGCTTTTTGTTGTAAGTGAATGCATTTTCAGGACTGAATCTTTGACCACAACAAAATAATGATCTGATCAGGGCCGCTTTTCTATGATGTTAAGATCTTGAAGGAAATTGTATATCGTTTAACAAACATTTTATTGCTGTAGGTAATGAAGAGGATGACTATGATGAGGATGATAATAAATTGATGCCTCCTCCCTCCTGGCTTCCAAACAAATCAGGCAAGGTGGAGGGGGAAGGAGGGGAACTAGGTAGCCTTGGGAATCATGTTCAGACCCAAGCAAAGTCTGAAAAGGGTTCACCTGATAGTTCAGACAAGTCCAAGTTTAAGACCCCATTGGCAGCCATGTTGCCCCCCGAGTTGGCTACAGTAGAGGTTACCACACTGTTTCCAGAGTTTCAACATGGAGAGGTATATTGTAATTCATTGCTCTTTTATGAAAAAATTGATTTTCAATTAGTGTCAAGTATATTTCATGCAGGTATCATTTTAAGCTTAATCCTCCAGAAATACTATAAGAGGTACTGGTAAATGCTACAGTGTATTTTGATATTATTAGTTGTACCTACTTCATTACCTTCACTTGCCATAACTTTCTAAAATCTACAGGTCCTGAGATTTTCCCGTCTCTTCAAACCTGTTCATACACCCCATGTCTGGAGAAGGAAAAAGAAAAAAAAGACAGAAGATGAAGATCAAGAAGAAGCAGAATTGAAGAAAAAAGGTAAACTGAAATGGAATGTCATCACAAGAAATTGTAGAGAAATTCTTTGTGAAGATGCTGTTTGGGAGATATAGCTGAATATTAATGCTTTAGAAAGAAACAAGGTGAACTTTTTGAAAGGTCAGTGAAGTGGCCTTACGAAGATGAGTAACAAAAAGATATCTTCTCAATTTGATTTGTTATATATATTATTATATAGGACACATGAAGTAGTGACTGAATTTTTATAACAGAAATCCAATGTTTTTTTTTAAAGAATTTGTCTAAAAGAGTTCTCTTGGCAGTGAGTCAAAATTTTGATAGGGAATGGAAAAATAACTTTATAAATAAATACAGAAATAATTTTTCATCAGTTATTTTTATCCTGGTAGTCGTCTCAGTGGTTGTCTGGTGCCAAGATAAAATATGCTTTAAATTTAGCTATGGAACATCCGTTTAGATGATAAATTTTGGAGGACATTTACAAGGTTGTTTGAAAGTTTACTAATGACCCGAAAATGATTTAGATTTGATGTTTTATTTAAGAGAAGCTTTTCATTTTACTTTAGTGTTGACTGCTTCTCATATTTTTCTTGACTTTGATCTTTTGTGGACTTTGCTCTGTTTAGCAAAGAACAAAGGTTTGTGAAGGAGATAATAAAAAATTAGTTTGGAGAAGCCTGTTGATCTGTGTGATTTTTTTCTCTGCAAACTTTTCAGAACATATGAATTTTGTAGTAAAAGCAGATTTTAACTGATATTCTTGACTTCTTTTGATGTTATAAATGTATTAAAACATTTCTCAGTCATGGCATCATCGGAACATTGTTATTGCTCTTTCTTGAAAAGTTCTTGGATGGGTCTTACTCAGACTTCATTTTAGATGAAATACTCTTTATTCACAGAAGAAGAGAAGAAGATGTCTCCATTACAGAAGATGATAGCTCATGCTAATGAAGGAAAAGAACAGTCTGAAAGCCTCTCAGACTCTAATACAGTTGAGGACATGCAAACAGACGAGGATAATGAGGAGGAGGACTTTCAGTTGAATCTGGGAAGACCAGCCCTGCCTGAGGAGTGCCTTTCTGATGATGAGGTTAATAAATCTTCATTTTGTCTGAATGCATATCTATTGCAGTATATGATCGTTGTCTGCAGAAATCATAAAATGCATGGTATTAACTACTCAAAATAGGTTTTTAAAAGTATTGTTCCCAGCAGTGTTTTTGACAAATTTTGATTTTGTAAAAGTATTAATGTGCAAATTTAGCATAGGCGATAAGTATTTGTTAAAAATTGCCTTTTGAAAACTGTTTGTTATAAAATTTGTCTGGCCTATATATGATTTAAAAATGATCAGAAACTTCATGATATTTGTGGGACTTAATTTGACAGGAAAAAATGCTGAGAACAGAAGAAGAGAAATCTACAACTGACCAGAATAAAATTTTGGGAGAGACAGAGCAAAGTGTGAAAATAGAACCCTGGCGATATGGTCCTGCTCAATACTGGTATGATTTCATGGGTGTGGATGATTTGGGACGTGACTTTGACTACGGCTTCAAACTCAAACAGGTATGGTTGACTGGTAGGATCAGTTAAAGGACAGTGTTGTATTGCTAAATATTTCCTGTTGAATACTGATGTGTGTTTCTAAGTGGGATAGTGTGAGATTTGGGTGATCTGTTGGAACAATGGATATCATTATTACAGCCAGTTACCAAGAATGTTTGAGTGTTTTTTCCAGGTTACTCTGGTTTTTTCACATTCACATTTCCTGTATCTTACCAAGAGGACTAGCATTAGTAACTGACAGAAGTTGGTCAAACTTGTTTCATAATTATTGTAAAATAAGTTTTTGTGCATTTAAAGATTTCTGCATTGTGACTGTTAATTATATGAATGTTATTTCAGGAGAGCACTGATTTGGAAAATGAAATTTGTGCTAATCCAAACCCAAAGAAGGTAGAGTTTTCTGATGAGGTGTTCCTGATGGTGACTCAGCTGCAGTGGGAAGATGATATCATATGGAATGGGGAAGATGTGAAACATAAGGTGATTGCATCCCTCAAACAAAAGGCTCCCTCTGCTGGCTGGATCCCCAGCACTTCTCATCGCACTGCTACCCAGTTCACCACTCAGGGTAAGAATATTGTTCTCAAAGTTTTATTTCTATCTAAAAAAAAACAGAAAGGAATTTTAATGTGATGGTTTTGCTCAGTATCTTCACTTCGATCTGGATTTTGAAGTAATTTGAGAGAAAACAATCCGAGTGTATGTGTAATAAAGGTCTGATGACTTGCAGGGAAACCTAATGATATCATCAGTGGATTGACACCCAAAGTACCAATCCTAAATCCTGGCTACTCAAAGACTATCCCTGGCATGTCTCCCATTATAAAACAAGGTCAGTATCACAAGTTCATTACCATATTCTCAAGGTCATCATCAGCACAAATCTCTTGCTGTTACCACAAGTTCATCCATGTAATCACAAGGTCATCATATAATCTCAAGTTCATCCATGTAATCTCTCATCATTACTATAAGTCATAACCTTGAAGGTCCTCTGTGTAATCACATTTATATTATCTCAGATCATCAATGTAATCTCAATGTGAGTATTACCACAAAGTCACACAAGTAAACTTTTGTCATAATCTAAAGGTCATCCTTGCAATCTCAGGTTCATTACTACTGCAAGGTCATGTTATCACTGCAAGGTCATGTTATCACTGCAAGGTCATGTTATCACTGCAAGGTCATGTTATCTCAAGTTAGCTTATTTTAATTGAATTGTCAGTAACATATGTATGATACAGGTGAATACATGCAACACATAGTAGTAGTGTATTGTTGTTTTATGTTTAGGAGATGGCGCTGATTCCAAGGAGAAGATTTACTCTATATTTCCTATAGAGAATCAGGAACTAATTTATGGCCGCTGGGAGGATGACATCATTTGGGATGCAGAGGTGTGTCACTCAGTCATCTTTTTTACCGTGTTGCTCACTTACACAAAATAACATAAAATTTCAGCTATTTATATACTTATTATTATTGACCAATGTGAGTTATGTGAATAATTTAAGTGAATAATCTTTGTATATTCTGATTTATGTGTGAAACAAACCATCAGTCCACAAATGATATCAAAGAAACAGCTAACATGATTTAGAGACTGGCTGATGTTGCAATGAACATGTTCTAATAAACAGATGCTTCATGTTATTTTACAGAATATGACTAAGATCCCAAAGCCACAAGTCTTGACGCTGGACCCAAACGATGAAAACATTATACTGGAACTGCCAGAGGATAATGACCCCGATGCCAAATCTGTACCCGCTAAAAAAGAAAAGGTCAGTTCTTTAAATATCTGTCAATGTTGATGGAGAATGTCCTTTATTAAATTCTTCAAGTTTACCTGAAATAGTATGCATTCATTGTTGACTAAACTGTAAACAAAATTCATTGAATACCTCCAAAGTCAATTTCTTAGTCATTTTAACATTTTGGGTCATAATAAACTGTCTGAAATTTGGCATTTTTGTTTGCGAAATATAGAAATATTTCAAATAAAAATTAAGTAATGTAAAAATAAATTAAGTTTGGAATTATTTCATGATTCTTCATTACTAATGATCTGATCTCAACTTGATATTTCTTTAGCTTGTCAGTTTGAAATACATTGCAGGAGATTAAGAAGTCAAAGCTGTTACTAAACAAAGCTGGTATTACTAAAGAGGAAGAGGAAGACGAGGAAAAGGTAGAGTGACAGAAGAAGGCAGGGCTCTCGATCTGCCAGATTTGGGGCCGAATATTCCCAATGCAAAATAGTATCTTTTTTTCCCAATTTAGACCCCAAGTTTTCCCAATTCTAAGGAAAACGCAGCTATTTTTCCCAATTCTAAGAGCCCCGGGCCCCAGTCCCAAAATGGGGTGTGAGAGCCCTGGAAGGTTTCAGATAGATCTGCTGGATTACAATAGAATATATTGTGAACAGTGATTAGCATGTCTAGATATCATTGATGTCTTATGACTTCTGATTGGCTTATTATTTTTAGCTATTCTGTTGTCCCAACATTGTTCATATTTTGTGGAAGAAATACACCTGAGCCAGTTTTACATCAACTGATTAATGTTTATATTCTATATTAATGTCCATTTCACACAAAATGCCAGGGGGATATATTGTCGTGGAGACAAAATCAGGAAGTAGGACTAGAACAAGCAAGAGACACAGTTAATTCATTAATAAGGCTTGTCTCAAGAAAGCTGATTGGAAGTATTATTTACATTGAGACTCCATTACTAGTGACAGTATCTCTAACAATGAAGACATTTCATTCTCGGGTCACGTGTTATTAAAAAAAACGAACTTGAAAATATTTGCAAAAAACAAAACAAAAAAACAAAAACAAAAAAAAACATAACACAGGACTAGAATACAAGGTTAAAGTAATAGATTGAATCTCACTGCATGCTTGGTCTGAAAAAATGTGATAGTGAATTAAAATTGACATAAGTTATAATGAATGGCATGATACAGTGTACAGTAAAAGAAGATTTGTTTCTAAATTTTATCATCATAATTGGTTTATTTTTTTTCATTTTTAAGAATGCACCCAATCTACAGGAGAAGGATCCATTTAATATTTCTAATGATGAATACTATAGTCCAAAAACTATGGAGAATGCAGTGAAAGGCAACCTTGGGGGAAGCCTTATCCAGGTAAAGAGACTTGGTTTGAGGCAATGTCATTCTGAATAAAAATACAATACATGTGAAATATGAGAGGCAAAAATAACTTTTTTTACATTGTCTTCACTAGAAGTGTACAATATTTGAAATTTTGAAATTTATTTATCAAATCTAATTAAGCTTTTAAACTTTGTATGCTGTTATTTTCTTCCTGAAGTGCATTTTTATATCCTTGTTATTGACATTTTCTGTCTCCTCATTTTACAACAGCATTCCACACCTAGTCTTGAGCTGCGACAGCCATTCTTCCCTACATATATGGGCATTGGGAAGCTTCGCACTTTCCACAGAAATACCCTTAAGAGGTACTCCCATGGGACCTTGTCTCTGCCTGGTCCACACCCAGTACTGCCTCTCCTCAAACAGATCAAGAGGAAGGCAAGGGTAAGTATTTCTCTATTGTTCTGTAAATATTTGATCTCCTTATTCTTATTCTAATTAATTTAAGTCTAATCTGACTTATATATTCTATACGTTTGTGGAAATATGTGAAACAATTACCGTAAAAACCCACGTAATGTCCGCATCTGTGTAATGTCCGCACCCCTTTTTTGACACAAAAATCTGGGGAAAAAACCCACCTTCCATGTAATGTCCGCGGGTAAAAAATGCAAATTGAAGCTGCCGATTTCATTTCACGTACGCTAATGTCGTAATGGCCGAGAGCATGTCGCATTGTGTATAACTTACAGGTACCATTCAAGAATTCACTTAATTGTTTATAACAACAGTTATTCTCCATAATGGTACAGTAAGCTTACCAGTATGACAAGTCCTCATTTCGATAATTGGTGTTTTGATAAGGGTTAGCCCAGCAGTGTTATAAACAGCTTGGGTCGTCTCCTCACCTCGAGTGTGAGTGAGTGACAGCGTGTGATTAGCCAATTAACGATAACTATACAGTAACATGACCCGCCCATGACCCACGGCGCCACTGACCCTACTGACACACCATCAGACGACGAGAACGCCATTTATTACAAAGACCAGACAGAGGAAGACAACTTCAACGCCGAGGAGTTCTTCCACAGTGACGACGACGACTTCTGGGGTTTCGAGAAACGCTATTAAACCGGCCTGCTATGTATTAAGACTTTCTGATAAACGATCCATAATCAATAAAACGTCTGATTATTTATTTTATGTAATATTCTTGTACATGTTATTTATTGTTATTTTGTAAATAAAATGTAGAATGAAAATGTTGTGTTATTTTGTATATGCTCACGGGTATGCTTTTTCAATGGGGAAGGGGAATAACTCTAACTTTATTCATGAGACAAAGTCAAACAAAATGGCTTCCTATTACGAAGGACGACACAATACGAACCTGTAACGAGAAATTGGAAGGAATTAACCATGGAAACTATAATAAATAATCATAAATAATCATAGAAAAAACCATAGAACGATAATATCAGATATGCTTGGCTTTTAAGAACACAATTCAAGGAGATATGATATGAATTGTCGGAAGGAAAAAAGTGTCATTTCCTCTATATCTCTGTAATGTCCGCACCCCCTTTTTTGGATTGATTTTCGGTGAAAAAAAGTGCGGACATTACATGGGTTTTTACGGTAACACAAATTAATTATTTAAGGTTAATGATATAGAGTGGTATGCACAGTTTTGGATATGTTATCCACTTGAAATAAAAAAAATCAAAGAAAATCTGAACTTCAACAGAAATAGGTTTTATTCCTTGCAACATCAGGGATACGTCTAGGTAGCTGTATATAATGAGTTAAAGCATGTTCATTTGTTGTAGCTAAGGGAGCAAGAGAGACAAGCATATGGAGGGGGTGAGATTTTCTTCATGAGGAACGCCCAGGATCTAACTGGAATGGATGGGGAACTGATTCTGGCTGAGTACTCAGAGGAGTATCCTCCCTTAGTAATGCAAACTGGCATGGCAACGAAAATAAAGAATTACTACAAAAGAGTAGGTGGAAGAAAACTTTGTACCATTAATGATTTTCACCATACTGAAACTGAATGAGTTAAGTCTAGAGATTCACAAGTTCTGTCACGTCTTTAGTAGAAATAACAGTTTTGTACAGTAGAGAAGGTATTCTGATGTTTGAAAATGCTTCAAAATTTTTTTTTTCCAGAAACCAGGGAAGGATGCAAGCCCCCCTCAGTATAAATACGGTGAGCTGGCCTATGCACATACATCTCCCTTCCTTGGAACACTCAGTCCAGGACAATGTATCCAGGCATTTGAGAATAACATGTTCCGTGCATCAATTTTTGAACACAAGGTACCTGAGACAGACTTTGTCATCATCAGGAAAAGAGATAAGTAAGTGTCATAACTATTTATTTACTTAAATTATTAACTTACCGTATTCATCCTAAAATTAGCTCAGGAAGTCAACAAGTAAACTCTGACCTAAATGATGGAGATAGGCTTTTTACAGAAAATAAGCTTAATATTTATTCATATTTATTCTAGTGTAACATCAATAGATATAGTTGAGCTTATTTGCCAGGCATGGGCTTTCTGCTGGATAAATACGGTAACATTTAATTAACAAAGAAGTTAAATAGAGTGTCTCTGTTGTTTATCTTACATAAATTACTTAACAAAGTGCGATTTTCAAATACCCAAGATACATGTCAGTAATTGGTAGCAGGTCATCATAGGGTGTTGTTTTTCTCTCCACTACCTTCCACAGTTCAGAGTTGTAATCAGTCAAAGAGGCAAGAAATGATTATCTGTTGTTTTTATTTAAACAACACCTCTGATGAATGTTCAGATATACAATCAAACTGTGACATCATCGGTGAATATCATTTGTATACTAGTAAGTCCGTAAAAACCTGCAATTACCTCATGTTCTAGCACTAAACCAATCAAATGTTCTATCGTTTACCAAGGAGGTATAATACGTGGATTGCCTAAGATGTTTTGTATACACCTGTCAGGAAATACTATGTTTTTCTTGTGTAGTTACTACATTAGAGAGGTGGCAACCATATACTGTGTGGGACAGGAAGCAACATTAACAGAGGTGCCAGGGCCCAATTCTAAGCGAGCTAACAACTTCATAAGGGATTTCCTACAGGTACTCAAACACAGTTGTCTAGGTGGAAAAATATTTCTGGTGATGCATTGAGTTATATAAAGCCATCTTCAGCAGAAACATTACTGAATGCTGTGTAAGCTTGATAAATTTTACTTCTCTGATAACTTGGCTAGGATAGTCTAGTATATAAGATATCCCAGATTCAATCTCTAGCTGTAGCTCAAAAGAAATTGTAGAAAACCTTTCCCTTTCCAAGGTGTTGCGAAGAAACAAAATATGAAATTACATCACTCTGATGGTAGAATACAATTTTTTATTTAGGATGTATTGAATGATAGTTATTTCAACCTCCAGACTAATTTTCCTGATTGATGTTTGTAGGTTTTCATCTATCGACTCTTTTGGAAAAGCAAAGATACACCAAAGAGGATCAAAATGGATGACATCAAACATGCATTCCCCTCACATTCTGAGAGCAGCATCAGAAAACGTCTCAAACTTTGTGCAGATTTTAAACGCACAGGTAAGTTTCCAGACATGAAGCATGGATAATTTTGTTTTGAAAGAGAGAATTTTAGGAGAATTTCACAATCTCATCTTGAATAACAAAGGACCTTGTGTTTAGAAGGTAAAATAAATAACTTATTCATTTTTTGTGACTTTACTGCACGGCTATACTGATACTATTAGACAAGAATTGTTATGTAAATAGAAAATAAATGTGATAAAAAGACTTATCTATTAATCATCATGTTTTGTTTCATTTTGGTTTTTGTTGGGTCCAATTTTGCACCTTTTATTTAGAATAAAATCATTTGTCCCTGGAAATTGAATCTTTCAGAGGAGCCAGATAAATATGGTAGTGATGTATTTTAAGTGTTGATTGAGAAGGACCAACTCAGAGACATTAGCTATAAGATGTTAAGTGATTTGCAAATACTGTACACCAAACAATTCTGCCCAATGTGCTTTGACCTGATGGAAACTTAAACTTACTCCTTAGGATCCACTGGAATATAAACCGTTAAGTGTTACATATGTCTGCATGGCATGTCCCAAAACAATATTAACACTGCTTCAAGTGTGCTTATGTATCTGGGTGACAAAGTCAAGACCACTGCTACTATTACAGAAAATTGTCAACCATTCAGTGACATCACTCTGATAACTTTTAATAAACATTATGACTTAAAGTACATAAAAAAATCTGTGAGAATACCTTGGATGAATTTACAATCATATTTTAGTACAAATAATGCCCTTCCTGTTTAAGAGTTTTTTTTTTACATTTGATCTAAAAAAATTCAGTATAAGACATTGTATATTGTTTGGAAATACAAGTCTAACATGCTGACTGAAATTGCCATCTTGGGTCTCTGTTTCTTCAGCTACTCATTCAACTTGCTGTGTATATCAATAATATTGATATGCCTTGGCCACGATTATGCTAAATGGTTCATCATCAATATCATTTTGAAGAAATATTTTGTCTCAGATTTGGTCCGTTCACAGTTTGTGGCCTATCTGCGAAAGCTAATTGAGTGTGTTAGGATGGAAAGTCTCACTTGATATTTCCCATCTTTGTTGTGATAAAAGCCATTCATTTTAGTATCAGGTATTACATTGCATTAGACAATCTCAGCACATCAACAAATAGTTATATATTGATAGTCAGAGTCATTGGTATCAGTGGTTAAAGTAATGTACTACAATTATCTATGGTGGTTAACACCAATTACAGGGGTGGGGGTGCTCTTAAATGAGCTCTCTCTATAGATTTGGTGTTTTTTCACTGGGCAATGGAGCTGCAGTATGTTTCAGGCTTCAAGGTCATCATATTACTATTTCTCAGAAATTAGAAATTCATCAAATAGACCTAAGTACAGGAACATTTGTGTCTTAAAGACATTAAGTTTAACTTCGAATTAAAACTGGTCTATCGATGCATTGGTTACAACTGAGAAATATTTCTGCAGACAGTTATGTTTCCATCTTGGTCCTTCTGTCAACGTCAGGTTTACAGTGTTATGTTTCTATATTAGTGTTACAAGTTATTGGTTGTTTTATTGATACCAGCAGTGTTTACTATCTTCTTGTTACATTTGATGTTGTGAAACTTGTTCAGTGTTAAACATCCCTCTAATTGAACTGTACCTTGTCTAAATATCTAAATAACAGGCAAATGAACTAAGGATTCAGACGTTGATGTTTCACCATCCATATACTTCTTATTTATATAATATTTTTCATTTTCATTTCTTTTTATATTAGACCATGACTAAATTCTTTCCAGCTTAATCAAGAAAATTATCAATATCAATTTTCATTCTACAAAGAAATTTTGTACAGGATTCTGCACTTCATCAGTCATGTTATTTCAATGATATTGTAAATTGAAAGTATTATAATGTTTGCTGTCATAGTGATTTGCTCCAATCATAGATGATACTGATATGGTAGTGTGATAAGCTTAATAAAAAGTTAGCATAAATCTTTCATTTAAAATGTTCAGGTTAAGATTATAGGAATGAAAACAAGGTTGTTGGATAAGCGATTAAAAATTTGTAAATGAATGAATATTTTTAAGAATGATTTAGGTAAAAAGCAGACTTTCAAGAACTGGAATTGGTGTGAGTTTGGCTAAGAAGTTTTGTAATTGAATTGGCTTGTGATGTATGACAGGTATGGACTCTAACTGGTGGGTGTTGAAGCCAGACTTTCGCCTGCCAACGGAGGATGAGATGAGGGCTATGGTATCCCCGGAGCAGTGTTGTGCCTACTACAGTATGCTTGCCGCAGAACAGAGATTAAAGGTGAGCTCTCCTCATTGTTCTACAGGTCACCAGATATGTACCTTTCACCATTGTGTAAAAAAGTTATTTATTTGTATCTTTTGAAATATGATATATATGTAAAGAACTTATTTTATCTTTGTTTTGTGATAAACTTGCATAGATAGTATATACTGGGTTTTGTTATTTTTATTTTTTTTTTGCCAATATTACATTTGTTTGTGTAATGAATTATTACTGTGATGAGACTAAACCTTGCTTAAAGTGGAGTTGCATTAACAAATAAAACTTGTCAACAAAGAATGTAATTTTATTGTTTGAGCATTATTTCTGTGTTTTATTTATTGTTTTTGTTTTGTAGGATGCTGGGTATGGAGAGAGATCATTATTTGCTCCAGAGGATGATAATGAGGAGGAAACACAAATGAAGATTGAGGATGAGGTTTGTAAGAATGCGAAAGAATTTCTATCTAGATTTGTATATTTTGTAGGTAACAAACTGACACATTTCGTTGTTTTACTTTACCTGAGAATTTTCTGTATGATTCATTCTCACTGTAAGTATTGCTTCCCAGGAAATCTAGACATTATCTCTGAAAAATGAATCTCATCATTTGGAAGAGATATCTCTAAATCATGATTTTCATCATTCCGAGAGATAGCTCTGAATCATTATTCTCATCATGCCAAGAGATAGCTCTGAATAGTGATTCTCATCATTCCAAGAGATAGCTCTGAATTGTGATTCTCATCATTCTGAGAGATAGCTCTGAATCCTGATTCTCATCATACCGAGAGATATCTCTGAATCGTGATTCTCATCAATCTGAGAGATAGCTCTGAATCCTGATTCTCATCATACCGAGAGATATATCTGAATCATGATTCTCATAATTTCTGAGAGATATCTCTGAATCATGATTCTCATAATTTCCAAGAGATATCTCATTATCGTGATTCTCATCATTTCAGGGAAAGCTTTTGATTTTGCATTGAATCTCTTTATTTTTTTCAGGTGAAGACGGCTCCATGGAACACAACACGGGCGTACATTGCCTCTCTCAAGGGCAAATGTCTGCTAGACCTGACAGGTGTGGCCGACCCTACAGGATGTGGTGAGGGATTCTCCTATGTCAAGGTTCCAAATAAACCACAGCCTAAGGAAGAGGGCCAGCAGCAGACACCACAGAAAAAGACTGTCACTGGAACAGATGCTGATCTCCGCAAACTGTCGCTCAAGGATGCTAAACAGTTACTGAGAAAATTTGGACTGCCAGATTCAGAGGTACAGTTGCTGTGAAGGTTTACTTATTTTTTTTCAATTTTGTTTTTAATCTTTTTAGAGCTCAACTTAGTTCATATAACTATGCTGGGTTACAAAATGGGTACAAGTTACCAAAACTTAGAAAAAAAATCATGTTTGGTGGGTGAACATGACATTTGTCAAGTCTAGAATATTTCTATAATTTCATTTATATTCAGTTCTGTACACTTACAAAGTTATGTTTTGGGTTCTGGTACAATTTTTTCCAACCCAGATTGACTCAAACCCAACCTGTAATGGGTTACTCAGGTCGGTGTGATAACCCTATTTATTTTTACTACAGATTCGAAAGTTGTCTAGATGGGAGGTGATTGATGTAGTCAGAACCATGTCAACAGAACAGGCAAAGGCTGGACAAGACGGTCAAGGTTAGTTATCTGTTTGAAGGGGTTTTTAAATGTACAGGACAGCCTGAGGCTAGACAGGATAGTCAAGGCTATTGATCAATCCAAGGGTATTTATATATCTACAGGATAGCCCAAGGATTGACCAGATGGTCAAGGTTATTCTGTGTGAGAGTGTTGACATGTTTACAGAACAGGCTAACACTAGACAGGAGGGTCAAGGTCAGTAATCTGTGAGAGTGTTTACATGTCTGCAGAGCAGGCTAACACTAGACAGGAGGGTCAAGGTCAGTAATCTTTCTGAGAGTGATTTATGCAACTTAAATGAGAATGATTTTAAAACTTTTTAACTCCCAAAAGTGAATATGGATTATTTCTTTAGTACCTAAAAGCTAACCAGGTAACAACTGGATTTAAGGCACTGCCTTTATAGTCAATGACTTACCCTTATCTTCACATGTTAATACTGACATTTGAGATGTTGAGGTCAAAGCGACTTCATTTTCTAAATATTCAAGATGGCTTCTGCAAATGTTATGAATGACAATGTTTTACTTGATTACAGTTTGCATGGTGCTGTGATCAAGGCCTAGAGTACAGCTTTTAAGATAACTTGATCACTGAGGAAGAATTAAATTTTCCAATGGTTTTTCATCTGTTGATATGTTTTAAAAATATGTAAGCCTTAGGTTAGTCCCTTTTTTGATACTGCCATCAGAAACCCTGGTAAGAGGTTTTGTGAATAGATCTGATGTCCAAAGATTTCATTTTGTTGAAAGCTACATCTCAGTGATATGGACATTTCTGATGTTACAGTGGGTATGAGTAAGTTTGCCAGAGGGAATCGCTTCTCAGTGGCAGAGCATCAGGAACCCTGGTAAGAAGTTTTGCCAAAGAATTTTTGATGTCAGAAAACTGATGTTGAAAGCTACATTCAGTGATAGACATTTATCCTGATGTTACAGTGGGTATGAGAGTTTACATAATCGCTTCTTAGTGGTTAAACATACTTACAAAGTCAGAGAGTTTTTGACATGGCCAGGTAATTATTGAAAATCATTTATCCTTGTCTTGCCTAAACTTTTCCTTCCCAGAGCCAAGTCAGATTTCAACCAAATTTGGTAAGGAACATCATAAGAGGATGGCAATCATTTCATAAGTAAATGAAGTTGATTCAGTCTTTGGGGATGGGTGTTGGGATATCAACTAAATTGGTCAAGAGGTTATTTTGGAGAATATAGTCATTTCTTAAATATATAAGGTTGGATCATCTCCTGGAATGTAGAAATTTTCAAAGATTTGTCCTAATTAAAGTGTTTCATATTTTTGTTCCAAATGGATGCACTATGCAGTGGCTTAATCCTCTGGATGTTTGATTGTCATATGACCATTCAGTCCTATAAGATGTTGAAAAAATATACAAGACCAGCACAACTGTGGATGTGATCTAATGCCAGTATTCTTCTAATTAGAAATATGATAGAAATTGTGTTATTTACAATTTGTTCTTGAATATATTTAAATAAATGTTTACCTGTCTGCTGTGTTTTTTTACAGAGTATTATCCTCAAACGAAGTCTTGTCAACAGATGACGATTCCAGTTCTGGCAACGAATCTGACTTTGAGGAAATGGGCAAGAACCTTGAAAGCATGCTAGCAAATAAGAAAACAAGTTCTCAGGTATTATAACAGCTTCTGTGTTACATAAATATGGAAATATTGATGAGGCTGTAGATAAGACAGTTGATATACTGTAAAGGTTGTTTATTTTTAAGGATGGAAAAGATATACAAAAAAAGAGACACCTTGAAAATGCAGATAGAAGAGAAAACCATTGATGGTCTGATCTGATAGTTTTCATCCAATGTCAAATTGCCGTTACATTTAGTACTATCATGTATGTATAGTGTCATTATGTAAGCTTGTCAGATTAACCAGATAACTGATTGCTCAAAGTAACTGTAACTACATTACTTGTAGTCTATACTTCAGAATATTATTCAAGGTTAAGAATTGAAGATTTCTAATATTTCTAGCTAATTTTGATTGAAGTTTTGCAAGTAGAATAACAAATCACCAAATACTGTATATTTGACCAATAATTGTGATGGAGAATATAGAATATAAAATGGAAAAAGATAGTGTTACTTCTAATTGCACTGGTTGGTGGCCCTAACAACCTTTTATGGGTTGACGGGCTGTTAAGAACATAATAAAATTTCTAATTGAATATTCCTGGATTAATTATGTAAAGGTTGTATGGGCACCACCTGATATTATGGTTTGTTTATAGCTGAGCCATGAGAGAGAAGAGGCAGAGAGACGAGAACTACACAAGATGATGTTGATGGGTGAAGACAGCAAGGACAAGGGTAAACAAAAGGAAGAAGATATCAACGCAGCCAACATGGTTTGTAGTGGCCTCGGTACTGTTAACCTGTATTTTTATAGAATTGTAACATGACGGCCATCATGGTTTGTAGTGGCCTCGGTACTGTTAACCTGTATTTTTATAGAATTGTAACATCACAGCCATCATGGTGTGTAGTGGCCTCAGTACTATTAACCTGTATTTTTATAGAATTGTAACATCACAGCCAACATGGTGTGTAGTGGCCTCAGTACTGTTAACCTGTATTTTTATAGAATTGTAACATCACAGCCATCATGGTGTGTAGTGGCCTCGGTACTGTTAACCTGTATTTTTATAGAATTGTAACATCACGGCCATCATGGTGTGTAGTGGCCTCAGTACTATTAACCTGTATTTTTATAGAATTGTAACATTACAGCCATCATGGTGTGTAGTTGCCTCAGTACTATTAACCTGTATTTTTATAGAATTGTAACATGACGGCCAACATGGTGTGTAGTGGCCTCAGTACTGTTAACCTGTATTTTTATAGAATTGTAACATGACGGCCATCATGGTTTGTAGTGGCCTCAGTACTGTTAACCTGTATTTTTATAGAATTGTAACATCACAGCCATCATGGTGTGTAGTGGCCTCAGTACTATTAACCTTTATTTTTATAGAATTGTAACATGACGGCCATCATGGTTTGTAGTGGCCTCAGTACTGTTAACCTGTATTTTTATAGAATTGTAACATCACAGCCATCATGGTGTGTAGTGGCCTCAGTACTATTAACCTTTATTTTTATAGAATTGTAACATCACAGCCAACATGGTGTGTAGTGGCCTCAGTACTATTAACCTGTATTTTTATAGAATTGTAACATCACAGCCATCATGGTGTGTAGTGGCCTCAGTACTATTAACCTGTATTTTTATAGAATTGTAACATCACGGCCATCATGGTGTGTAGTGGCCTCAGTACTATTAACCTGTGTTGTAGTGGATGTTTGTCAACCTGTATTTAATACATCTTTATAGAATTATAACATCATGGCCATCATGTACATCAGACTTACATCATCACCTGCATTATTTTTACCCCTGGTACTGTAAATCTCAAAAGTTTTATTCAGTGTTCCTAATATTGATATATGTATATGCTGGACATACTGTTGTGAGATGTCTCCATTACAAACAGCTTTTTGTAGGAAGGATTAGGATTCCATTACTTTAAATATATTTAAATACATATGACATCCAGAATAATAATAGCCAGTATGCTTAGGACGTGTCTTTAAAAGTATTTCCAGCAGGAAATCATCATTTTTTCACTCAGAGTTCATATTTAAATTGTAATTTAGTTGTTGAATATTTTTTAACATTTTCTACTTTTCCTTTCTAAAGTTGTTGAATATGTTAACAGCTTCAAATATTGCATGATGAAGAGTATTAAAATGTTCTATCATATACATATATATAAAATGTTATAATATAATGTTTGTGTGCTACATAGAAAGTAATTGACAATACATATGGAGACATTACCCCAGTTTAATGCTTTCCTGATTTTTCAGGCTGGTCGCAAATTGAAGATTACTAGAACATTTAGAAATGATGAAGGAAAGGAATACACGAGGACAGAATGGGTGTTAAAGCCAGCTGTGATTGACACTTATGTTAGGATTCGGGAGAAAAAGGACCCGTCATTTATGTAGGTCACTTAGAATCGACTACATCTCGCCTTAATAAAAATCCTAAATATCCTACATGTCTGTCAATTATCTAGAAGCTTGAACAGTTCACACATCTCTTAGTCGTTGAGAAACACTGTTTATCTTGAAAGCTTTGTATAAGATATTCAATGAAATCACATGTGCCTTAGACCACAAGATGGGGGTATTTCTAAAGATGTATATGAGCACATTCTTCTTGTTTTTCTTTCCAGTAAAAATTTTGCCGCTATGGATGATTCTATGAAGGAGGATATGAGGAGAGAGAAAAGAAGGTTTGTATAATACAAGACCAGCGCACATTGGGGATAGAAATAGCATGGTCTTAACATTTTTGGATTGTGATTCATATATCCTCTGTTAATATCTGGACTTTCATTTTGATTAAAAATTCTCTTTCATATCCATTTTCTGAAGCAACAACCAGAGTAATTATATCATGATTTATTTAACACAGATGAACTAAAAAAGTGAAGAGATTAAACAGTTCAGTTAGAATAGAATTTGTTTTTGAAAATTCCTTGTAGGATAGGTATTAGGATGATATTTAGTGGTACATGTTGGGGCCCTAAGGTTACATTTGCTGAAAAAGCAAACAACTTTTGTATGTAATTTTTTTTTTCGTATTTAAGGACGAAATGTTAAGGACAAGATCTCTATTACATGAATTATTTTCAAAAAGAGCAAAAGAGGAGGCATTCATTTCCTAGGAACTTCTTCCTGTTTAAAATTTTTATCAAAGCTACAATAAAACATTTTATTGTTTCTATTTCAGACTACAAGAGCGTCTGAGGAGGATAAAGAGAAACGAAGAAAGAGAGAAATTTGCTCCACCCCCCATAAAGAAAAAGAAAAAGCAAGAACCAATCTCTATCAAAGCCAGCAAGGTAAATAACCACTGATCAGACAATAAACCCGGGGACTGACACTCAGAATAGTGAAATAGCATTTGTTGGTAATGCTAATGAACAGCCGTGATATTACCAAGCATGGGCTAATTGCTTGATAGCTCTTTTGATCCATCATAGATCTCTGCTTAAGGTCATTTTAAAGTTCTTTGGTTAGTTTATTAGATAAAGTTGTTGTAAGTGTTCTTTCCATACTCAAGAAGATATAAGGTTGTTTTTGTTGACGCTGTTTGACCATATTACTTCCTAAGAGGTCTGATGTGTAACCATGAAAAAAAATTTAATGCTGCGTTAGTCTTTTTTTGTAGTCTTAACCACTATGAATGTTTTACTTGGTATAAAAATGTATATTGGTGATGTTATATAAATCCTTATATGTATTTTTACCTGTTGGCATCTGTTTTTGTTGTTGTTTATGTAAAATGTTCATGATTTTGACTTCTTCCCTGAAGCCAAATAAATGCAGTCAGATTCATTGTGAAGACTCATTAGGGATATGTAGCATTTCTGCTATTTTCTTGATTCAAAATGGATTCCTTCAAGCTTTCAGTTTTATATAGGAATAAAGAATGATTGAACTTCTGCAAATTAAAGTATTGGTAAGAATGATTTGGTTCACATGTTAGACTTCAAAAATAGTGATATGATCAATTTTTCGAGTATTTTCAAAAAATGTCTCTTAGACATTATGAAGTACCTAAAGGTAAAAAACATCATATTTTTCATTTTATGTACTTTTGATCTTGCCAGAAAATCTTACCATAGAACTTTTTTTTTCATAGATTTAAACATATTTTTGTAAATGTTTTCAGATGTGTCTTTCTGACAATGATCTGTACACCAAAATGACAAACTGACATAATTTTTCTTTTGACAGTTTTAATGAGTGATCCTATAGGCAAATGGACCTCTTTGGTAAGACATAGCTCATTATTGGTATTTTACTGTTGACAGTTAAAGTGTGGTGCATGTGGACAGATTGGTCACATGAGGACCAATAAAGAATGTCCAAACTACAACAAAGTGGGTAATGTGGCCCCTGTTCAGGTGGCCATGACGCAAGAAGAGGAAGAAGAAGAGGAAAAGAATCTCCTGGTGGACAACGATCTCATTAACGTGGAGGGCACTAAAATCAAGTTTTCTAAGAACCTTGTGGAGCAGTAAGAACTTCTATGTCAAAATTGTTTTAATTCAATGATTGGATATTTTATTAATTTGTTTTCAGAAGTAGCACATGTAGAGTTAAATTCTGCAAGTTTGGCGAGTTTAAATTTCAATTTTGTCGAAATTTGAAAATAAATGGTATCATAGATGTTGATATATTTAAACATGGATGTTTTAAATACCCCATTTATGATGGTTCCAGAGATTCTTGGGTAGCGGTCAGCCTATCGCACATTGATTTAGCTTCAATGTTTGACATTAGTACACTATAGTAAGGATATATTTAGATAATTTAATACTGGTACAATGTACTGTTTCCTCAGACTGTACTTCAGTTTTTCACAATTTTCATTTTGAATAGAAGTTATCCTGAATTTTAATGCATTAAAACAAAAGTACCCCTGATAATTGTTCATGAAAATCTTTATTTTAGTGCCGAACAAGTGAAGAGAAAGTCCCTCTTGCTCAAGTTCCCAAAGCAGGCTTTCAAACCAGAGAAAAAGAAACGCGTTGGATCCGTCATACATTGTGATTACTTGAAGGTATCACCATTTAAAATTGTCATTGAAGTAATGTAAGGGGAAAACAGTGTACACTCATTTTGGAATAATAACTCAAATTACAAAACATGCTTTGATGAAGGTCACTGAGCTTGTTATTTGGTATCAAATGATTTTTGTTTCTGATGTTTAAACAAATAAAGAAACAATGTTGTAGTTAGAGGTAGAAAATTAACATCTGGTTTGGAAGATTTCTATGAAGATTTTCACTTTGTGTATCTCTGTGGTTTAAGGTATTTTTTGAATGTCTGGAATTTTAATTTCAGAAGCCTAAGCAGACATCAAATCGAAGACGCACTGATCCTATAGTAACCCTATCTACTGTGTTAGAGAGTGTACTTAATGAGATGAGAGATCTGCCAAATGTAAGTATTTGTCTTCATCACATCTAACCTGTAGTTATAGACCCTACATTATCACAGCATAGCTATCAGAATTGGGTGAAAAGAGATGATAAAAAGTCCACCATGAAAGAGTTGACCTTTAGAGGAGTTTAAGGAGGCGTGTTAGGTTATGTACTATATGTGTTATGTGTTGTCTTCTTCAGATTTGTTTGATTAGGGCATCAGTTGTGTTACATGACAGAACTTCAAATTTCAAGCCAGAGAAGTTCAGTGGTTACTGTGAAGAAAGCAAAATGAATAATTATAAATAAATAAGATGTCTTTGATAAGTTCAGATTTTTATCCATCCTTGTTCATTATAATATAAAGAAATAAAAAAAAACAGGACAAAGGTGATGAAAATTTATCTTGATTTAAAAAATAATGTACTTATTTTTTCGAGGAATGATGTGTTAATATCAATAACTTTGTGTTTGTGTCCTGATCGGGGTAGGGTGTAGGGGATTTGTCTGTATCTGCTCTCTTCATGTTGTGATGTATTGTGTATATTGTGATAGCACCACTTTTGTGTATACAGGCACAGCCGTTTCTATTCCCTGTCAGTACTAAAGAGGTACCAGACTACTATAGGGTTGTTAAAATTCCAATGGATCTGCAGACCATCAGAGAGGTAAGCAATAGAAAAAGTAGACTAAAAATTCAACAATAACATCAGGCTGTGTGGAGATGTTGTGGAAGGTTTGTTCTGTTTTTGAATGCTTTGTTGTGTCATATTTAGAAATATTTGTTTGACATCATTATTTGAAATTGATCCTGTTTGACATTAGTATTTTAATTGGATATTCATATCCATCCCACCCTGATCAAAATTGATAGAGACAAATATGGGAATACCTAGTATGAGTTTGTTTAAAAGTTCAAAGGTCATTGTCACCATTCTTATTTGCAGAAATTTGTCAATGTTATTACTAGAATTGTTTTAACGAATGAGTATAGATGTAATTGAACTATAGAATTGTGTTTTGCTTTCATTTTTAGGGTCTCAGAAACAAAAAATACACATCCAGAGAGACATTCCTCATAGATGTTAACCAGATTCTTGAAAACAGCAAAATGTATAATGGTGAGTGTCATTCCCTTCTGTAGAGACAAAATGTGTAAAGGTGAGTGTCATTCACTTGTGTGGAGACAAAATGTATAATGGTGAGTGGCATTCACTTGTGTAGAGACAAAATGTATAATGGTGAGTGTTGTTAGCTTGTGTAGAGACAAAATGTATAATGGTGAGTGTCATTCACTTGTGTAGAGACAAAATGTATAATGGTGAGTGTCATTCACTTGTGTAGAGACAAAATGTGTAATGGTGAGTGTCATTCACATGTGTACAGACAAAATGTATAATGGTGAGTGTCATTCACATGTGTACAGACAAAATGTATAATGGTGAGTGTCATTCACTTGTGTGGAGACAAAATGTATAATGGTGAGTGTCATTCACTTGTGTAGAGACAAAATGTATAATGGTGAGTGTCATTCACTTGTGTGGAGACAAAATGTATAATGGTGAGTGTCATTCACTTGTCTAGAGACAAAATGTATAATGGTGAGTGTCATTCACTTGTCTAGAGACAAAATGTATAATGGTGAGTGTCATTCACTTGTGTAGAGACAAAATGTATAATGGTGAGTGTCATTCACTTGTGTAGAGACAAAATGTATAATGGTGAGTGTCATTCACATGTGTACAGACAAAATGTATAATGGTGAGTGTCATTCACTTGTGTAGAGACAAAATGTATAATGGTGAGTGTCATTCACTTGTGTAGAGACAAAATGTGTGTATTCACTTGTGTAGACAAAATGTATAATGGTGAGTGTCATTCACTGTGTGTAGAGTGTCATTCAAAATGTATAATGGTGAGTGTCATTCACTTGTGTAGAGACAAAATGTATAATGGTGAGTGTCATTCACTTGTGTAGAGACAAAATGTATAATGGTGAGTGTCATTCACTTGTGTAGAGACAAAATGTATAATGGTGAGTGTCATTCCCTTGTGTAGAGACAAAATGTATAATGGTGAGTGTCGTTAGCTTGTGTAGAGACAAAATGTATAATGGTGAGTGTCATTCACTTGTGTAGAGACAAAATGTATAATGGTGAGTGTCGTTAGCTTGTGTAGAGACAAAATGTATAATAGTGAGTGTCATTCACTTGTGTAGAGACAAAATGTATAATGGTGAGTGTCATTCACATGTGTACAGACAAAATGTATAATGGTGAGTGTCATTCACTTGTGTAGAGACAAAATGTATAATGGTGAGTGTCATTCACTTGTGTAGAGACAAAATGTATAATGGTGAGTGTCATTCACATGTGTACAGGTGAGTAAGAGACAAAATGTATAATGGTGAGTGTCATTCACATGTGTAGAGACAAAATGTATAATAGTGAGTGTCATTCACATGTGTACAGACAAAATGTGTAATGGTGAGTGTCATTCACTTGTGTAGAGACAAAATGTATAATGGTGAGTGTCATTCACTTGTGTAGAGACAAAATGTATAATGGTGAGTGTCATTCACTTGTGTAGAGACAAAATGTATAATGGTGAGTGTCATTCACTTGTGTGGAGACAAAATGTATAATGGTGAGTGTCATTCACTTGTCTAGAGACAAAATGTATAATGGTGAGTGTCATTCACTGTGTAGTGTATAATGGTGAGTGTCATTCACTTGTGTAGTGTAGACAAAATGTATAATGGTGAGTGTCATTCACATGTGTACAGACAAAATGTATAATGGTGAGTGTCATTCACTTGTGTAGAGACAAAATGTATAATAGTGAGTGTCATTCACTTGTGTAGAGACAAAATGTATAATAGTGAGTGTCATTCACTTGTGTAGAGACAAAATGTGTAATGGTGAGTGTCATTCACATGTGTACAGACAAAATGTATAATGGTGAGTGTCATTCACTTGTGTAGAGACAAAATGTATAATGGTGAGTGTCATTCACTTGTGTAGAGACAAAATGTATAATGGTGAGTGTCATTCACTTGTGTAGTGTAATGTATAATGGTGAGTGTCATTCACTTGTGTAGAGACAAAATGTATAATGGTGAGTGTCATTCACTTGTGTAGAGACAAAATGTATAATGGTGAGTGTCATTCACTTGTGTAGAGACAAAATGTATAATGGTGAGTGTCATTCACATGTGTACAGACAAAATGTATAATGGTGAGTGTCATTCACTTGTGTAGAGACAAAATGTATAATGGTGAGTGTCATTCACTTGTGTAGAGACAAAATGTATAATGGTGAGTGTCATTCACTTGTGTAGAGACAAAATGTATAATGGTGAGTGTCATTCACTTGTGTAGAGACAAAATGTATAATGGTGAGTGTCATTCACTTGTGTAGAGACAAAATGTATAATGGTGAGTGTCGTTAGCTTGTGTAGAGACAAAATGTATAATGGTGAGTGTCATTCACTTGTGTAGAGACAAAATGTATAATGGTGAGTGTCATTCACTTGTGTAGAGACAAAATGTGTAATGGTGAGTTTCATTCACTTGTGTACAGACAAAATGTGTAATGGTGTCATTCCCTTGTGTAGAGACAAAATGTATAATGGTGAGTGTCATTCCCTTGTGTGGAGACAAACACTTAAGCAGTCCTCTATCTTCTTGGTGAGTTGCTGCACACTCTGTGGCAACGATAGGGTTAGTGATATACATTGATATTAAACTGAACTTTAACTTGCAAGCTGGCCTCCTAAGCCATTTAAAAGAGGCCAAGTAGGAAAAATAACTCTTAAGAACAGACTAGACAAGACTCTTGAGCTATATAGGCTAGTCCAAGAAGAAAACTAACTAGACTCCCGTGTGATTAAAAGGAAGTTTAATTGGATTAAAGTCCCAAAGTGATTTAAGAGCACTAGAGCAGCCTCAGACCAGGGACAAGTAAGAAAACTGACTATTGCAGGATTTAAAAGCTGGCTAGACATGATTGAGATTCTTAATGTTAAAATATAAATACTGATAAGTGATTGTAATTATTCTTATTTACTGATAAACTACTTTTCTACAACCAAAAATACATTACTACCTTCTTATAAAAGAAATTTTATGATATTTGGAGACATATACATTGTATAGCTAGAATGAAAAATTTTAATCAACATTCAGTTATTTGATATGTAATCGTACACCTAAGTTAATAATTTATGAAGTAGTTTATCTGGATAAAATACAATCCATACCTAAAATCTTATCCATTTTTTTTCTCAGGTGCGAAAAGTGCTTTGACGTTGACTGCCCAACAGTTGCTGAACCTGTGTCTGAAGCGATTTGCTGAGGTAGGTGATAACACTAAAATTCCTCAATATGAGTGGATGTGTATCTTGTTAATAGTTGACGTGTATCTGGTTCAAAGATGATGTATATCTTGTTCAGAGTTGATGCGTGTTTGGTTCATAGTTGACATTTATCTGGTTCAAAGTTGATGTGTTTCTGGTTCATACTTGACAAATATCTGGTTCAGAGTTAATGTGTATTTGGTTCAGAGTAGATGTGTATTTGGTTCAAACTCAGCAAATGAAAGGTTGTAAAATGTCTAGTCACTCCTTATTACATATTGTGATGTATTTGTAAATATGTTATGATGTACATGGTATATTTTGTTATGGTGTGTGTATCTATGTAGTGTTTTATTTTTCCTTTTCAGAAAGAGGACAAATTGATGAGGCTCGAAAAGGCCATCAATCCTCTACTGGACGACAATGACCAAGTGGCATTCACTTTCATCCTCGAAAATATCATCGCTCAGATGAAGGCAGTAGAAAATGTAAGTTTGTTGTTTGATACGTAATTTATAAAATGCAAACACACCAGACACAATTCTGACTTCAAGTTTGGGAATATTTATGGGGAAATTTGCTAATACTGAATTTCATCTTGTGTTTTACTGACTGCAATTTTCTCTTTCTCTTTATACATTGCTGTTCACATATGATAGAGCTGAAATTAACACTTATTTATCAAAAGTTTGAATTCTTGTATAGAATTGCATTGATTTTGATATGATTTGAATCATAACACCCAGTTATTGTTGTACTGAGCTGTGACGTCTCGTTTTGTTTAGTCCTGGCCATTCCATGCTCCTGTGAATAAGAAGTTTGTTAAGGATTACTATGAAGTCATTCCACATCCAATGGACCTCGGAACACTCCTCAAGGTAAAATAAAAAAAAAAAAAGGTCAAATTATGTAAAAGATTAAAAAGTTCAAACTTTTGAATCATTCATATTTAGGCTAGACCAATTAAAGTGTTGTTTCTTTAAAAAAACTTGATATCAACAGTGGTAAGTGAAACACTGATACATGTATTTCTGAGTTATTTAAATGGGGGAAAGTTGATAGAGGAGAAAAATGGAAAATGTACTTTGTGTTGGTTACCAGGAAAGGAGAATAAAGCTGAACAAAACACCGAAGTTTTTGATATGAAAATGTACTTTGTGTTGGTTACCAGGAAAGGAGAATAAAGCTGAACAAAACACCAAAGTTTTTGATATGTATCATGTTTACCTTGTAGCCATGGCAATGCTATCCTTCTAATTTGCAAAGTGTAAATGAATGTATAAACAAAAAGTATTTAGCTTTACATGTTTTGGTTCAGCACATAGAAATTTTAAACTTTGTTCCTATCACAAGTGATTTTCAAGAAAGTCATTCATCATATATTCATATTTGCAATAAAATCATGTATATTTATATATATATATATATTTATGTCCTTTTTGTCTTCCAGAAAGTCCAAGCTCACAAGTACCAGACACGGGAATCATTCTTGGAAGATTGTGATCTCATACCAATCAACTGCAGCAAATACAACGGAAAAGACAGCCCACTTACAGAAACTGCCTTCAGAATGGTGGATATCTGTAAACAGGCACTGGCTCAGGTAGAGTAACTCATTACTGTATGTCATAGAAACAGGATGACTGTAAGCAGGCTGTTGAAAGGTTTCTTAAGCCGCTTTCATGTGCTGAGGGTTGAATCCTGAAAAGAAATCAACAGATACAGGTCGGAACCAAGGCTGGCCTGTTGAATATTGGGCGCATTCACTTTAAGGGGCCAGCTATACTTGTGCAAAACTATTGACTGTTTTCAAACTTTCTACATGATGTAGGTCACAGTTACAAGAAGTGAGAAATTTGTTAACATATTAAGTAGACAGCAGAGAGATAAGTATTGATAAATGTTCTATCAGTGTATGTGATAATGGTCATTTAGAAAACTATAATATAGGCCATATCGGTTCCAGTGCAATATTGTTTTCATACATTGTACTGTGAGTTCATTACTACTTCTCACTTTTATAGAATGAAGAGCACCTGATCCAGCTGGAGGCTGATATTCGAGCTGCTCAGGAAGCTGCTTTAGAGGCTGTGGAGACTGACAGTATCATGACAGGCACATCAGCCAATCCTGATGACTACAGCCTGTTGGGTAGGTTTTCTAACCTTTTGATTCCCCTCCTATCTTAAACTGTTCCACTTCACACAATTTTCCTTCAACCCTCTTCTACTCTCATCCTTTGCTCCTACTCACTCCACTTTCTTCTTCCCTTTTCATTACCAACTACCTTCTCCATACTCTCTTTCCATCTATTTTCTCCTACCTTCTCCATACTCTCTTTCCATCCATTTCCTACTACCTTCTCCATACTCTCTTTCCAACTATTTTCTCCTACCTTCTCCATACTCTCTTTCCATCTATTTTCTCCTACCTTCTCCATACTCTCTTTCCATCTATTTTCTCCTACCTTCTCCATACTCTCTTTCCATCCATTTCCTAATATGTTCTCCGTGCTCTCTTTCTATCCATTTCCTCCTACCTTCTCCATACCCTTTTTCCCTCCATTTTCTCCTACCCTCTCCTACCCTCTCCATTTTTGCCATCCCTCTACATTTCCATCTTCCCTCTCCATTTCCTCTTGTCCTCTCCATTTCTATCTTCCCTCTCCATTTCCTCTTGTCCTCTCCATTTTCTCTTGTCCTCTCCATTTCCTCTTAGCCTCATCATTTCCTCCTTCCCCCTTTATTTCTCTCTCGTTTTCTCTAACCCTACTCTATAAGTCTGTATAACTCCACAGTGATTACAAGTGGTACAGTCAATAGCTGCTAGTCTGATTTGTCAGACTCACATCTCTCATTCTTTACTTACTAATGTGCATCTTAAGGATGATAAACAAATAGCTGATTCTAACACATTTATCTAAACTCATTGGTTTAGGTTATTGAGAAATACCTTCACTGGTTTGTAGGTATGGACAATGAGAGTATGGATGAGGGGAACAGTTTGGGGACATCAAGAGAAAACATCACCATAGCAGAGGACAATAGCAGTCCATCAAAACGCTGGGCGGGAGACGACTCTGGCATGTCTGGAGGGGTAAGACTGTTCAGTATTTAAATATTTTTTCAAGCATTGATACAATTTTCTGTCTTACTTAGCTTGTTTATATAAACAGCCTGAAAACCTAGCTTTAGGAGAAGCTATTCTTATTTGTGTTTACTTTTCAGAAGTCTTAGTGTTAATCTTGTTTTTGTTCACATTTTTCCTAGTTTTCTTGAATCTAAGTTTGGACTATGTTTGCATGTTGGTATTTTCGTGCTGTTTTTTTCTACTTGTCAGAATGATGATGAGGGAGTTTATACATGACAATATCTTATAACTATAGTTTTGATACGACCACCAAGTTCAATAATATTTTCTTTGAAGTATGGAAGGTCAGAATACTTGTAAAATTAGGTTTGAATAAAAAATCTTAGGTTAAAGTCTTTTTCAGGAGTTGATACATAATGTCAAGAATCTACTGGAAATTCTGTTCATTTTTTTATTGCTCTGGTCATTTATGATCTCACCAGTGTCCATGGCATTGTTAGGTATATCAGTGAGATTTTCTTTCAGTTATTTTACAAAATGACCTATGTTAATCTGGGCTGTATTTTGCACTAATCAAGTCTGGGGCTGTTTGTTTAAGAATCTGACCTCTGCTAATTCAATAGGCACTGTAGATAGCATTCTACTGGTGGAAGAAACGGTTTATAATGTTACTGCTATATTGTAGGCAGTGCCAGAGGAGTATGACTCCGAGTTTGTAGATGTGGAGGGAGATGAAGAAGGCGATGTTGAAGGAGATGAAGATAATGCTGTGGACATGAGCTTTAGTCAGCAGAGCAGTGACCAAACATCGGACCAGGTACATTACTGCTGAAGTTAATCGGTTCTTTTTCTAGATTTCATTTTGGTTTCCAATACATAATCTATCTTCACAGCTACTACCTTTCTTCACTTCTTAATCACTAAATTTTACTGGAATTGATACAAGGTGTGCATAATACTAGATTGTTTATTGAAACAGTTTCATATAGATGATTGGTTAGATAGGAGAGTAATGTTCAACATGTATATCAGAAATCTTTTCATGTAGATAGACCAGTTTAGTTTATCTATAATGTGATAGTAACTTAACGAAACATTTCTGATAATATTGATTTTCATGGTTAGTTTTTCTTTTGAATGTTTTAATGTCTCTATTGAATTTTACTGAATTAAATGGAATTGATTACCTGCTTACTACTTGTTGCCTAGGTGATGAACACCACAGGTGAGGTGGACGAGTCATTGGCACAGGACCTACAACTTACACCTGAAAATTCCGACAATGAGGACCAAGTGATAGGTGGGTTAAGGGTGTAACAAAAGACAGTGGAGATTGTCCTTTTTTTGTGGTTATAATTTACCAATATAAAGATTGTGATTCAGAAAAATTGTTGAAAGACTAAACTGATTGTAAAAGACATGGATTTATTAATATAGAACATGGATTCTTTGGATGTTATTTGCTGCAGTGGAAAGTTATAACATTTGTTTTAATTTGATCCAGTATCAAAATAATTCAAAGAATTCTGTTGTAAAACCAAGAGGTGTTTAATGTAGTAGTGGTGTACTGTCAACTTTTACCCAGTTTGAGGTTTCGGCAGTGATGTTTACTGTAAGAAATTAACTTTACATGTACATTATATGGTGTTTACCATTGTTTTTTAGGTAAGCAAAGTGATAGTGAAGAGGAAGGCGACACAAGCATGGACATGCAGACATATGGGGATGGGCAACAATACTATGATGGTACTGCCCAGTCTTACCTGGCCCCACCTCCTCAGGATGTTGATGAAAATAGCTTTGACCCCTCCGACTTCTTCATGCATAGTGCTCTTGCCAGCGAGGCTGCTGCTCAACATGTGATGGAAAACAAAGAGGGTAACGATATTAATATGGACCTGCAGGTCTCGGAGTCTGAGGAAAGTGACGCCGACCAGGAGGGAGCAGAACAGGGGGAAGACCAATCCAATGATGGCTTTGATATAGATGAATTCCTACAGTGATTTTAGGAAAGTTGGGATGAATATATGATCATCATTTTGATATCGACGTGTCTTAGTTACTTTGTCTGGATGGCTCAAGGTCACCAACCAGATACTCATTACAGAAACATTTTCTGCTGCGATGAAAGGTCAGGTGTTGCCCTTAAAAAATGTACCCGTCTGATATCAGATGTTACACAGCTGACAGTATTTTAGTGCTAGAGAACATGTTTAAGTTATACTCCACATATTGTTGGGTACAAATGATCAGTGGCCATCACTACAGTTTCTCGATCATAACATTGAACAACTCATCAATCATGTGATCATTTTATCATCAAAATATTATTTATTTTTACCTGAATCATGATAATTTGTACTTTTCAGGTGGTTATTTTGATTATTCTGAGATAAAATTTCGGGTAAATCTATCTGACAACAAAGACACTCTCATTATTGGTCTGTTTATAATCATCTCACAATATTTTTATCTTTATATTTTTGACCAATCACAGTAGAGCATATCTTTACTCCTGTGTCACTTCCTTTTGAACTAACTGATTAACATGACAATGTTACTCAGACATCATGAGGCAAGTCATGGTAATAAGTGTACTCTAATGCCTTCGTGGCTGGTAGACACAGACAGCAATTTCAGAAGATGTGATATTCTTCTTTTCAAATTTGTGGATATGTGTATAAAATACCAATGAGTGATATGTATGAGTGTACAGGTGTCCATGTAAATGTTTGTGACTGTATCTTCTCCTATTTGATGTTGGTATAGTTACTTTGGCTGGTACAAATCGTTATGTAGAATGAGACTTACTGGAGAACTTGTTAGAAATGGAGATTAGGTGAGATTTGAGTGAGATGAGATGGACAACTTGTCCTAAATAAGGGATGTACTAGATGTTTGAGTGAGATGAGAACTTGTCTAGGATGTCCATGAAACATCAATGTATAGTGACTGAAAGGGTTACGTGTGAAGTTGGATAGAAATAAAATCAAACAGCTGAAATTTTGTAGATTTTGTTTTGTTTTGTATACTTAGTGGTGTATTAATTGGAAATAGTGGAACATCCATAGCTCCGCATAAATATGTAGACCAAACTCACTCATATCCTTAGTTCAGCATAAATATGTAGACCAAACGCACTCATATCCTTAGCTCAGCATAAATATGTAGACCAAACGCACTCATATCCTTAGCTCAGCATAAATATGTAGACCAAACTCACTCATATCCTTAGTTCAGCATAAATATGTAGACCAAACGCACTCATATCCTTAGCTCAGCATAAATATGTAGACCAAACGCACTCATATCCTTAGCTCAGCATAAATATGTAGACCAAACTCACTCATATCCTTAGCTCTACAGAAAAGTGTAGGCTACACTCACTCATATCCTTAGCTCTACAGAAAAGTGAAGACTATATTCACACACTGCCTTAGCCCTACAGAAAAGTGTAGGTACACTCATACATATCCTTAGCTCTTCAGAAAAGTGTAGGCTACACTCACACACAGCCTTAGCTCTACAGAAAAGTGTAGCTACACTCACACACCGCCTTAGCTTTACATAGATATGTAGACCAAACTCACTCATATTCTTAGTGTAACAGAGGTCATTATTTATTTCAATGCCTCCGCTAGGAATCGAACCTGGGACCCCTGGCGTACTAGTCTGATGCTCAACCAATCGAGCTAAAGAGAAGTTCTCTCTAGCTGAGTGGTATTTTGCGGCTAGTATTTTACCAGGGTTACACACTCCCCCTCCAGGAAATAACTTGTCCTCGAGTTTCCAGGGGTTACAGCGATGCTGGTGGGGCATGGCTAAGTACAATTCCCGGGTCCCTACATGGGCGCCAATGTTACAGAGGTCATTATTTATTTCAATGCCTCTGCTAGGAATCGAACCCAGGACCCCTGGCGTACTAGTCTGACGCTCAACCAATCGAGCTAAAGAGAAAAGTTCTCTCTAGCCGAGTGGTATATTGCAGCTAGTATTTTACATTAGCTCTACAGAAAAGTGTAGCTACACTCACACACAGCCTTAGCTTTACATAAATATGTAGACCAAACTCATATCCTTAGCTCTACAGAAAAGTGTAGACTATATTCACATACAGCCTTAGCTCTACAGAAAAGTGTAGACTAAATTCACACACAGCCTTAGCTCTACATGAAAATGTAGATTAAACCACACTAACCCCTAGTAGTGTACTTTCATGAGAGATATCAAATTAAAGTTTGCGCCCCATGATGAAATATAACTTTCATTCAGCTAGAAACAGTATTCTGTTAATTACATTTTCTACACACCTTTCATTAGTGTCAATTTGATTTTGCCACTTTTGATATCTGATCTCTATTGTCTGTTATAATTACTCTTGTGGACATATATTTCTCATTTATGATGCAGATATTCAAATAACTTAACTTAAAGTAAGTAAAAACAACACATGAAATACTTATGATTTACAGTTAGGTAAATTTCCTACCATTTCACTTGGCAACCAGAGTTGTCGTCTCTGAAGGCAGCAATTCACTCTGAGAGAATTGATACTCCTTATACTGTGATCTGAGTGGTCAAAAATGAATGAACATGAAAACTTATTATTTTCACCTCATGAAAATATCACATTTTCACCATTAAACCTTATATTTCACTGTAGAAAATGAAATACATTATAGAGCGCATGTTGTTAAAAGTCCAGGTAAATCTACAGACAAGATAGAATCAGCTCAAACTAGTGATCAAAATCTAGGTTTTTAAAATGTTTAAAATGTATTTTGGCAATGGCAGAAGAAGGACTTTGCCCAAAGGCCACCTGTATGACACAAATAGCTGTCTATGAACGCCACCTGTATGGAAAAAAATCTGTGTTTGAAGGCCAACTGTATGAAACAAATATCTGTCTATGAATGCCACTTGTACAAATACTTGTGTTCTGTATACAGAAAATCTAACCAACCAACCAACCAACTTCTACGCACATTCATTCTTATTCAGGTTTTGCTTGAAAAGAAAAGAGAAGAAACATTTGATTATTCAAATGGAGATTTTATTTGGCTTTTTCATCATATTAGTTTTATGTTATTATGCATAATCATTCATCACACTTTTGATATCAGTCATCCACATATTTTCTATGTATTATTTAGACATGAAAATGAAAACCATTATGAAATTAACTTATCTAAATTTCTTCAAAATGTAATAAATTCTTTCAAAAGATAAAATGATACTTGAACAACATTTTTGATGCATGGTATAAGAAGCATTGTTATGACTAAGATAATCCAGGTAAAATTCTATTCCTTTATAAAATCAATAGTTCTTTGAGAAACTAAATATCAATTTGATTCTAGCTGCTTACTACAATAGAAATAAAATGGAATGTGATTTATATAAAGAGAATGGAAAACATAAAAAGCAAACATTATAAAAAATAGAAATAATTTTGGAATAATTTTTAAAACACAATATAACCCTACAAAATTATCAAACAGAATCTTAAACAATATATGAAAGCTTGCCAAACTTGGCTGTCACAAATCTAATGTTAAGATTTCAAAACAGTTGAACTTTCTTAGCCGAACAGCTACATGAACAAAATGTTACTTTAACACTGATTAAGGAGGTAGATATTACATGCTATCATCTGTTTCAGGTTCCTTAACTACCATGTTTCCAGGAATCACTCTTTTATGAAAATATGAATATGAAGACTACACCTTACAAATGTAGATTTCCTTGAGATATATAAAACTCCTCTCCTTTACAAACAAAACTGCCATGAAAAACAACCTTTTTTCATGCAGAGGTGGAGAGAAATTCCACAAAGGAGGTTTTCAAACAAGGTACAATTTGTAAAAGTGGGTGTTTACCTGAAGATATTAATTCTCTCACACAGCTAGGCATGATATCAGCTCAATAATGTCAAATACAACAACCTAGGTTTTCTTAATATTTTTTCAAACCTAATTTTTTGGGGAAAAAAAGAAAGAAAGAAATACCAACATGTCAACATATTTATAACCAAAAATCGAATCAAATAAAACCATAAACAAAAGAAAGATTTACAGCGAGATTCGATCCAGGTGTTCTGGAAAAGTAAGTGTCCTCTGCTTCATCAATGACAGCCGACATAAACTTTTGGAAAAATTTCTATTATAGTTAGTTGTAACCTGATTGAATCAGATTGAAATGCAAAGGTGGTCTTATTGCAGGAGAAATAAACCTATCATACACACAGGAAGATATTTTCTGCACACCTTTCTTACTCTCAGCAATTCTACACTAACAGAAATGGACAAAATTTCCTGTAAACTTTCGACAAAATTTAGGAAATGTTTCCTGGTTCAAGAAGTAAAATTTCTTTACATACAACAGGACAGAATGAAAAGGTTAGAATGACATCTGTACATACACATCTGTATATTGACATCTGTACATACAACAGTTCTGTACATACAACAGGACATGACATCTGTACTACAACAAAAAACATCTGTACATACAACAGGACAGAATGACATCTGTACATACAAGGTGACATCTGTACATACAACAGGACAGAATAACATCTGTACATACAACAGGACAGAATGACATCTGTACATACAAGAGGACAGAATGACATCTGTACATACAAGAGAACAGAATGACATCTATACATACAACAGGACAACAGGACAGAATGACATATGTACATACAACAGGACAGAATGACATTTGTACATACAACAGGACAACAGGACAGAATGACATATGTACATACAACAGGACGGAATGACATCTGTACATACAAGAGGACGGAATAACATCTGTACATACAAGAGGACAGAATGACATCTATACATACAACAGGACAACAGGACAGAATGACATATGTACATACAACAGGACAGAATGACATCTATACATACAACAGGACAACAGGACAGAATGACATATGTACATACAACAGGACAGAATGACATCTGTACATACAACAGGACAACAGGACAGAATGACATATGTACATACAACAGGACGGAATGACATCTGTACAGACAAGAGGACAGAATGACATCTGTACATACAAGAGGACAGAATGACATCTGTACATACAAGAGGACAGAATGACATCTGTACATACAAGAGGACGAAATAACATCTATACATACAACAGGACAGAATGACATCTGTACATACAACAGGACAACAGGACAGAATGACATCTGTATATACAACAGGACGGAATGACATCTGTACATACAAGAGGACAGAATGACATCTGTACATACAAGAGGACAGAATGACATCTGTACATACAAGAGGACGGAATGACATCTGTACATACAAGAGGACAGAATGACATCTGTACATACAACAGGACAGAATGACATCTGTACATACAAGAGGACAGAATGACATCTGTACATACAAGAGGACAGAATGACATCTGTACATACAAGAGGACAGAATGACATCTGTACATACAAGAGGACAGAATGACATCTGTACATACAAGAGGACAGTATGACATCTGTACATACAACAGGACAGAATGACATCTGTACATACAACAGGACAGAATGACATCTGTACATACAACAGGACAGAATGGCATCTGTACATACAACAGGACGGAATGACATTTGTACATACAACAGGACGGAATGACATCTGCACATACAACAGGACAGAATGACATCTGTACATACAATAGGACAGAATGGCATCTGTACATACAACAGGACAGAATGACATCTGTACATACAACAGGACAGAATGACATCTGTACATACAACAGGACAGAATGACATCTGTACATACAAGAGGACAGAATGACATCTGTACATACAACAGGACAGAATGACATCTGTACATACAACAGGACAGAATGACATCTGTACATACAACAGGACAGAATGACATCTGTACATACAAGAGGACAGAATGACATCTGTACATACAACAGGACGGAATGGCATCTGTACATACAACAGGACAGAATGACATCTGTACATACAACAGGACAGAATAACATCTGTACATACAACAGGACGGAATGACATCTGTACATACAAGAGGACAGAATGACATTAATACATACAATAGAATAGATTAGCTTCAGTTCACACAACAGGACGATATGAACTCAGATGAGATTCAAATACTTAGGTTAAATTTCAATAATAAGGAAACCAATTTTGACATGATTTATAAGATAATAAAAAAAAAAGACATGAAGGAATAATACAGGATGTTCTCATAAACACCATTACAGTACTCTGATTGTTTCTTATTTCAAGAGAGAATATTTTCCACCAAACTTAAAAATTATGTATGTTAGGCTATGTAGGACAAACTAAAGGGTAAAAACAATCATAATTATTTTGAAACATTTCTTAAAAAAATTAATTCAAACAAATTGTTATACATGACATAACGAATCACCGGATATTTCTGGACATGTTTTCACTGCCTAGAAATGTATGTATGGAATAGCTATAGTGTTATCTCCTCGTGGTGTTAAGCAGGTATAATAATCAACTGATGACATTTTATGAGATATTGAGCACAACTGAAAATAATTGCATGAATTTTTAGAATGACTCGATAAAATGCTGTGTAAAGGACATTTTTATCCTGTGTTGAGCAATGGATTTGATGAAAATGAATAAGAGAGCTAAAGGGTTGTGTGAAAGTTGTGAATTTTCTTTTTTAAAGTAAAATGATGGGGACTAGTTTACACAGAAATCAATTTTGTCTTAAACAATCCTGTTGGAACTTTTTAAACAAACCGTGATAAACGTACATGTGGCATATCTCCTTAATAGATAACAGGATTAAATATTCAATGCCATATTAGACCTTCAGTAAATAAATTAAATATTGCCATATACACTCATGTAATGAAAAGAAAAAAATGGATTATAATTAGGAATTACTGAGATCATCTATACGAATCACAGCCAGTATACAAAACATGTCTAGCTGTTTCAGGAATGTTACATGAACCGATTTAAAGGAAAAAAACATAAACTTGACCATGAATCCTTAAACACTTAAAAACCAGTTTTCTTAAGTGTACTGAATATTCTGATAAAACCTTGTCTAGTTAAAAAAGCAACAGAACATTGAGGGTAAAGGATGGACATTTGGGTAATTTGGCAGTTCTACATACATTTCCTGGTCGAGGTAATAAAGCATTCACAGCGAGAACTTATCAGGACAATATTAAAATGATAAACAGATATAGCAACTTTGATCTTTACATGAAAGTAAAAATAAATATACCCTGTAATAAGAAACAGTATTTATACTAAAATGACATTAGCTAGGACATCAAATCAATTTGTTCAAAAGACATGCTCATCTCTGCCACTGAAGGCTAATTCTCATTATTTGTCAGTACCTGACAACAACCTTTATCTTGTCTCGTATGTTTGTCACCTGTACATGTTAATACAGGCCTTACAAGTCTTCATAAGGATCAAATCTGTCCTTATTTCATTAACGAACAGTCAATCTAATGAATGAAAATGGACACGTCATGATGAACTCTGCCACTGGGGTATTCTACACCGCAGAACGCATTTATGTATTAGAATGCTAGGTCTGTTTTTATTTCTTGTGGTCTACATTGTTAGATGAATAATAAACCAAGTTGGTTTGTATTAACATATGCAAATCCATCATCCATGATGTATGCCTTGATTCCATTTAAGATATAAATAAACTCAACTGTACCCACCACTGAACAAAGTCTCAATGTACAAATACTTGGTGATAATACTGAACTCTGTCATTTGGTGTACGAAGTATCATTGCACAAATACTTGGTGATAATACTGAACTATTTCATTTGGTGTAAATTGTGCACCATACGAAATATCATTGCACAAAGACTTGGTATGACCTTGAACTCTAATAGTAGGTGTAAAGTGTACACGATACAATGTACCATTGCACAAACACTTGGTATGACCTTGAACTCTGTCAGTGGGTATAAAGTGTACACCATATGAAGTATCAATGCATGAGTACTTTGAGTTGAACTTGAACTCTGTCACTGGCTGTAAAATGTACATCATACGAAGCATCATTGTACAAATACTTGGTATGACCTTGAACTCTGTCACTGGCTGTAAAATGTACACCATACAAAGTATCAATGCATGAATACTTTGAGTTGACCTTGAATTCTGTCACTGGCTGTAAAATGTACACCATACAAAGTATCAATGCATGAATACTTTTTGTTGACCTTGAATTCTGTCACTGGCTGTAAAATGTACACCATACAAAGTATCAATGCATGAATACTTTTTGTTGACCTTGAACTCTGTCACTGGCTGTAAAATGTACACCTTACAAAGTATCAATGCATGAATACTTTGAGTTGACCATGAATTCTGTCACTGGCTGTAAAATGTACACCATACAAAGTATCAATGCATGAATACTTTTTGTTGACCTTGAACTCTGTCACTGGCTGTAAAATGTACACCATACAAAGTATCAATGCATGAATACTTTTTGTTGACCTTGAACTCTGTCACTGGCTGTAAAATGTACACCATACAAAGTATCAATACATGAAATGAAAACTTGTGATAATACAGATGAATGCAAATCTCATTTTTAGAACTTTTGAATAAATAATAAGAAAAATATAATCAGGGTTACATACAACCCAGTCTATACAGATATCTGTGAACATAACAAGATTTTTGACACATCCATTTCGTCAGAAAGGATTTATCCTCAGAGCTGAGCCAAGGGGTGTAAATGGGTTGACCTTAGCCCACATGAGGGCCTCATTAGGAGACACTGCTGACTTCCCATCTTCCAGAAAGTAAGCAAGACCCTGAAACATAATGTCAGGCATTTTACTATATCATGTAACATGTTGACATTGATTTTTGTTTATTTTTAACAACCTAGATATCTCTTCAGTTTGTAATGTTTACAAATTCACATAACCATTATAATTTTAAATTGTTTGAATTTGAAATGCTCTGTGCCATAATTGACGATGTTTTGAAACTTTGAACATTTAGTGTTTCACCTAAGGGCTTTAAACTTCCAAAACACAGTGTAAGTTTATGTTGCCTTACACAAAAATAACAGTTCTTAACCAAAGCTGGTGAGAAAATGTTGCATTATGCATTAATTTTAAGTATGTTATTGATATTCTATAATTTCATTTATTTGTCTCGAAAATCTACTATATTTCTACAATGACCTTGAGAATACCAGTACTGTACTGCCTTTGATACATTTTTGTGAAAAACATTTGACCTTGAGAATACCAGTGATTTTTGACCTTTGGTACATAATTGTAAATGACCTTTGTCCATTAGAATACTAATGCTGTTTGACCTTTGGTACATGTTTAAAATAGATATTTGACTTTTAGAACATCTGTGTTGTTTGACCTTTGATACATACCAGAGTTCGTTGTCCTGAAATACAGGAGACATGAATGTCGGAATGAGTTGGTAGATTAGAGCTGGCCATACAGTCAGGACCGAGACTACGGAGTTCCTCATCCACTCCAGCTCGTTCTATCAGTCTCTGATAAATTGCGATTACTTCAGGGGACAGGGTTGCTGCTTTCAAATCAAAGTTACTTCTGAAACAAGAAATTATTTGAGCTGAGATGAAAAATGGTTGAAAAGAAAAAAGACTTTAACTTGGATTTTCTATTCCTTTCAATGAGAAATTTTAAAATTTGCTTTACACTAAATTTCTGATGTAAGTGCTTATGTCAGGCAATGGTTAAAACTTTTCTCTCTGTTTTAGAGTGAATAATTGTCTTTTTTTGCTTTTGAAAATGATCAAATAATAAGAATATTAGTTACTCTGCTCAATATTTTTTCAGTTGAAACATCTTAAAAAATTGTTCTTGAAAACAAATTTGAAATGCTGATCTAGAACTAGAAATGTTTGAGATTCTCAGGTATATACAACTTGAAGCGGTTTTATTAGGGGATGTCTGATGTAGACTTACCTGCTGTCTCTATATTTCTCCACACTTCTCCAGGCCGTAAGCTCATCGTTGATGCTTGTGTCATTAATGGATAGATGGAGATCAGTCTTCTGTAAAATATTTCTTGCATGTGCTAGCAGGTACCCGACTAAGGAATTATAACCATTTTTTATAGCCATCAGGGCTCCTATATAAGCTGACAGGCACAACAGCTCAAATTTAAGCCTACAACATAGGAATGTAACATTTCAAAGTTAGTCAGTATCATAGCAATAATTCAAAGTTAATCTGTATCATAGCAACACCCCAAATTTAGTCTGTATCATAGCAACACCCCAAATTTAGTCTGTATCATAGCAAACACCCCAAAGTTAATCTGTATCATAGCAACACCCCAAATTTAGTCTGTATCATAGCAAACACCCCAAATTAAGTCTGTATCATAGCAAACACCCCAAAGTTAATCTGTATCATAGCAACACCCCAAATTTAGTCTGTATCATAGCAAACACCCCAAATTAAGTCTGTATCATAGCAAACACCCCAAAGTTAGTCTGTATCATAGCAACACCTCATAAAAACACCTCAAAATCTGTTTGTATCATAGCAACAACCCAAGTTTAGTCTGTATCATAGCAACATCCCAAATTTAGTCTGTATCATAGCAACACCCCAAATTTAGTCTGTATCATAGCAAACACCCCAAATTTAGTTTGCATCATAGCAACACCCAAATTTAGTCTGTATTATAGCAAACACCCCATAGTTAGTTTGTATCATAGCAACACCTCAAGTTTAGTCCATATCATAGCAACACCCCATAGTTAGTTTGTATCATAGCAACACCCCAAGTTTAGTCTGTATCATAGCAACATCCCATAGTTAGTCTGTATCATAGCAATAACTAGAATTTGTCTGAATAATAGTATCACCTCCACATCCTATAATATATAGACTCCACTTAAAATAGACACTGAAGTAACAACAAGTGTTTACTGATCAGAATCTAATAATTCTCAAGTACAACACAGACCAGCACATTACATCAAAACAACAGAGCACCACAAGCTCTGTAACAGACCTCCTACAATTAAAACCTAAATTGTCAACACTTCAGAGGAGATAACTATGTAAATGAGTCCTTCTCCTATACATGTATGTAACTATAGTACACTAACACTTTGTCATAGACCTTTTTACTACTCTTTTATATACCATTGACCAAAAGCCCAGATAAATACACTTATTTGCCTTTAGACACATCTCTACAATAAAAAACACACAGTATACCGTAATACAATGGAATGCCTTTCCAATAGCAGCAATACAATGTACAACACAAGAGGACTTCAAGGCACTTAACTGCTACAGAGTACTGTAAGTCCTTACAACCAGGGAAAAACCTAGTGAATTCTGCTGTATACTTATCATCTGTTCACATGATAAAAAACTAAAGAAATTACATGATAAAATGTCTGTGGAGACATGAATGCCCCCGCCCCCGCCCCCCCCCCCCCCCCCCCCCCCCAACTAAAGAAATTATATAAAGAAATAATTTGGGACGCGACGGGACGGGACGGGGGGCATAAAAAGGAGAAATACCTGCATGCTACAACAAGCACATAATGACAGATTTCCCATCTTTATGTCACATGACACTGTCAAAAGACTTCTTGACAGCTCAGTGTTGATGACTTTTGTGTATGATGTGTGATTAAACAGCAATTTCAAATTTCCATTCTCAACTTATCTGTATTATGTACAAAGTAATAAAATAAAGGACTTATGCCATAAACACTCAAAAGAGAATTACTTCCCCTTAAAGTTTAGATTATATATATCTCACTGACTAACATAACTACATACCTGGTACATAACATCACAAAAGCTTTGGCCAAGTCCCACCATCAGTATATACAAACTTTAACTTACTGACCAAGTCATCCACTGCAACAGTGTCTTGGCTGTAAGTTTTATGGTACAAACACTATCTTATCCAAATCAAATTCTGGGATTGTAACCTAGAGGACAACATCAGTTCTGTATGGGATCTGTGAGTTTATGGTTATTTTTATAAATATGTACTTACGTTTCTGCTTTATGTTGCTGGAGCTTGTCGGAGCGGATACAGCCCAATAACTGTAACATAGGGAAGATGCTGTCCACTGACCACCTTGGCTTGGACATCTGACCTGTCAGGGGGCAGAAATGATGTTTAAATGTATATTATCATACAATCTTTTAGTATGAAGCTTGTTTGAACACTTAAAACACGTTGGTTTTGCAAAATGGAAAATGTTTACTATGTTTAATAGTTTTGAATGAATCTATTCAACAGTTAAGAGTAATTCTTTTTAAAGGAAATAAATCTCTTTAAACACTGTCTTGACGAGAAGAGCTTAACATTATCATACATGTATGATAATTACAGACAGATATAAGCTATTAGATAGGACAGGTTTGAAAGCCATATCTATCAACTGAAATAAAAAAAAAATTTAGTATCTGTCCATGTTACTTGATTTCAATTTAAAGTGAAAGTATCAGTAGTTGGGTTGGAAATAACTGACCTTTGACCTCTTGTAGGCCGATCTCTAACCCCAGCTCTGGAGTAGTGGATAGTAGGTAGAACTTCACACATTGGAATACGTCAAGCTTGAGCTTTAGAGTCTCTGCCTGATGTGTGCACTCCTCAAGGGACGGTAGACCTGCCTATAAAATGTAAGCAGATCAAACTGCAGTAAAACCCTGGCCTTAAACCAAATCATTATGAATAAGATGATTTTTGTGATATCAAACTAAATCAAAATGTTTGTCTCTTTCTCTTCATTTATCCAGGTATGTATTTTAAACAAACTTCTCTGCTTACAAGCATGCATGTCCTGCTCCTTCTAAGTCCACATCCTCTTAAGTCCTACCCCCTAAATTTCTCTTCTCTTACTTTATCCTTGTTGCCCTCATCCGCCCATGCCATGCCATCCTACTACCAGCCTGCATAATTTCTGCCCTCATTCACACAGGCCACATCTTACCATCTTTCCAAATCCCCCATCCTCCCCAATCTTCATCTTCCTTTGCCCTCTTCCTCCTAAATTCTCATCCTCCCCTGTCTTCACTCTCCCAGCCCTCTTCCCTGTTGATTATCTCCCCTTGTTGTCATCTTCCCCACAAAATGAAGGCTATCTGACCTTGACATATTTCTGCTGTCTATCTCTATTTGAATTATATTACCCTGGAGTGAAGCAGATTGATCTCATCCATACTGGCAGCACATCTAGCACAGCACTTGGCAAGAAGTAGATCTGGGTCTGGCAGAAGCTTGAGTATATCCACAGCTAAATCCCTGTCAAATTTAAGAAATCCCACTTGTATTACAAACATTGTTGTGACTGCTAATGCAGAGATCAAGATGTACTTATTCTACAAGATATATACAAGGAATGAAACAAATCCTTATCTCCCTAACAATAATTCTTACATTACTGCAGCATAAACACTAAATTTCTCGCTTCTACATTGTATTCACATCACCATGACAACCTACCCTTGACAAAATTATCTATTTTACCATGACTACATACCCTTCACACAATTATTTATCTTACCATGATAATCAGCCATTTACACTGATAGTTACACCATTATGACAACCTGCTATTTACATGAATGTTTACATCACCTTGACAACCAACCATTTACACAGATATTCACAGCAGCCTGACAACTTACCATTTAAACAACTATGACAACATGATTGTAACCTACTATTTATACAGATAACTAAATCATCATGACAACCTACCATTTACATAGATGTTCACATCAGCCTGACAACCTACCATTTACATAGATGTTCACATCAGCCTGACAACCTACCATTTAAATAGATGTTCACATCAGCCTGACAACCTACCATTTACATAGATGTTCACATCAGCCTGACAACCTACTATTTAAATAGATGTTCACATCAGCCTGACAACCTACCATTTACATAGATGTTCACATCAGCCTGACAACCTACCATTTACATAGATGTTCACATCAGCCTGACAACCTACCATTTAAATAGATGTTCACATCAGCCTGACAACCTACCATTTACATAGATGTTCACATCAGCCTGACAACCTACCATTTAAATAGATGTTCACATCAGCCTGACAACCTACCATTTACACAGATGTTCACATCGTCGTGACAGGTATTCTATAGCTAAGTTGGTCTGTTTAGGTGTGTTACCCAAGACAGTTCCTATGGAAACAGCAAGCTCAAGTTCATGACCTTGAATTAACCGCCAAACAGCGCTCTGAAAGATCACATAATAAGCATGTTTAGTACAACTTCTCCAGTTCATTTGCCTTCAATAAATATTACAAGAATATATATCAACTGTATACACTAATGCACAGTCAAAAGTAAAAACAAAATTAAATATGAAATATAAAACACAGATTTATTAATGATACAATTAGATGATTTATAAATATATGAAGGAAAAGATAAGCTCACCTCACAATCATTGACAGCTAAGTGACAGCATGCTGCCAGTTCGGTGAAACCATTGTTGAAATACCAGTCAGCTAAATGCTGGGCACTGTGATTCAGTAATCTAAAATAAAATGAAATGAATACAAAGTTACTGAGAATTTCTTTAGAATATCATTCTCTTTGTTTTGTCTTGACCTCATAGTATGGATTTTTTGTGTACTTAAAATGTTCCACAACATTATCCCAACCTTGACATGTTTGTGTTTTGTCAGTGTTCCAAAACATTGTCCTGACCTTGACATTTTTGTGTACTGGCAGTTTTCCATAATATCTTGGCATTGACCTTGACATTTTTGTGCATGTTCTGTGTTCCACAATGTTGTCTGACCTTGACATTTTTGTGCTGGTGCAGTGTTCAACAAAGTTGTCTGACCTTGACATTTTTGTGCTGGTGCAGTGTTCCACAATGTTGTTCTGGCATTGATTTTTACATGTACTTTCAACAGAAAGGGCTGTGTAAGCAAAAACATAAAACAGGCAATAGACTTACTGTAAATGTGTAGCACTGGGTTCTGTGGTACTGTTACACTTTGTCACTGAACTGATGGGGGCTGGATTTGGCTGTAGACCATCACAGGCCACCTGGGAGGCAAGCAAGGCATCAGTAGCCTGGCCATGAGATGTGAAGTAGTGGACAAGTGTCTCTATGTCTCCTGTAGCCATGCTGTAAGGTATAACTTCTTTCTTGTCATCCTTCAGCAGGTAAGCTGTATATCTGATAACAATAAATTCACAATTATTTACTATCTCAATATACTTGTAATATAGGTCTGCCAAAGACATTCTGTGGATCTATAAATTATATCTCATACACTTGACACTTGTGATGTAAGGAAATCCTTTTCTATTTATAGTCATTATGACCTTGATCTTTGACCTTTCACTGTGAAGTTCAATATCCAGAACATCCAGTAAGAAACCTGGTAGTTAAGTCGAGTTCATGAATTCAGGTTATTATAAAGGAGCCAATTTTCTAGTCATGGTGAGTGACCATGACCTTTGACCTTACAGTATGAAAAGTAAACTAGAAATTGCATTTCAGTCAGGAAGACTGGTATTTCTCAAAGGTCCAACAAATCTCAAACTTTGTAACTATTTATAATTTTGATAATATTATTTTGATGATAATTTTTAAAAAAAAATAGTGATGAAAAAGAAATGTTGACACACAATGTGTCTACACTATTACTAATTAAGGTATGAAAATAATGAATGGCAGACTTACCTTTTGGCTAGAGAGTGCCAGTATTCTATAGAAACACCTGGTGCTACTGACAAAGCTTTCTGCCACTGTAACAATACATAAGAGATCTTCATCACAAAACAGAAACAGTCCATAGTCCTTCCCTAATAAAGGTTGTCTATCTACCTAACTGTAGTGTCTATAGTCCCTCACAGGTAGGGGTTGTCTATTTCCCTTACTGTACTGCCCATAGTCCCTCAAAGGTAGAGGTTGTCTATTTACCTAACTGTAGTGTCTATAGTCCCTCACAGGTAGGGGTTGTCTATTTACCTAACTGTAGTGTCTATAGTCCCTCACAGGTAGAGGTTGTCTATTTACCTAACTGTAGTGTCCATAGTCCCTCACAGGTAGGGGTTGTCTATTTACCTAACTGTAGTGTCCATAGTCCTTCAAAGTAGGGGCTGTCTATTTACATAACTGTTGTGTCTATAGTCCCTCACCAGTAGGGATTGTCTATTTACCTAACTGTAGTGTCTATAGTCCCTCACAGGTAGGGGTTGTCTATTTCCCTTACTGTACTGCCCATAGTCCCTCAAAGGTAGAGGTTGTCTATTGACCTAACTGTACTGCCCATAGTCCCTCACAGGTAGGGATTGTCTATTTACCTAACTATAGTGTCCATAGTCCCTCACAGGTAGGGATTGTCTATTTACCTAACAGTACTGCCCATTGTCCCTCAAAGGTAGGGGTAGTCTATTTACCTAACTGTAGTGTCCATAGTCCCTCACAGGTAGGGATTGTCTATTTACCTAACTGTAGTGTCTATAGTCCCTCACAGGTAGGGATTGTCTATTTACCTAACTGTAGTGTCCATAGTCCCTCACAGGTAGGGATTGTCTATTTACCTAACTGTAGTGTCCATAGTCCCTCACAGGTAGGGGATGTCTATTTACCTAACTGTAGTGTCCATAGTCCCTCACAGGTAGGGATTATCTATTTACCTAACTGTATTTTACATACAAGAATATTAAAGATATTGAGGCAAGAAATACACTCTTGCAGAGTTCATGGATAATGAAGGAATTTTTCTATAGACTATTACAGTAAAAGTTTCATATATCAAAATGCACAATCCATTTTCACCTTCCAAATATGTCATATCCATTAAATCTAGAATCCACAAGAAATAAAGTATTTTGCTGATTGCCTCAGATTATTTTTGTCAGTGGTTGTTTTGATTCAAGAAGCAACATTCCTATGGGGAGCCTAAATATATACATTGTAATCTGGTATGTTCCTTACATAGTTTTATAATAAATGATATCTGAGGTTGATCCATGCTTTACTATCACATGTAATTTGCACTACCCAAAAAAGAGAGAGATGTACCTGCAAAAATATACCCATGTGTACTATGAAAAAAACCCAATACCTAGGTCCAACCAAAACAGAAACAAGACACTCGAAAATCTAGATATAACAAAGACTGAAAAACAAGGCAACATGACTGAAAACCTAAGTCTTTCCAGAATCTTAAACTAGACCCGCCCCACCTCCAAACCCTACTCTAAGTCAGAGCTGGTATGGAACTGAAGACCCTGTAATACAGGGACAGACAGAGTCTCAAGCCTCACCTGATATGATACAGAGACAACCTCACACTTCAGCTACACGTAAGTACTTAAAAAAAGAATTGTGTCCTGAACTTATCAGTTACCTCCCCTAGTTCCACCATGAGTTCACAGTAACGTTGTACATTGCCAACTCGTATATGGGCTTGAGCTGCTTTGCGGAGTTTTTCCTCTTTTATTGATGACCCCAAAGATCCAGACTTAGACATTTTCACCATTTCCAACTCCTGTGCTTCTGCCTGCCAAAAAATAAAATAATGTGATCATTTTGCATAATATTATTGCATATGATTTATTGCTCTATCACAATGTCAAAAGAACTATAAGAATTTTCTGTCCTAATCCAAACTGGTATCAATTTTATTTGTCCAAGTGATGTTTATCGACAGCTGAGGTTTAATTATACAATCAGGTAGTAGTGCTTCATTGTACCTAGCTACAGATACAATTTTATTATCTTAGGCTTTATGGTTCTTAAGATGAAGTCGAAACAACAGACAGATGTCAATAGGCACCTGAGTTTCTGGGTTAGTAATCATTTAGATTGTTTGATTGGTGGATTTAGGTCCAGCTTCTGGAATGGCGTTGTTATTCACAACATTTTACAGAAACTCTCACCATTTTGAATTTCAGAAGATGTTTTCTGTGCATGATGCCTTGGTTGTAATGTTGAGAAAGGAAGGTTTCATCTTGGCCTTTCACTACTGACACCAGTTCCCAAAGGTTGTTGGTACCACGGGGCTGCTGTAAACAGAAAAAGACCAAACTGAGCTGTAGAACAAGGTGAAGGCCATCACAGACTAGCAGCCACACTTAACATGTTTGTGATTGGTGGAAATAAAAATGTACTTCATGATTTACAAATTGTACTGGCAATTTCTGCTTCAGTTGAAAAACAAACAAAAATTAAAAGCATTTGGGTTGAACTAGCTAAATTAGGACACGATTTGATTTCAAAAGGTATATCTTTGCAGCACTATTTCTAAAATTTGAAAAAATTTGAAATATTAAATTAAAATTCATTTTAAAACATAGAATTCACAATTCCATGCATTCAGGATATCATAATGTTGTTCTTTCATAAGTCAACATTAGTGATAAGAAACAAAAAATCCCTATAGATATTTGGTTAGAGAGTGGATCTGTATAAAAAGGTTACATCAAGAGTAAAAACATACCAGACTTCAACAGAAGTGCATGTGTTGTCTGTATGGTTACCAAAAGACATTATAGATAAATGTGAGTTTTTGATTTAATTTCCTTTTGAAGCAACATAAATTTCACTTCATCTACAGCCTCAAATCAGACTTTGTCTGGTACCCAAGAGTAATTATTCTAGAAATAAGGTTTTTTTTCTTTTTTTTTTTTCATTTTTTTCTTTTTTTTTTTTCTTTTCTTTTTTGAAATTATCAAATACAATTTTCGACCATATTGCATTTTCACTTGGCTCAAAAAATTCTTAACAACTTTGTTAAGGAAATACAACTTGAAACTTGACTGAATTGAGAACTGAATTCTTGTAAAGTCTGTGACATTGACTTTCAAGCCTTGATTGCTGTCCCAATCTAACACTTTTACTGAAGGAATTCTGAAAGGAGTTAAACTTTAATCAGTCAAAGGGAACTCGCGTCATTTTTAAAAAAGCAATTCTCCTGTAAGAAGTTTAAGTTTCATTGCCTTTTGATATGAAAGTTGTTGTAAATAATGTAATTCACAGTTACTGTCAAAGTACATTGATTTTCTGATCATGAAAAGCAATTGCACAAAATCTTAATTGTGAAGAATGGGTTAAATGAACCAAAGGTCACTCAAGTTTCCCATAAATTCTACTTATTGAAAGTGACCTGGAACTTTGGCCTTCAAGTCTGAAAAGTTATCAAAAACAAGCACTTTCATAAAGGAAGCTCTGTATCAAGTCTGAATTTTATGGGTCATTAGAAACACCTTGACCTTTGACCTTTTAACCTGAAACCTATCTAAATCTAACGTTTATTGGAACGGGGCTCTGTAATAAGCCACAGTTTGATTGATCGTTTAAAATACAACTTACTGCATAAAACTCAGATCTCTCTTTAAAGTATCTCGACCTTTGACATTAAGACTTTAAAATACAATCTGGAGCAAGCATGTTCAGAAAGGAAGTCCTGTATGTTTTTGAATGACTTAAAGAAACATGTTTTGTTCAAGGAATTAACATTGTGTTCACTGCTTTACTGATGACACAAATATCTCACAAAACTGGTATCAATAAATCTGCCACATACCAATCCTGTCAATAAAACACAAACTTACACAGAAAAACTTTGAAAAAAGTTGAAGTTTTTTGTCAGCCATATTGGCCTTGTTGTTAGGTTGTTCTAGTTCAAGTTTGATATCCTTAGAAACACGTCCTGCCAGCAAAGGAGGATTACCAACGTCCATAGCAGCTTCTGGGGACAATATATATACATCCGATGTAGAAATATTGCATTGCAAAATACCATTTCCAAAACATGGTTATCATAATTTTCAAGTCAACATAATAAAAACATTAATAATTAATTATGTGGTTTATTGATGTATAAACGGTGGAAGTTTAGATACTGTAAATATTGTTTTTTTGGTGATTCAAAATTTCGTGGTTTTACCAAATACTTTTTACAAGAGGTTTTTTTTTTTTACTGAAGTTATGAAATGGATAATTATTTTCTTAATTGATTTCATGTTTGAGGATCTTTTTTTCATGAATTAACACCATTCTGGAAATAGCAAAAAAAATGAAGCCCTCCAGTATAACAACCTTTACAGTACCTTGGCATGAATGTAGATATAGGATAAGTAATGACGTGTGTGTTCCATATAAATCAGTTCATAGACATTTTAGAACACACTTCATACCAAACTTCAAATAAAAAGTGAACAGAAGGGCCATAATTCTGTCTTCGGGCAAAAACATTTTTTCTGCATGTGTCTCTCAGATTCTTTTAAGTTTTATTATTAGAAAATGACAAGATTCGCACTGAGCTTGAATGACATTTATGTTTTATATTTCAGTGACTACACTTACCGACTGTACCAATAATATCTGACCAGGGCTTTCCTGCTATGATGTTGATTTCTATGGGTTGTATCAGTGAGTTAAGTGACCACAATCGTAGCGTTGAATCCCTTGAGCTGGACGCTAATAGGAATGGTCGCCTAGGGTGACATGTTAACCCTGAAAAATAAATTTTTTGTACAACTCATGCAGAACCATCACATTAAAGCTGACATTATAGGAGCAATAACGTTAACAATAGGAAAACAATTCATATGGAATGTTTCGCGATATTTAAGGTAAAACTGTACATTTTTGAAAGGATACACAATGGCTTTTAAACATTTGAAATGTGCATAGACTTCAGAGTAGTTGTCTTGTTTCAAAATAATGTAGTTATTTCAAGCTCTTTGATATAGTCTCACAAAATGCTATGTGTTCTGAACACATTCATTGAAAAACCATATTTCCTTTTCTTTACACACGCAGTTTTACATAGATAACTAGTTACAATATTACTTCAGGGTGTTTGTGATATCGCCAAAACTACTAAGTAAGCTGGTCCCCCTATACTGGCTTTAACACAATGAGCGCTATATTTAATGTTAAGGTAAATAGATCGTGTACAGATTTCTCAACAACAAACAAGGACAGCATATTATCACCTGTATTAAAGGTGGGGTGAGGGAAATATTAGGCTTTCTGCTAAAAATATCAGATAAATTTCAAAACTAGAGACTAGAGAGTGTTCACCTTATAGAGGATATACTGGTAATATATAAATGTAAAAATCACAACAGACTGTGTTCTATGAAACAAAATCATGTTGATATGTATATATATGTGTAGACGGAGTCATGTAAATTAGTCGTAGTTCTTACCTGAAAAATGTGAAAAGAAATTGATAGAAATGGAATTCAAACATAGTATATTCTAAAAACTTCAAAACCTTTCATTTATATAAGCTTAAGTAAAATACCAATACTACAAGCTCATGACTTATTGAAAGAAACATGTTGGAAAAATAGAAAAATAAAATTTCAGCATAATTGACCCCTATAACACTGAAATAGATAAAGACTTTCAAAGAATTACTTCCCTATCATCCAAGCTGAAGAAAGAAACCTGACACTGACCTCTATTTGTTACCTTGAACTTAGAACTAAACTTAACAAAAATATTTTAAGCCTGTGACATAAAATAAATAGACATATATGGAACATTAAAAAATGCAGCATTCACCATAGACATCCGCTCCATGGTCCAGTATAGTCTCCACGCAGGCGCCGTCCCTTACATCCCACACACGAATCTTACTGTCCCATGACCCTGATATCAACATGTACGGTATCTCTGAGTTCCACAGAAGGCCTCTGACTGGTGCCTCATGGCCCTTCAGTACCATAATGCAAGTGTCCTGGGTGTAATCCCAAATTCGGATCGTTCTGGAACACAACGGTCATCATGATATTGAAACAAAGATTCCATTTTGATAGGACATCTGAAATGTCTGTAAATATTTAGTGACTAAGATCATTTTTAGCGGAAAGATTATGAAAGCTGTGTGATCCCTTCTAGATCAGAAAATCTCGGTCATGTGATATTAAGTTGGTCAGTACATAAAATTGAGGTCATATGATAATACCTATGTAATTTTCCAGTAAATAAGATCTAGGTCATGTGACACCATGTAGGTCAGTACATAAAATCTAGCTCATATGATACTATGTAGATCAGTAGATAAAATCTAGGTCAAATGATACATACGAGTCATCTGATCCACTACACAGGATACCTTCTCTCAGGGGAGACCACTTCACATGGAAAACTTTTGATGTATGTCCTAAAATAAAACATTAACAACACTTTAAGACAGTCACAATTGATATGTAGTTTATTATCATATTTTCCCCTGACAAATAGAACACGATATTAAGCAGGCTTCACTGTATCTACATATCATCAGTTATCAACAACATCTTTAAAAAAATATCCATGTTTTAAATACACTTTATAGTATAATTTATGTCCACCTATATGTATATAATTGTTTGTTGAAAGAGAAAACCTGCAAAGTTTTAGCAGCTTTTTATTAGTCTGAAAACTCCTGTCATACTTAAAGTATTACATTTGGCTGACAAGACCTATCAATGCTATAACAGCAGCACTGGTGGTGAGAACAATTATTAGAACTTCAAACAATTCTGAATATATTAGCTGTTACTGATTTAAACTCATTGGCATCTAAGGACCATGGCAGCCATTTTGAATTTCAGACAAGCCCAAAAACTAACATACTTAACACACCCACTAATTTCCAATTCAACAGTACCTATGGATCTTGAGAGAAGAATTTTATTTTTTTTTCATGACGGCATCCAAAGTGGCCTTGTTGGAGTTGGGACCAATGCAAAATAACAACACATGGTCAGGACATTCTCAAACTTATTTCAGACAATCTTGAGCTGAATCCTAGTGGTCAAAGTTTTGAGAAAGTGTGGGAAAACTATATTTGTACAATCATGATACAAAACAGCTGCCATTGGTGTGCCATATCAAAGGCCAAAAAATAACAAAGTATGTTATTCAAGATGGCGGAGGGTGTACAATGAACAACAAAGATAATATCTATTGGTTACCCTGATTCTTTGGGTCAGATGACCAAAAATCACATACCTTTAAATGTTTTTAAGGCCTGCTCAGTGGAAGACACAATATAAAATACCCGTACACACATGTCTTCACAGCCAGTAGCTAACATGTCTCTGTAAACGAATAAACAGGTTAAAAGTACAATAGACAGAAGTTTGAGTTGTCAGAAATTACTAATATTTCAGTCAGAGGTAGAATGATATGGATATGTGATGAATCAGAAATTAACAGAACCACAACAAAGTGGGACATCCCCTTATATTTGGTAACTATTTTCATATGCACATTTACAGAAACAACATAACTGATTTGATATGCAAGCATAATACAATTTATTGTTTACTTGTGTAGTGTCCATTAAAGAAACAAAAAAGAAAAAGCGAGGGGATGGCTGATAGGGACAGAAGAAAGGGAAAGCAGGTGGATGGTGGACAGGGAGAGACAAGGAAAGGGAAAGCAGGTAGATGGTTGATAGAAAGAAAGGAGAGGATAAGCTGGGGGATGGTTGATAGGGAGAAAGGAGAGGGAAAGCTGGGGGATGGTTGATAGGGAGAGACAAGGAAAGGGAAAGCTGGGGGATGGTTGATAGGGAGAGACAAGGAAAGGGAAAGCTGGGGGATGGTTGATAGGGAGAGACAAGGAAAGGGAAAGCTGGGGGATGGTTGACAGGGAGAGACAAGGAAAGGGAAAGCAGGTTATAGAAAGAAAGGAGAGGATAAGCTGGGGGAAGGATGGTTGATAGGGAAAGATGGTTGATAGGAATGGGAAAGCGAGGGGATGGCTGATAGGGACAGAAGAAAGGGAAAGCAGGTGGATGGTGGACAGGGAAAGACAAGGAAAAAGAAAGCAGGTAGATGGTTGATAGAATGAAAGGAGAGGATAAGCTGGGGGATGGTTCATAGGAGGGAGAAGGAAAGGGAAAGCAGGTAGATGGTTGATAGGGAGAGAAAAGAAAAGGGAAAGCTTGGGAATGGTTGATAGGAAGAGTCGAGGAAAGAGAAAGCTGGGGGATGGTTGATAATAAGAAAGGAGAGGGAAAGCTGGGGGATGGTTAATAGGAGGGAGAAGGAATGGGAAAGCGAGGGGATGGCTGATAGGGACAGAAGAAAGGGAAAGCAGGTGGATGGTGGACAGGGAGAGACAAGGAAAGGGAAAGCAGGTAGATGGTTGATAGAAAGAAAGGAGAGGATAAGCTGGGGGATGGTTCATAGGAGGGAGAAGGAAAGGAAAAGCAGGGGGATGGTTGATAGGGCGAGACAAGGAAAGGGAAAGCAGGTGACGGTTGATAGGAAGAGACAAGGAAAGGAAAAGCAGGTAGATGGTTGATAGGGCAAGATGAGGAAAGGGAAAGCTGGTGACGGTTGATAGGGCGAGACAAGGAAAGGGAAAGCAGGAGGATAGTTGACAGGGAAAGACGAGGAATGGGAAAGATGGGGGATGGTTTGAGGAGAGGAATTCTGCAGATAGGGTTGAAGATTGAGAAAGAATGAAATGAGAAGGAATGACAAATAGAGTGGCACAGGAAAAGGAAAGAGAAATTAAGACAAAGACAATTGATGGATCGGATGAAAAAAGAATTGGAGAAACATTGAAAGAGATGTAACCTTACTTGTTAGTAGGAGACCAATCACAGCCATATACTGGTCCAGGGTGTTTGTATCTCTGTAGGACATCCCCACTGATAAGTCGTATTATGCTGTACAAAACAAAAATGCATAATAATAAAAACACACAAAATATCATCCTGATCTATGACAGATAACATATTTCTATGGTATTTCAGAATCATCCTTTTTCAAATGCTAGTTATGGGGCTTTCAAACACAGAACACTCACAGTTGTAATACATCAGCATACAGCAGACAGGTCAGACCTATTCTCTCAACCTAGTTAGCGATACGATTGCTTCATATACCTAAAATTTCAATTTTCCTTCTGGGTAGTTCTCATTCATTACTGAAGCTTTGAATGGAGGAAAAAGAGTTCTCAACTCAGAAATTGGTTTTTATTAGCAGATACTCTGTCTAAAAAATTGAGCTAAACACAATATCTTAACATTGATGTGCTCAGGATCGCTGATCTCAATTATAATGAAAAGCACTAGTAAGAATAACAGAAGCTTGCAAGATGTTTTCCAGGGTGTGGTGGCTGTCATCAATGAAGCAGAAAACTCTTGTCCTTCCAGAACACCTGGTCTTACTCTTTTGAGTCTGCATGTAAATTTTTCCTTTGTTCATATTTTGCCCTAGTTTTATTGAATCTGAGTTTAGATTATGTTGACTTTTTCTTATTTTTCCTTATGAATTAGAGATAATGATCTTGTTGTCTTGTGTCTTGTTATAAAGGACTCTCTCACCAATAGCCATCAGCACCAACAGAAGCAATTCTCTTGGAATCTTTTTGACACCAGGCCACTGAGTACACAGCTCCTTTAGTGTGCTGTAAAAACAACAGAATGAAACATCAGTACTTATTATTTTACCAGTTATAGATACTGCTGATACTGGAAACATAAGACATATATCTAAGTTTTTATATTTCTCTATCAAAATCCTGGACAATTATAAAAAAAACTCTCCCATACAGAACTTCTCTTGTGTTATATATCTAGTATATGTATTTCTCCACTAAAATCCATCTGCATCAGGTGTTAGGGATAGCTGCTAAATCAAATTTTATATCATCATGTGTCATATTTAGGTATATATATATAAACTGTAGCTTAACACTTGAAAAGAGCGTGATCTATTAGCTGTCTTACCTAACAAATGAATGTCTGTGAAGTGTCTTATCTAAACAAACTGACCACTGTGGAGTGTCTTACCTAAACAAACTGACCTTTGTGGAGTGTCTTACCTCAACAAAATTAACTCTGTAGATTGTCTTACCTAAAAATAAACTGACCTCTGAGGAGTGTCATACCGAAACAAACTGACCTCTGCAGAGTGTCTTACCTAAACAAACTGACCTCTGCAGAGTGTCTTACCTAAACAAACTGACCTCTGCAGAGTGTCTTACCTAAACAAACTGACCTCTGTGGAGTGTCTTCATTTACTATACAGCCAAGCTCTGGGAAGTATTTTAATAAAATGACTTATGAAACAAAACTGACCTCTGTGAAGCATCTTGTTCCACAAAGTGACCTCTTGCAGGAAGTGCCTAATCTTTAATACTGAACTCTGTGAAGTGTCTTACCTTTAATATTGACCTCTGTGAAGTATCTTACCTTTTATACTGACCTCTGTGAAGTATCTTACCTTTTATACTGACCTCTGTGAAATGTCTTACCTTTAATACTGACCTCTGTGAAGTGTCTTACCTTTAATACTGACCTCTGTGAAGTATCTTACCTTTTATACCGACCTCTGTGAAATGTCTTACCTTTAAAACTGACCTCTGGACAATGTCTTACCTAAACAAACTAACCACTGGGCAATATCTTACCTAACAACTTGACCAGTACTTGAAAGTGTTTCACCTAACAAACAAACCTCTATGAAGTGTCTTACCTACTAATGTATATCTGTGTAGTGTCTTGCTTAAACTTATCTCTGTAATGTGGCTTTCCTGATAAAATGCCCTTTGCAAATTGTCTTACCACAAGAAACTGAGCTCAATGAAGTGTCTTGCTTTACATACTGACTACTGTTAAGTGTGTAACAAATTTACCTCTGAGAAACGTTTGATGACTTTGCTCTTGTGAATGTCCCAAATAAACATGCCATTTTTGGAAGTGCTGGCTACGATACAGTGGAGGTCTGCTGGGGCCCAAGACAGGGAGTATATCACACCCTCGTTACCTGGGGAAATATACACCTACAAAACAACAAAGGGAGACAATTATCAGGTGAAATGTCTATCTACATACAGTGGAGGTCTGCTGGGGCCCAAGACAGGGAGTATATCACACCCTCGTTACCTGGGGAAATATACACCTACAAAACAACAAAGGGAGACAATTATCAGGTGAAATGTCTATCTACAACTGACTCTCCAAATAGGGGTGGATTTATCAAGTCCACCAGATATATATATAAAATTTGGGTCAGAACTGAGGCTTTTCCAAAGGTAAAATATTTATTATCCTAAATGGATGTTCCATAGGTAAACTTTGTGTATCAAACATAGGCAGAAGGCAAAAAAGTCCACATGTAAATATACACATAATTTAAGACTGGAAACATTTCTCCACATAATACTTACAGTGGTTAGGGTGTTCACATTCCAAACCTTAATACTCCCATCAAAACTAGCAGTAGCCAAATGGTCAGGATTGTCAGGTTGGAATTTACAGTCAAAGATGGTCTCAATATGGCCCTGTGTAACAAATACATTTAGACAGGTATTCTCAATATGTCCCTGTGTAACAGATAACATTAGACAGGCATTCTCAATATGTCCCAGTGTAACAGATAACATTAGACAGGTATTCTCAATATGTCCCTGTGTAACAAATACATTTAGACAGGTATTCTCAATATGTCCCAGTGTAACAGATAACATTAGACAGGTATTCTCAATATGGCCCTGTGTAACAAATACATTTAGACAGGTATTCTCAATATGTCTCTGTGTAACAGATAACATTAGACAGGTATTCTCAATATGGCCCTGTGTAACAGATAACATTAGACAGGTATTCTCAATATGTCTCTGTGTAACAGATAACATTAGACAGGTATTCTCAATATGTCCCAGTGTAACAGATAACATTAGACAGGTATTCTCAATATGTCCCTGTGTAACAGATAACATTAGACAGGTATTCTCAATATGTCCCTGTGTAACAGATAACATTAGACAGGTATTCTCAATATGTCCCTGTGTAACAGATAACATTAGACAGGTATTCTCAATATGTCCCTGTGTAACAGATAACATTAGACAGGCATTCTCAATATGTCCCAGTGTAACAGATAACATTAGACAGGTATTCTCAATATGGCCCTGTGTAACAAATACATTTAGACAGGTATTCTCAATATGTCCCAGTGTAACAGATAACATTAGACAGGTATTCTTAATATGGCCCTGTGTAACAAATACATTTAGACAGGTATTCTCAATATGGCCCTGTGTAACAGATAACATTAGACAGGTATTCATAATGTGTTCATGTGTTACAGATGAACTCAAACTGGTAGTTTATCTAATTCTCATACACGACCAACCAACATCATGTAAAGGACAATTGAACAGGTCAATTTAACTCACTTCATCCCTTAGAAATATCCATTTGCTTTGTCCAATGTCATAAAGTCCGACCCCTCCATCTAGAAATGTACAAAGGATCTTTGCTGGTGGAAGAGCAAAATGGGGATTTTTGATGGATGATGGAGGCTGGGCTTGGGTTGAGGAGGATGGATTAGATGAAATACCGCACAGTTCTGAACTGAGTTCACTGCTGGTAACAGTGGAGCAGACTGCCTGTAAAGCATGTATACCAGTCTGCTTGAGTCTGATCGTTTCCAATGGCGATGACCTGGATACACTCCATACTCTAAGAACTCCTGTTTTAGCATCTAGTTTAACAAAAAAAAAACACTGAGAAAATGACGGTCTTAAAACACAATAAAAGTGTTCTAAGTTGGAAGAAAGATACAATATATATTGAACGATATGGAAGATTTTGATATAAAAATAATTCTATGTCCTATTCTTTCTGAAAATACCAACGAAAGCTTGCTTACTGGTGCACCAATCCATTCCCTTTAATAAAAGACAGCTTGCCTCCAAACTAACCTAACAATCTCTGCATGCCAATGAAACCAGCAAATGCAAATCTCTGAATTCATTAATTTTTGATATTATCCTTTCCAATCAGAGACAATTTATCTCTTTTTATTCTAACCTTTCTGTCCAATGAAAGTTTATCTCTTAATAATCTAATCCCTTCTGCCTGGTGAAATATTATCTATTAATATTCTAATCCCTTCTGCCTGGTGAAATATTATCTCTTAATATTCTAACCCTTTCTGTCCAATGAAAGTTTATCTCTTAATAATCTAATCCCTTCTGTCCAATGAAAGTTTACTTCTTAATATGCTTATCTCTTCTGCCTGGTGAAATATTACCTATTAATATTCTAATCCCTTCTGCCTGGTGATAGTTGTTACCTCTTAAAGATTCTCTCTTTATATTCATATTTCTTCTGTAAAATGACAGTTTACTACCCGAGACCGAAAATATTTCCATGAAAAACTTACCCCCTGTTACAAACATTCCTGGTGCACTGTCTATCCATGAAAGTGAGGACACTTGGGAAGCCACACTTGGCATAATGAAACGAATGATGATGTTGAGTGAGTTAGAGTCAATAAGACGAATGGTGCCAAATGTGTTGGCAATGATGAGGTAATCAGTGGACAAGGGATCCCACTCCAGCGCTGTCACAGGGTCCTCCTCTTCCGAATCAGAGTTTTCATCTGGGGCACAAACATGCTTGTAACTCTTTCCTCCTAAAAAAACAATTGTGCCTTAATTTTTTAATCTCCATGCGAGTCATGCGAGATCCCTTTTTTGGATGGTCTGGTAGCTCATTTGTAACGCACCCTCACTTGCATGAATATTGGTAAAGCATCTTAAGATGCTTCCATCCATGAAAAGCATTTGATTCTACCATATCTGGGTGGTGAGAAGAAGATTTTGGAACTCCAAGTCAATCTGACCCTTATAGGCCCCGCCCATCAGCCCCTGGGGGCAGATAGGATCAATATGGGCATACCATAAAACTGTCATCCTTTGCTCATAATCCTAACCAAGTTTGAAGTGTTTCCAATGGAAATTTGATAAATTATGCTAAAAAAATCTAGTTTTTCATTATAAACCAAAGTAAACTTTAACCCCTCCCCCTCCTCAAAAATGTTCACTAGTTTACAGATGCACGATGCCGGAGGTGATAGCAATAGGTCACCACGAGACTTTGTCTCAGATAACCTAAAAATAGACACATTGTATCTTAAAAATGAAATTAGTGAAATATTTAATCCATTTCACGATCTCCTTGAAAGATACCGTACATTCTTTTCGGTTTTAGAATTTTGTAAGACTTAAAACATCAGATGAAAATAACCTTTAAATGCAACTTTTATCATCTAAGTCTGCTGCATACTGTCCTTTGTTTTACAGTCATTTAAACATAACTGCTTTTATCTTATATTTCAAAGACAACACAAATTTCCATATGAACTGACAAATTTTCTCATACAATTAGTCGAAGCACAATTGGTTTACAGATTTTGTTATATATACTTGTTTCTCATTCTTCAATTTAGTCATATATAAAGATGGCTTTAAAAACTGTACCATGGCATTCATGCCATTATAAATGCCGGACGGCTTTGGTAAAAATACATGCCTAAATGTGCGGTAAATTTATATACTACTGAAACATATTTCCGGTGAATTTTACCATAATTTATAAGGTTTTATAAAGTAACATGTTTTTATGTGATGGACCTATTTGCAAAAAAACTTACCAATGTGGCAGATGGAGAGGGTGCCATTTCTGTGACCCAATACTATTTTACTAGTATTCCTTGGATGCCACCGGAAGATGAACACATCAGAAGAGAACCCTGTCACTTCCCTAATAGTCATTAATTTAGTTGCTGGGTTCTGGTAATGCCATTTAAAGAACTGTCCTCGTCTGGATGTAAATGTTACTGCCTCGTTTCCATGGAAACACCAGCCTATTCCTATTGGTATGTCTTTGGTATTTTCCAGTTGGGCTAGAATCTTCTGTTGGTCACAGTCCCACACAATGACCCTGTGGTCCGCACTACAGCTGGCCAATATATCTTTATTTGATGGATTGAAGGCGATGGCTGTGATTGTTTTCTTGTGTTCGGACATGATTGACACCAACTTGAATTCCTGGAATTTTTTGTCCAGCTGAAATTAGATTGTATCTAGTCAACCACTATTGCATCATTTCCATCCTAAATTGAGCTTAAAACCAGAGGGGTGGTGTCACTTAAAGCAGGGATGTGGGCTTATCACAGGACAACAGTAGAGCTCTTGTTGTCATGACTACTGAATATCAAATACATGTGGGTGGGCTTAGTACCAGGTATAGACTAATTGATTTCTAAAGCACTTCATTCTCAGTTTGAGGGTAACATTTGTTACACAGTATCAGCCCTTGGTGGCAACAAACTGATCACAAAAATAAGCAAGCAACAGATTCTATATAGATAAAGGTTAGATATTCTATAGGATCAATGGAGCTTGGAGATTATTTTCATTAATTATTCACCCCTAAAACGAAAATACAAGTAATTGGTAAATTAAGGTCTATCATCCCTGTTTCTTTTGTACGCTATGATAAAGATCTAGTACTTCTCCAGAGATAGTCAAAATTCAAGTTCTGTCAGCCAGTTTGCCTTTCTGATTAATTTCAAAATCAAAAGGGCACAACTAGGAACCAAGGGGACCTACCAATGAAATTTGAGAAAAATCTATCCAGTCCTTCTCAAGAAGTAGACTCCCATAGTCAAAATCCAAGATGCTAAATTGCAGAATTTTTTTTTTTTTCCAATCAGTCCCAAAATTGAAACAACATAATTAGGGACCGAAAAAGAGAAACCTACTTGTCAAAGTTGATCAAGATCTATCCAGTCATTTTCAAGAAATAGTGATAACAAACTTTCATTTTCAAAGTCCGAGATGGCCAACTCATAACCTCCGAGATGGTCACATTGCAGCCATTTTGTTCTTCTGATCAGTCCAAAAATTCAAAAAGGCACAACTAAGCACTAATTGGAAGTAAAATAGAAAAATAAAAAACAAATAAAATTTTTTAAAAATCCATACAGTCCACTTCAAGAAATAGCAAATTTCAAAATTCCAAAAGTCAGAATAAAATTTTAAAAGATATAAGAAGAAAAAAATAATTAATTAAGATAAAAGCAACATTACTACAAAACTTTCTTTTACTCAAATCATTTTTAATTAAAGTAAAGAAGTCCACTACCGGTGAACATTGCTATTGTAATTTCACTGAGTTAATTACAAAAATATATTCAGATACACCAACCAAGTTCATCAGATCTGAAGGTGCATGACCTCATCAAAGAAGCTATAGAAGATTATATGAGCTAATTAAAAGCAGGAGCTGAAATTGATCTGTCTGCTGAGGACAATCAGGGGACTGATTTACAGATACTTTTACCACTTGTTTCAGACTTTCATCATTAAGAGGTATGATTAAAAGCTATACACTATGACCAGCCTGGCAGAAGAATGCAATTGAAGATCAAACATGAAGTTTTATAACCTCTGTGTTTGTTCTAATGAACAGACCAGGATTGACCGTATTCTCAGCAAGAGGCCCAAGGGCTTTAATGGTCATCTGATTATATATTGCCATGTTGAACTTTTGACAAAGCTAAAAAATAATGACACATTGTTGGCTTACATGCCTAAACATACCCATGAATTTTCAGCTGAACAACATCAGCAACATAAAAAGTTCAAATATGTCGGGCGGCTGACAAGTGTTTTTCAAGATCATGGTCATGTCAGCCATATTGCATTTCAAACTGACCCGAAATATATAAACACTTGAATAGGAACATCTCAAGATCATTTCAGGCAAGTTTGACCTCAATCCCACAGATGAGAAGTTTACAATGTAAAAAGTATAAGCATGGCAGATTGCTGACAAGGCTGCATGACATACAATGGCTATAGGTCAACCTGAACCTTAACATTAGATGAACTAACCATACTATTAACATCACATGCCTGTAAGTTCTACCACAGTGTAAAGTTGTTTTACAACTTTCCATCATCGTAAATTAAAATCAGCCATAATCAGTAAACACATTGCATACAACAGCGGACAATATGTGTGTAAAAACAAGGAATAGCTAGGTAAATAAGAAGTATGTATATAGACAAACACAGTCAGTGTCCCCATAAAATACCTTGTAGACATACACAGGCAGTGTCCCCATAAAATACCTTGTAGACAAACACAGTCAGTGTCCCCATAAAATACCTTGTAGACAAACACAGTCAGTGTCCCCATAAAATACATTGCAGACATACACAGGCAGTGTCCCCATAAAATACCCTGTAGACATAGACAGTCAGGCCCAAAGAAAATACCCTGTAGACATAGACAGTCAGTGTCCCAACAAAATACCCTGTAGACAAACACAGTCAGTGTCCCCATAAAATACATTGTAGACATACACAGGCAGTGTCCCCATAAAATACCCTGTAGACATAGACAGTCAGGCCCAAAGAAAATACCCTGTAGACATAGTCAGTCAGTGTCCCAACAAAATACCCTGTAGACAAACACAGTCAGTGTCCCCATAAAATACATTGTAGACATACACAGGCAGTGTCCCCATAAAATACCCTGTAGACATAGACAGTCAGGCCCAAAGAAAATACCCTGTAGACATAGACAGTCAGTGTCCCAACAAAATACCCTGTAGACATACACAGTCAGTGTCCCCACAAAATACCCTGTAGACATACAGTCAGTGTCCCTACAAAATACCCTGTAGACATAGACAGTCAGTGTCCCCACAAAATACCCAGCACACCACGATTGTCAGTGTCCATACAAAATACCATGTAGACATACAGTCAGTGTCCCCACAAAATACCCTGTAGACATAGATTGTCAGTGTCCCTACAAAATACCCTGTAGACATAAACAGTCAGTGTCCCCACAAAATACCCAGCATACACAGATTGTCAGTGTCCATACAAATTACCCTGTAGACATAGACAGTCAGTGTCCATACAAAATACCATGTAGACATAAATTGTCAGCATCCCCACAAAATGCCCTGTAGACATACACAGTCAGTGCCCCCACAAAATACCCTGTAGACATAGTCAGTTTCCCCAAAAAATACCCTGTAGATGTAGACAGTCAGTCTCCCCACAAAATACCCTGTAGACATAGACAGTCAGTGTCCCCACAAAATACCCTGTAGACATAGACAGTTAGCATCCCCACAAAATACCCTGTAGACATGCAAAGTCAGTGTCCCCACAAAATACCATGTAGACATAAATTGTCAGCATTCCCACAAAATACCCAGCATACAAAGATTGTCAGTGTCTCCAATTGTTACCTGATAAATATAAATAGCCATTGTTGCACAATAAACAAAGCGGTCTCCACTTGCTGCAACAACATCATTGTTCCAGGGCTGACAGCCGGCTGGGACTAGGCCCACTTGCTTCACCATGCTGAGGAACTATGACATCAGATCTGTAATGAGATTGTTGTATATTGATGTTGTTAATTTATCATGCAAGGCAGATGCAAATAATTACTAATCATGTTGGATATTGGTAAATAATCATGATGGATATTGGTAAATAATCATGATGGATACTGGTAAATAATCATGTTGGATATTGGTAAATAATCATGATGGATATTGGTAAATAATTATGATGGATATTGGTAAATAATCATGATGGATACTGGTAAATAATCATGGGATATAATCATGATGTAAATAATCATGATGGATAATCTGGTAAATAATCATGATGGATACTGGTAAATAATCATGATGGATATTGGTAAATAATCATGATGGATATTGGTAAATAATCGTGATGGATATTGGTAAATAATCATGATGGATACTGGTAAATAATCGTGATGGATATTGGTAAATAATCATGATGGATATTGGTAAATAATCATGATGGATATTGGTAAATAATCATGATGGATATTGGTAAATAATCATGATGGATATTGGTAAATAATCATGATGGATACTGGTAAATAATCATGTTGGATACTGGTAAATAATCATGATGGATATTGGTAAATAATCATGATGGATATTGGTAAATAATCGTGATGGATATTGGTAAATAATCATGATGGATACTGGTAAATAATCATGATGGATATTGGTAAATGATGGATACTGGTAAATAATCATGATGGATAATGGTAAATAATCATGTTGAATACTGGTAAATGATGGTGGTCAATGTTGGTAAATCTTGGTAAATGATCATGATGAATCATGGATACTGGTTGAAATAAAGTTGATAGACATGTTGTTAATGAAGTATATTTAATACAGTAACTAATCATGTTTAATACTGTCTAGAAATATAATACACAACAAACAAGATTTGATGTACAGAATTGTCATCAATGATTTCTACAGCATGTAACAGTACACTATTGATCCAAATGCTTGTACCTTAATGGCTTCATAATGTCTATAAATCATAGACTCAACACACAAAGAAAATATTGTTACTGGGCTCTGATTACCAGTTATCTGGCTAAAGTCGATCCTGGGGATGTTGAGAACATGACAATTATATGAAAGACATGCTGATCTATGTGTCCATTTATCTAGACTTCTGGTTGAATCAGCCTTTAATACCTATTTTTGAAATAGCAGGATATAAGACTTCAAATAATTTTCTTGTGCAGGTGCTTTATATCATTCATTGAATGGTGAAATCAACATACGTATATAAGATAAATATAGATAGTCTGTAAACCTGAATACGTAATACAGATGATTGGTGTTACAGAAGAATATGCTGATGCTTTCATTTCTCTTCGGATGTTCTTAAATGGGTCATATTGAATAAAAGGGAAAAAATTCCATAGGTACATGAAACGAATTACAAACAACGAAAATCAGCAATACTATTTGTATAAATACACTTCTAGAATATATTTACCCTACTACAAGCATTCGCTATCAATTACTGCTGCTTTGATCAGCTCAGTTATAACTCCTGAATGTACCAGGGTATATATAAGACTTCCTGTTCCATAACGACATATTAGTACCATTATTATGATGACCAGTTGGTCTGATCAGATCAGATTTCTCAATATGTATTCCTTATAATAGACACATACGTATCTTGTGTTAAGACCCAGGGCACCTGCTTTGTTTACCTAAACTATCTTAATCATGTTACATAATACCATTTTCATCTACCTGGGCTGAGTACAATTTTTGTGACAACTGAATGTAACAGATGTTGCATCAAAATTACAATTGTAAATGTTGTGAATTTATTACTGCTGCACCTAATTAAGGCTAATGTGACTTTCCAGATATGATGAGATTTCTGTCTCTCAGGAAAGTAAACGTGACTTATGTGCTTACAAATAAATTATAAAAGCTGACTGCAGGACTACTGGCAGGAGATAATTTACATGTGAAGTCAATGTCATTGTGTACTTTGGCAATGTGTTGCCAAGAAACCTTAAGGACAACAGTGACCTACATGCCCACTTTATGTAAGATCATATTAGTAGCATTTAACACTACATGTAAGAAATTATGTCATCAACGCTGTTACTGGAAATACCTATTATTTGGTTCATTAGTGGCAGTCTTGGGAAAATGTTGAATGTCAGTTAGCATTTACAGAGTCAAGGCAAATATTTATTTCTAGGACTTTATTTGTGCATTTCATTTGTTAAAAATTATTTTAAAAAAACCAACACACTTTCTTTACTTAAGGAAGTTACACTTTTATGATTGAGAAAATAGAAATGGCTCTTAAAGGACTAGCATTCCGGACATTTCAAATGAAAGATTTTATAAGAAATAAAACTACATGTTCATTTGCCATCTTAGAATCCATAAACAATTCTTCAATATGAATATAAAAAAGTCCATCTTTATACATATACACTATAGCAGTTTTACTTTCAAACCATGTAATTAAGTTATGACAGATGTCTATCAATAACTTAGCTTGTAACGAAAAAAGTTGTGTAACCATTGTACTGTAGAGAAGTGTATTAAATTATTTCTTAATAATACATAATCGTTGATGTGACATATTTTTCATTTGCATAATTCATTGTTTTATCAAAAGTCAATATATAGGTCATTAAAGGCCACGGGTCAAATAGCTGGTCGATATCAATACATGCACAGCAATACTTTTTGTCATAGGTCAACAAACGTCACCAATTATGAGGACAAACTGACGATCAATACTACAATCAGTATAGTGTTTGTTTCATTTACACATTGTCATGTAACATTTTAATGTAAACCAAAGGACAACTTATAAATCACCAACAGTCAAATTTTCATCAGTTTGATTCAGTATAATTGAATTTCACACTTAGGTCAACAACATGGTCACTTAACGTCACAGAACTGATTTCTCAATTTTAAGAACAGATGGTCATTTTCGCTTTCACATATAATCACACTGTAAAGTACAGAATACAAGAACTATCAAATGTCAAAATGATTCAGTAAAGGTCAAAGGTTAAACTATCTCCTCAAGCTTTGATTTACTAATTTAAAAATGTCAAGATATCAAAATGTTTGGCAAGTCAAATCATATTGTTTTCTTATCAACAGTCCAGTGAACTGAATTGTATGAATACACTGTTCAGAATACTAAAGTCATTTAGTTTTTTTTTTTTTTTTTTGTATTTTTTCAAACAGGAGGCAATACATGCTTACAAAATAACAAATAAGTTGTTCTTAATTACCAATGTAATCCTTAACATTGTTGATTAATTCATCTATCATCTCTACTCATTGATTCAATCATCATGATCACAGTAGCAGTGTATAAATAATAGTTCAGAGATGATAATTTATATGCAACTATGTAATATTAGTTCCTTATGCCTTAAAACCCACAAGTACCAAATTATGTAGAAATAAGATGATGTTCCTCTTTTTTGAGTTATCTATCCCCCTTTTTTTAGAATGCCAAGAAATTCAATACTGCATGAGGTCTTTCCATACTTGATATTTGTATGAAGTTTCATGAAAATTGCCTTCCGAACAAATATACAAACCAATCGGTTTCAACACACACCATAGATTTTAGCTGTCCTAGATAATATGCACTACTTCACTGTGCCTTTATGTAAATGCATTCCCAGAAAGTCCAAATAATATTTCAGTCTTAGTTAAATGTTGTCCACAAACAAATTAACCTGAGCTGGTCATTGCTATGGTGGCCATATTGTAATTTGGATAAACCAACAGGAAAAAAAGAACAGACTCAAAACAATCATTTTCCCAAAGTAATTACTCAATATCTTTTAAACAATGATAAATATACTACTGACATTTAGCTTCAGAAACCAAATTTTAGTTTTGAACATATCTGAACACAATGAAATTTTTTGTTTATGCTAATTATTTTTTAATGTATTGTTCTTTTAATTCACTAGCAGATGAAAACTGTAATTACGGTAAGAAAATAGCCACAAGATGAGGCATTAACCAAAAAAACTTATTGAACAAAACTCATTCCCATTCCTGAAGAATCCAAGTGCTGTCAACTTTAGCCAAACTAATCAGTTTCTTAACATCACAAACAGTTATGGGAATTCTTATTGCTGGTCTATGTGACCAGCACCACAAAAATTATTCCTCACTGTTTGATGGTTACTCAGGTACCAGAAGCATTTATGTCATTTGGTAAAGCTGTGACAGCCTGGAACTTGTGATGCTGTGCCTGTATAACTCATTCTAGGCCTTAAACGACCTCCAGTAATTGATATATGGAAGGGTTTCTGCAACCAACATCGAGACAAGCTCCAGTGCACTTATTTGTTTCACAGTCATTTGGTTTGGTTCATTTTTGTACCATATTAAAACAAAAATTACCTAATTTACTGATTTTCTGTCTCTGTAAACATATATGCTTCTTGACATCCACAGATTTGTGTCACTTGTATGTCCTGATAAGTATTACTTGTTCCTGGAAATTCACTTTTTCTTGAATAATATTGAAATAAGTTCTGCTGGCTTGATCGTCAATTCTGTATATTTTTACAATTTGTACCTGTGAGTGCATGCAAAAAAAAAAAATAAAGTTCTTTTCTCAGTGCATCATTATCATGCTATTGATATCTATTCCCTAGAAGACTTATCATCTCTTCATTTGAGGAATCGCTTAAGGAATCTTAATAACAGTTAGGGCTAATTTAAAATGATGGTTCTCCCAGTACATGTTTAAACCAGATTTATATAGATTCAGAGTTCTTACATCCACATTTATATAGATTCAGAGTTCTTGCATCCACATTTATATAGATTCAGAGTTCTTGCATCCACATTTATATAGATTCAGAGTTCTTGCATCCACATTTATAGAGATTCAGAGTTCTTGCATCCACATTTATAGAGATTCAGAGTTCTTACATCCACATTTATATAGATTCAGAGTTCTTGCATCCACATTTATAGAGATTCAGAGTTCTTACATCCACATTTATATAGATTCAGAGTTCTTACATCCACATTTATATAGATTCAGAGTTCTTGCATCCACATTTATATAGATTCAGAGTTCTTACATCCACATTTATAGAGATTCAGAGTTCTTACATCCACATTTATAGAGATTCAGAGTTCTTACATCCACATTTATATAGATTCAGAGTTCTTACATCCACATTTATATAGATTCAGAGTTCTTGCATCCACATTTATATAGATTCAGAGTTCTTGCATCCACATTTATATAGATTCAGAGTTCTTACATCCACATTTATATAGATTCAGAGTTTTTACATCCACATTTATATAGATTCAGAGTTCTTACATCCACATTTATATAGATTCAGAGTTCTTACATCCACATTTATATAGATTCAGAGTTCTTTCATCCACATTTATATAGATTCAGAGTTCTTGCATCCACATTTATATAGATTCAGAGTTCTTACATCCACATTTATATAGATTCAGAGTTCTTACATCCACATTTATATAGATTCAGAGTTCTTGCATCCACATTTATATAGATTCAGAGTTCTTACATCCACATCTATCTAGATCAGAGTTCTTGCATCCACATTTATATAGATTCAAAGTTGTTATATCCACATCTATCTAGATCAGAGTTCTTGCATTCAGTACCTCCTCTGGAATTTTGAGTAGCGTCACAGTTTTGTTTGGATTTTCTTAAATATTTAATTGTCGTCTTTTTTTTTCATTTAACTTTCATAAGTGGTAGCAGTTCCCTTTAACAAACACTAGTTCTATCCATTCCATGAATAACCGGATAGACTTGAAGTATTTTATACTGCAGTCTTTTATACTGTAGGTAGGAATTCCTCTTATCTTAGTCTCTCTGAGAATGTTTTATCACTAACTCCTTGCTTTATTTCGTTTTGGATGTTTTTTTATCTCGATATCTTTTAGAAGTAGATGTCTCCAATCTGGTGCACTGTATTCCTTCTATGGTCTTACCAGAAATTTATATAGGGGGAGAAGCATTTTTTATCCATGTAGGTGAATGTATATTTAACCATTCCTAACAGTTTGTTTGCCTTCTTCATGTAATTTTGTGAGCTGAATTTCATCTCTGTATCAATAGTCACTCCAATGTCCTTTTCATTTGTATCCCATTAAATTGTGTGTTGACCGTCCTCTTCAGTCATCCTGTAATGCTCCCTTGAGGTACTTCACTCCCTTCACATTTTATTCAATTCATTAAATGAATGGTGTTTGTGCCCCAATGGGAGGGTAGGCGAGTTGGGAGTAGCTGATTTCGACAAATTTGATGGCTACATTCAATTCCAGTCTACCATTTAATATTTGTGTGAATGTCACAGCGTCAACATCAATAGAAAATTTTACAGGGCTGCCTAACATAAGCCCCAGACTAGAAATTCAGTTTGACAATGACACCTGCATCGTGACCTTTTCTGGTCAAATCAGGATAGTGCATTTGGTCACAGCATAATATCATGTGAAATTAGCGACACTTTACTTGCGACTTCTGTTTGAATCCTTGAAAAAAATAGTAGTCTTAAAAATAGGAACAAATTCAAAATGCGGCATGCTTCAAAAAGGCTGACGGATGGACCATGGACAAAAGGCAAATGAATTAACCCAGCATCTGATCATAGTGGGCTGACAATGTCCGCTCTAGTCTGCCATCACCGTTTCTCTTCCTATAAGAGCAAAGTTTGCTGTCTATATTTCTAGATTATGTAACCCTTATAAAATACTAGCCGCAATATACCACTCGGCTAGAGAGAACTTCTCTTTAGCTCGATTGGTTGAGCGTGAGTCTAGTAAGCCAGGGGTCCCAGGTTCGATTCCTAGCGGAGGCATTTGGATGATAAATGACCTCTGTTACAACAGTTGAAGAGTTAGTATCCTAAATGAAAAGTCAAATGAAGTTAAAGTAAGAGCATCCACAATATTTGAAAGTGTGTGATCTTGTATAAAGAAAACTGACAACATTTATCAATGACAAAAGTATTCCAGAGACAGTTAACCAGAATCCTTTAATGGACATCCAGCCTAATACTTGAATACTGATGTATCAGCACTCATCTATTCCACCTGTTATGGAACAATACAAATCCTGTCACTTTGTACAGACTAACTCTGAAATTATATTTCCAAAAGAGACACTAAACAAATCAGCATTTTGACATTAACAGATATTAATTTTTTTTCTGAAATTTGTAAAGCATAATGTTTATGTTTTTTATGGTTATATAGATAGAAGAGTTCAGGCATATCGTCATTCCACTTTATACACATATACTTCTGCTGGGTGTCTCAATCTTCTTCTTCAAGTAATCCACCCCATCAATATTAATAATTACATGGATGAGTAGGTAGAGGTGATAGCTAAACCGTGACTTTTTATATTGTCATATGTCATAAGTAGTGCATTTGAGCATGAGCATAGACCACAGTCTATAACACAGATTCAATATGCAGAGGAACATTTCTGCAGTTAGTTACTTCATCTATTCACAACAATAACTGTTCCCTCAATAGGGTAGTAGTAAAAGCTACAGTCTACAATGCTTATATTATCTGTTGAATTGTAATCAGCCTAAAATATCAGTTCAGCTACCTCGTTAAAGCTGACTGAATCTAGAGCAGCATATACTTATCAGAATGTTTTATACACAACTAACAAGTATGGAGTTGCAGTCATCAAAAACAAATGAATATTTTTTTTAATCATTTAAATTTGAAATTCCTTAAAACGTAAACAATGCTAACATTGACAATTCGCAACGAAAATTAAGCCGTTGACTACTGGTAACAGGTACGTGATACAATAATAAAGGCGTGGAAAGGTTGACCTACACGTTGCACCTGTACAAGTATCCTGTGTATTGCAGCACGCAACCCAGTTCTATGTGATGCATAATGCTTGTTAGCTATAAACGACATTGTTCATTGTTCCCGAAATTCCATAATTTGATATTTAAAACTTTATATCAAACTTGCACTATTACTTACCTTACGTCTAACAGTCGAAAATTACATTCCACGATCAATATTCATTACTTTCCCCGCTCCTTCCAGGCTGGTTGTTTACCTTAGTGCCGGTCACGTGACTACTTTTTCCACTCGCATTCTGCAAGCACTGCTAAAGAAATGATATCTCTTCTAGATTGCAATCTCTGTAGGCAGCATATAATTAAACCGGAAATCCCCGATTATTCTTATTTTGCTAAAAATGGAATCAAAGAAGAATGCGGCGTGTAATTTTGAAATAACACTTTCCGGAAATAGAACGAAAAAATCGGCTTTGCCATTGGTATAAACCTGGTTTGCTCTGCAGAATGTTTGACCGTAATGACAAACGCGTGTAACGTAAACTGATGTTGAACATTTCGTTTGTGACGAAGTTATTCTGATGGTAAATATAAGCAGTTATTAAGAGTGTGTTTTTTCTAGTCAACAGATAACTTAGTAGTGCCTTAGATATCACACATATCGTTTACACTGTCCAAAGTGTTGTCTAGGATAATATATTCTTATACAGTGTATAATACAGAATGGAGATAACATATCTACTGTACTGAACACATTCAATAAATTTTGTTGTTGCAGGCTTGGTAGCGGGGATGGTCTGTCGGAAAGACTTAGGGGTGGGATTTTATAAGAGAATGGGTTGGATTCTGAGGTAATTTATAACATTTTCAGGGAAAAAAAAAGAAAAAAATCCTTATCACCCCCAATATTGCCTATCAGAATACTGAACACTATCGGAACTAAAGTGGACAAAAGGCTGGAGATTGCTGTAACCTTCTTAGTATCATGCTCTGGGACATTTTTGTGAAAGGATGAGGCCAAGTTAGCGACAGAAGTAAAGAAAGACTGCTCGATTATTGTTCTCTTGGTAAATTACTACTAATAATGAATATTTGAGGTTCTTAACCTCTTTATCACAACTACCTTAAAGCAGTACACGGTCATCAGGACTCCTGATGCCAGCCATAATCTTTCCCGTCTCTCCTGGAAGCATACAGCCAGGAGTAGTGCCTTTCCCTACTAATATCAAATCTAAAACTGCACAACCACATACACCTTACATCTGAGTTGATTTGACTAATCAGAGAGTGACTTCTCTTGTCAATGGATTCAGCACTGTTGAAAATTAGCAACCCTTCATTCACCAGCCCAATACGACCACTGTGTCTCTGATAATCTCAAGGCATTTGTTGATACAGTGACCATGAGGGGTCATGGTCATAGCTCTGTGACTTATTATGGAAGCTGAGATTATGCACTAGCATGTGCTGTTATAGTTGTTTCCTTGGGCACTTTATCCCAAAAGCTGCCTTTCGAGTAAGACACAAAACTGAAGTGAAAGTGAAAAGAAAAGATATCACATAGCAGATTTAAGTTTCCTCTATTTCAAATTCTGTAAATAATCAAAGGGCACTAGTTTTGACATTTGTTATCTTTGGTGGCTACGACTCAAGATCACATTTGAGACTTTGACATGCTTTCAATACAAACAAAGATTTCAAGACAGATATATAGAATAATTTGAAACAATTTTATAGATATAACATTACAATTATTTTCAAAACAGCAAGTTTTATTTATTAAATGCATTTTTTACCAAGACCAGATGTAGGTTACAACGGCTAACAAAATTTCTGGAAAAGAAACTAATTATTAAACTGACTTCAGATATGGTTAACTCGAAAGGCAGCAATTTCTCTCATTACAGCTAACAACAACCTTCCAAAAGAAGCTCAGTGATGTAGTCTCCTGCAGCTACCACTCTGACTATTCACAGGGCAGATAACCCAACAAATAGGCATTTCAGAAACATTTGCACTTTAAGATAACAAAGGGGTAACCAACATAGGCCATGTGTAGAGTTTTTGTTAATTTGTTTTTTTAATTTTTTTTTTACAGGAATAAAACTGCTGTTGACTGAGTTTGATTCTATAAAAACTATGGCAACAAAAGAAGTCAATGGACAATTTAATGGTTGTGATTCTGGAACAGATTCATCAACATTTGATATCACAAGTACAGATTCTGATCCATCTACAGTCACCAGTGTGACATCACAGAGTGATAGCCAATCACAGCTTGAGGATACAATTTGTCAAGTGAATGGACATTCCAAAATGAAAGAAATGGACCAAGACTCGCTTTCATTTGATTTATCAAAGAGTGATTCTCAAGATTTTGACTTAAGTATTTCAAGTTTAGATAAAGAAAATATTAAAGATGAGACTTTAACAAGCACAAAAGTTAAAAAAAGTATTCCTAATTGTGACAAACCAGATTGGTATTTGCAGCCGTGTTTCAATAATTACTGGAAACATTACTATCACTGTATGGCATGGTTTAATAGACACAACAGTGTCACAAAAAGAATGGCTCAACCACAACAAAGCATGGGAGGCTATCCGCTTGGTGGTCATTTCTCTATGGCTAGCATGCCATGGGCAGGGACTGGACTCTCCTACAAATGGCCAAATTCTGGCTTCCCTCCTCGAGAAAATCCATATCACATGGGAGGCAGACAAAGAGGTAAAAATAGACCAAGAAGAAACGGGCGAGGGCGAAGGGGTGCTTATCACCAAGGGAACAGCAATGGACAAATTTCAACAGGGGACAAAGATTCGACGAGTCAGGAAACACAACATGGGTCAGACAGTGAAAGTGAAGTCTTTGAAATGGAAATTACAGATGACATGGTTGAATTCTTTGCTAAATCTGAGCAACACAAAAAGGAAAGAGGTATGACACACAATCAGATACGTAACCATATTACAGAAATAATGAAAATAAGTGTTTATGATTGATTGGTAGCAAAATTTTGAGACTTAAAATATTTTCATGGTTTTGTGATTTTCAGTATATATAGGTTTTCATTGCTGTTACACACATACCTAGTTTTTTAATATCCATAATTTAATAATAATTTTATTAACAGTGTAATTGATTCTACTTCCAGATGCCCAGAAGACAGAGAAACTACAAGAAGACAGTAGACTTGATTTGGAAGGAGGTTTGTGTTACTGTACTTCAATGCACAGAATATGTCCAGTTGATGAAACAGTTGACATTAGTATTTGTTACCCATTGCAAAATGGCATTTATAGTATCCATACACATTTTTTTTTGGGTTACACATACAGGTGGAAAGTCCAGTTAATTCCCTTGATAATTTTAAATTATCAGGTTTAAGTTGTAGATTACTTATAATAAGCATATGTTGAGTTTCACATTTAACAACTTCAAACTTATTTTAGTGTGTAATATATCTGTCCATCTGTCCATTTTCATTGGATTTTGATGAAAGTATATATCTATATTTCAGTTATATACTACATTGGTCTAGTTGTGTAAGTAATGCATAAATGTATAGATCTACAGTTACATACTACACTGTAGAACTTTAATTTCCGAGACAAATTGATAAATTGATGAGTTTTTTTTTTTTTTATTTCGGACCAATGTATTGCTCACAGTTATTTTATTTCTAGCCTACAACCATCAGTTTATTGGCCTATTAAATTAAGTTTTGTCCATGCTCCATCTGTCTGTTCAATGGTTTTTGTAGTTTTATTACCATGTACCCTGAATAACTTGAATAAATATGGACAGATTTTGATAAAAAGCAAAGAAACTCCAAAATCTTCTACAATGACCCTTGTCATAATTACTTCTCTTGTTCACTCTAATATGTTTTGTATTTTATGCAATGGGGTTTAATGTTTAAGACATCATTGAAAGTCTATTCTTTCTTTACATATAATATGCAGGATTGCTTTTTTCTACCTTTTAAGTGTTTCTAAATTTTCAGAAGTAGGATGCAGCTTTTTAGGCATAAAAATGTTTCATGATATTGAAAGTATATCATGAAGAATGATAATGTAATGAGACTCAAATCTCTTGGTCTGTCATTTAACATGTCCAGTGATAATAACAGAGCAAAAGGCCATGTCAGTAAATTACAATTGACTTGGTCCCGTCGCATAAGTCAACTTAAGATCTACCAAACACCTATTGGTCTGAAATTTAATATATCCAGAATCATATTTTTTTTTTTTTTTTTTTTTTTAGATATATTGATTTAATCAGATATGAAATTTATTATGTCCATTATCATAATTTTTTGGGTTTTTTTTAGATATATTGATTCAATCTAAACAGCTGTAAACGAGGAAAACATATCTCTATCAGCCAATATTTTTACCAATTTTTTTTTCTTTCTAGCCAAACTGACAAAGAAAGCCCCAACAACTGCTGCACCACATGAGCGACCAGGTGCTAGAAGGACACAGGAAATGATTCTTTTGTATGGGAAAGGTGCAGCGATGGTGCACGGCATGGAAACAGCAATGCAGATGTCTTATGATCGCAATATGGATATACTACAGCCAAAGTACTGGCCTAATATGCCTCTCAAGATCAATTTTAGCTGACAAAATAGTCAATTAACATTTTGTATTAATTCAAGTGTCAATGAGTATACCAGTAAACATGGGGAAATGGAGTTGGTATATGTTGAGTACATGAAGATATTTGTATTTGGATGTAAAATACTTCTAATGATGTATCAGGTAATAAGTTGTTTCTACATTCTTTAGTTTTGTTCTAAACTTTCATGAATAATATACAGCTTTATATGGATACAAGGTGTTTGCTGCAAAAACAGTGCAAGAAAATAAGAATGTTACAAATCTTCCAGTCTTATGTACATCAAACTTCTTACATGTTGATCTGTCCTTACTCATGTCAATAGGGATAACTTTTTGTATTTCTCGGGATGTTATACCTGGTAATTATTTAATTCCTGACAAGGAAATACAGTATAGTGCCTTTAATATTAAAACTTCTTTCACTATTTATGAACTTTTTAAATCTTGTGAAACTTTCTGTAGAATCATTGTGCAGAGCTGTTGGAAACGTATCATCACATTACATCCATGCTCTTATACTTTATATTAGAAAGAAACCTGTCTACATGGAAGGAGTTGTAGTTAAAACTAAGGAGTTAGCGTTAATACCCATGTCAAGAATTTTACTGTTTGCTCAGAAAGTTTAAGTATTCAAGATGAACAGGAATATTATGATCACATGTTTGAACATTGCATTTAAATTTGAACAGAATTTGAAAACTGGCAATTAGCTGTAACCCAAGACCTTTAAACTTATGTAAATGAAATTAATTTGAAATTTTATTCATAACTTCAGCAAACTAAGTACTTTAATGAATAAAACTAACTTGTTTATCTCCATATAGAATTGTTTTTGTTATCTTTTTAATGGAGGAAGGGGCCAGGACATTTTGGTTATTAAGTTTTTGTCATAAACGTTGACAAATTGATTTTAATTTATATAGTTATAAAATTCAAGTACCCCAGAATAGTAGCCGATTGAGTATAGCTGGGTTGAAATTTTATAAATTACATCAAGGTAACATAGTGGTTAGGATTATAAATTGATGTAAAAAAAAATGGATGAAAAAACATGCATTGTAGAAACAGTGTATTGGGAAAAAGCTAGCTAGGGAATTTGACAAACTGGTAGCTGAAATATCCAACCAATGACTTTTGCAAATTCAGATTTGAAATTGATATGAAGCTTCCTTTTTGTCCCTAGTTCTGTCCATCTAATATTGAGACTCAAACTGCAGAATTGCCAATAGTCTGCCATCTTGCATTTGGACAGTTAGAATTGCTATCACTATTTCTTAAAAAGCACTGCATGAATTGTTCTGAATGGAGCGTGCTCTATAAGCATCAAAATATGTGCCCTTTCCATTGACACCATATTGTACACAACCATGGTACAACATACACAATACACTGGAGTAAAATCAGGTTCTTAACAAGCAATTATCGAAGGTTATATGCTGAATTCAAAGATTTTACTCTTGGCATTGTTTAATGAACTATTTCCTTATATTCACAAAGATGTGCAGAGAAATGCATTTTGGATTACCCAACACATATCTGTTCAGCAAATCCAGATACAACAGGGTTATGGGGGGAAAATTCAATTTCAAAAACCGAATGGCAATAACTATTTAAAGGAACTCTTTTCAATGCCACATAGGTCAGTGTTCTCTTTAAGACAAACAAGTGGGCAATATGTGTACTATTCACTAATTTTACGGTATGGTCATGTCTGTAAGTCATTATCCAAATATTTTCTACTGCTGAGCACACCAGTGACATCTCTACCTCAAAATTTTTTTGTTTGATATTATTATCCAATAAGGATATGCCAATTTGATGATGAAGAGTAACTAAAAGCGAGAAAAAAGTAATGTTGTGTTTTGACGACTTTTTATTTAAAAAATGGTGTTTATTCTCAGTACATACCTCCAAAATCTACACTGACAATGAGTGAATTATATCCCCCAAAGCAACCAGAATACAGGTAAAAGAATCAAGTCTTATATCTATATACAATTGAACTTACACTTTTAAAAGCCAGTGGTGATATTAAATCTATTTCCTGCAAATTTATTCGTGTTGTTACATTTTAAAAAGTTTATATTGCCAGTATGTGTCCCATCATGTACACCCGATTAAATGCTACTGAAATATGGTATACTTAATGGGAAATAAATTATGGTGATTATCAAAATCTTTTTGTTATTGAAATAAAAAAGTTTTAAGAAAGAGCCAATGTAAGATTATTGCTCTTTGTATCAAATTGTTATGAACATTTTCTAATGTAATTAATGTGATTACTCAGAGCACTGAAGAGGTCTGTCACTGATGATGACAGATCATATCTTTATCAGCAACTTGGACAATTAGGATGTTTCACTGGTTGACTCATAATTTATGTTCAGTTATGCTAAAATTATTTTTTTTGTTTAGTTTTTAATCCCCACCAAACATTATCCTGTCCGTGCTATATTTCCTACTCTAAAAAGAGTAGGAGTACTTTCAATAACACCATATAATGGTTCACCTCCTGAGACAGTGTGTTGCATATCAGAATTAGGTCACTGTGACCAACATTTTGGCATGTATAACTTCATCAGTTGTATTCTAAGTATGTAATTTCATCTCTAGAAGAGAGGGGGAGGGGCTGTAATTCGCTAAATGGTCATGTTTTTGGGGTTTTTTTGTCAGTTCGGTTTTGAAGTTCATATGTGTTATGTTTAGAGTTTATACATGTCAATCCTTGATTAAAGTGCAATTTAACTAATGTAGATTTTTTTTGAAAGAATTGATTCAAAGGTAAGTGTAACTGTCACTAGAGCATACTGATTCGTGATAAAGGATTATGTTGCAATATGCAATTGAAATACTGGCATTGAAATGATGTTCACAATGTACCAGTTTTGCTTCAAGTTTAAGGAATTTTTTTTTTTCTGTTGAGGGGGTTGGGAGGAGTGGGGGTGACATTGAGTGTTAATCTCATGTATACCTGTGAAATCTTTTTACCATATCTCATGAAGGCAATATCTGGAAAAGACATTGAAACACATCTTTTAATTATATTTATTTTTCCCCATCGGGCATTGACATGATGTTGCCTTAACTGCACTATTGTCTTCATCATCAAGGAAGATCTACAAGGGAAAATATTGAACTAATTATAAAAATTAAAACTGGTTATACAGTTTTTATTAAAAGATCTGTGTGTCAAAAAAAAAAAAAAAAACTGGTAAAGAAAAATATTTGTCAAAACACACTGGCCAATTACTATTGAACCGATATAAATATGTTTTTCTGCCTACAGGACCTACTGTATATGTACATGTAGTACTGATCAGCAGATTAATAACCTGATAACATGTATCGGTGAATATATTCTTGTATAGAGTTCTAGAAGGCGATAAAGAAATCACATCTGCCAGTCTGAATTCTAAGTCAGATGTGAAAGAAGTTACATAAAACACCAATACTTATCGGATATATAGTTTTTGCGAACAGCGTAAATCGTGAATTTGAGGAAATATTACCAATTCACCTGAACACTGTATGAGGTGTCTTTCATTGATGCTTGCACGCATGCTGATACCATCCGCATCTCATCTATTACGAAGCAAAGCACTCTGCCACTTTCGACAGATGCTTCGCTTTTCCAAGTGAGTTTACTCTGGTCATTCACATAGTTGGCCCAGTACGAAATCAAAAGTGCCATTGTTGTTGCTGTTGTTATGGTATTGTTGTACCCAGAAGTGTAAAAATCTCATAAAATCTCATAGATCATGTGACGTGACTTATGCACCCTATTCATTTAAGAAAACCTTTGAGGCTTAGTCAGCTGTTGTAAGCAGTCAAAAATGAACTACAAAACAATAAACAAATATACAAAAGTACTTTATTGCTCTTTTACCTGCTTTTATGAATATGAGAATACAACCTGCGTAGTTGTGGACGGGAAGATATATACTCAACTTTAACTTGTTAGTTTCGGGAAATAAACATTTCTACTGAATATACGTTTAGTACTTTGGATGGTACAAAATATCAAAAATATCAAAATTTGGTTTTAAATTCATATCTGATTCGCATCAAAATAAAACAAACATTTCAAAAGATTTAACCTAAAAATGTGATCGAAAGCCAAAACTATATCACATTAAAACTGGGGAAAAATTATTCTCAAACTTGCAAACATATGAATGTTCATAAGACATTTTAACTTTTACATAAAATAAACAAATCAAATTTATTTGTTCATTAATAAAAAAAATTCCTTCTGTTAAAACATATGTACTGAAGTTGTTCTAGTCTCATCCTTCAAAATCTTTATCAAATGTGTACCAATAATTTTTGATGAAATGCAATTATGCATTCCTATGTGATATTTGTATCTTCATGATAATGTACAGTATTTATCACAAAACATGCTCCAATGCAATTTCAAGAGAAATAAGTTAATTTCATTCAATTTCTCTTATCTTTTTTTGTTGTAAAAAAAATTATAAAAAAAAAATTATAAATCCCAGGAGGTCAGTTTCAACCAGTAAAGAGATGTTATAAAGCAAATATATTTGACAATTAACACTACCATTACTTTATAAGTTCTACAATTATACATCTGTATATAAGTATGACATCATTTTAGTATGGCATCTAGTTTACTAATAACTCATTGGAATTAATTTGAGTATATAATACAATTTCCTAACGATTATAATTTTTTCAAGAAAGAATTTTTTTATATTATTTTATTGATAAATTACTAGTCGGCAAGTGACTGACAGATAACTATTGTTCAATTTTTTTCTGAGATAAATGAAAGTAAATGATATCAAATATAAAATTTGGAGAAAAAAATCAACCAGAGCTGTGAAGCAACAGGTTTATATCATAATAAATACCTGTGCCTATAATTGAAATCAGAAAAAATATAATTTGATTATCTCACACACCACAGTTAAGTTGTAAGATAATAAAACAGGTGACCATTACATGAGTCTAGCAGATCTTTAATACAAGGTTATGGTCACATGATGAAATGAAAATTTTCTTGCCTTACATTTTACTTGCACAAATTCTGACTTTTGATCCCAATACCAACAATGTTTAGCATTCTAAAACTAAACAAAATCAGCCTAACCAGTAAAACAGAAACTTGTAAGAAAACGTGGTATATATCCACATACTTCACTATTCTACCTGATCAACCAAAGTTTAAGGAAGACAAAGTTCATACAAGATGATATATGTATATAAACGATTATGGTGCATTTAATACTATAATATACATACACCATGAGTATTGATTAATGAAAAACAATCCTGTTACAATCATTTATACAGTAAAATATGACTTATATATATGTCATTGTCAAGAGCTACAGCTGTGGACCAGAAGTAGGCCTGTACTGAAGCTACAGCTGTAGACAGGAAATAGGCCTGTACTGAAGCTACAGCTGTAGACAGGAAATAGGCCTGTACTGAAGCTACAGTTGTAGACAGGAAATAGGCTTGTACTGAAGCTACAGCTGTGGCCAGGAAGTAGGCCTGTACTGAAGCCACAGCTGTATACAGGAAATAGGTCTGTACTGAAGCTACAGCTGTTGACAGGAAACAGGTCTGTACTGAAGCTACAGCTGTAGACAGGAAGTAGGCCTGTACTGAAGCTACAGCTGTATACAGGAAATAGGTCTGTACTGAAGCTACAGCTGTTGACAGGAAACAGGTCTGTACTGAAGCTACAGCTGTAGACAGGAAATAGGCCTGTACTGAAGCTACAACGAGGGAATGGAAAATGTTATGAAATTCTACAAATCACAATAATCTTATACAAAATTTTACCATCACCTGTGAAAGGAAACTTCTCTGGCTTTTAAGACACAAACGTCAAAAGTTAAATTTACATGATTTATCGTTGTCATCAGCTGATTCTCCATTTAAACACACAGCAATGGCAAAGTTCATGTACACGTAGTGTAGATCAGGAATTATAAATCTCACTTAAACAGAAGACATTTTCAGTTACCTTTAATATTACTAGCACTTTGATAGAGGAATGATATAAAGCCATGATGTCCAAAAAAATCAGGTTAAATAATGCTGTAACATTCACCAAGTTTAACAAATTTCTGGATAACCAATGTTAAACAACTGAAGACGTTATAAATAACTCTACATTCAGTATGTAGTAATATCATATGGAGTCACACGGAGTATCCTCGATCAGTATTGCTACACATAAAATGGCAGTTTGCAATCGTGATACTCACATGAAATCTATAATGGCAAAACATGGCTAGGCAATATGACAAACGTTTCATCCAGAAATGATGAGGAACTCTCTTACACAACAATGGAATGACTTAATCTTCAACAGATTTAGTCTTGATGATCATAGATATATAGCTATATAAAAGTATTATGAATAATCTGATTCATGGGTAGATGTGATTTTCCATTTAACAAGTGATTAAGTATGTAATGAAGTGATAAGAAAATTTTTTAAAAATCATAAATGTTTTCCATATCAATTATTAAACAAAAAATTATTGAACATCCATCTTGTTTATATGTTTAGAGGTACTTTCCCTACACAAACATCTGATCTTGATAATTGATTTTTAATGTCACTGCTGAACAGGTCACTGTATGTTACGTTGTGATATTACTGTAAACACTATACTAAATGTTATGTTCTGGATGAAAGAGAAAGGAAAATGATGCAAACTTTACCAAAATTGATGAATATTAAATGGATAACTAGTGAATAGTTTGCAGTAAAATGTTGTAATATTAGCAGGTAGAGAGACAGTATTACAGCATCTGTATCTACAGACAGTGAATGAAACAGGGTTATGACAATTTTAATTAATGACAGTGAAAGAGACAGGACTTTAACATCAGGGACTGAAGCATTTATAGTCTGTCGTATGTAAGAGTTACTGGCCTTGATTTTCACCAAGATTGTACAACACAACTGGATTATTATAGATGTTATAACTGTTATGTTACTAACTGTAATGTAAACCAGGTACACTCACGTAAATGTTGTGGATTTTAACAGAAAAAAAAGGATTTCAGAAATAATACTGGAGAGAGGAATTGTGAATGTGTATAAAAATATTGTAAAATTTGTAGTACACTATGAACACAAAAAAATAATAAAATAACCTAAATGACCCGCATTGTCTCATCAGTTGATCATACAGATATTGGTCAAACACAGTGACAACTGACTGACAAAGATAACCTTTGTCCTGAATCCTTTTTCAATAGGATCTACTAATTAATATTCACTTTCAAAATTGACAGAATATACTTAGTACATCAGCATTGCTTGATACTTTTTACCTACCAAAATGTATTGATATTTCAATACTGTTGGACAATCAGTCAAACATGACGACATTTGCCATTAAAAACTATAAGTGTTGTCATGGACCTACCATAAATATTTAACTGTTATTCAAATATTTTGTATCTCATAATGATCTGGAGTAATAAGTAAAACTGTTCCTATTTTCGTTGTATAGTTATTAAGAACACTTAAGGTTATGTCAACAGTTACAATCATTACATCAGATCTATTTTAAGAACTCACATAAACAATACTTAGAACACTTACTTGGAAAAGAAAAATACATACTTATTTTGTATCCAGTGGATTTATATTCTGTTCATAACTTTCATTTGCTTTTGTTCTACAAACAAAAATATTCTTTTTTTAACTATGTAACTTACAAATATATTTTACCACAAATTTGGAACAAGCTATGATAACTTACATTCAGCATCTTTCAGACTCGATGTTAGAAAATTATGCAAAAATAACATGTAAAGCTGGAATTGTTCCCAATATAATGATTTGGATAATATCCTTGAAAGGTGGCATCTGGTTTGTTTTTCAATCCGTATTTTTAACATTTTTATGAAAATGATTATCTTGAGCTAAATTTTTATACAATACAGAACAACAGAATCTGTTTACCATAATCACAGAAATAAAAAAATCAAACAACTGCAGCCTCCATTATTCAGACCGCTTTCATTTCTAACCACAGGAATTTGGTCTTGAGATCTCAGATAAACTAATATTTTAAAAAAATGTTTTTAAAAATCACAAAACATCCACCTGGATTAAACTGCAGACTTACCCTAAGCTTGTAATACACCCCACCTTCCAAAGTAAAAATTAAGTTTTTACCAAAAACTATCCTTGTGCTTGTGGAGTACACTACATATTCAATTTGAAAAACATTGATTTTAAAGGGTAGCAACGTTTGGCAAAACTTGTTCAAATGGCAGTATGGTTGTCATATAGTAAATATTTTCAACTCTGTGAAACAATAAAAATAATATAAAAAATGTACATATTGTACATAGTAAGGAAAATTCTCTGCTTAACTGTCAGTTTCTTTACATTAAATTCATCCCTATCAGCTAGCCATGAAAAAGTACTTGTTTTAAGATAATGCAGCTAAAATCATATCGTTATTGAAAATTTTAAAAAGGGAGATATTAAGATTTTGATTAATACAAAAGATATATAGTATTTTGAATACAAATGCATATATAAATAGTTTGAAATCACTAGCCTTTTTATCACAGAACTTGCACACAGATACATGTATAACCATTCATGTGGGCACAATGGCCCACCTATACATCCCTCACAGCACACTGTACACACGACCATACAGGTATAAGCACACAAGGATGAACTACCTCAAAACTGCAATCTCACTATGTAGAAATAGGCTTCATGTTTAAAGTAGCTATGCAGACAGTAAGAACAGTGACAGTAGATAATTTGTACTGATGAAGCTACTGTGTTATACCAACTCCACAACCAAATGTTACTAACCGAGTGCATGTTGTTAATTTTCTCTACTCCAAAACTCAACTCACTAAAACAATTCATTGTAAACATAGACACCATTGTCTAATATAATCCAATCGATCTCAACCAAGATCAGAATATTACTTCACAAAAAAATTTGCTTTAAACAGATTCTTTCCTCACAAAGTAAATACATACACCGTGAGAAATCAGACAGGAAGACTACTAACCTCACGATTAATGCTAATAAATATGGCTTCAAATCATATCCATGTATAAAAACATCTAAAACACAACCATTGTATTAAGTGGATTCTCACTATCTTTTGATACTGACAGTCACCAACAGTTCCTTACTACAAGATTACATATCAGAGACTAACAAACATTACAATGAATCAGAAATGATCCATACACAGTCATCAGTAGATTTAACAGTCTCTTTGGTTTCAGCCAGTCACCAGGGTGGATCCACAGATTTGTGTATAAATACCATTGCAGATTAACCATAATGGCCTGAGAGGTCGGGAGTTTATAAATGACTTAGAAGGGAGTTACAAGTATCAAGGGTATACATGATAATATGTAAACCTGGTTATAAGTTACTGATAATGTTACACAGTACACAAGTTTTCATCAGATCCTTTGTAAGGACATTGGTCAAAGATAATGGACCAGTGGTCGATGAGTGATGTATACAAGGTTAGCACCTTCTCCAGGACATATGGGTATCAGGAGAGATTCCAGGGCCTTCAGGCACTGTGAGGACATGGGAGATTCCAGGACCTTCAGGCACTGTGAGGACATGGGAGATTCCAGGACCTTCAGAAACTGTGAGGACATGGGAGATTTCAGGACCTTCAGAAACTATGAGGACATGGGAGATTTGAAGGACTTCAGATACTGAAGACTTTGGAGATCCCAAGGCCTTCAGATAGTACAAGGACATGAGAGATTCCTAGGTCGTCAGATACTGTGAGGATTTTGAAGACTTGAAGGCCTTTGAAAACTTTGACAGCTTGGGAGATTCCAGAACCTTTAGATACTTTGAGGACTTGGGAGATTCCTGGGTCGTCAGATTCTGTGAGTACTTGGAAGACTTGAAGGCCTTTGGACATTACGACAGCTTTGGAGGTTCTGGAACCTTCTGTCTGGCTTTATTTTCCTGTTTAGTGTCAAACTGCTGTACTCCAGACTTCGGATGAGACCATGTTGTTACTTGTGTAATATGACTGAAAATACATAGGAAGTAAATTTTAATGTACTTGCATGTATTATCAATGCTGTATACAGAATGTCTAAAGTATTTACATTAATAATTAAATAAGAGATCAGAGCATCGACATCAGGTTTCCAAAGCCTATTTACAACAAAAGCTTTTTGTCAAAAAAATGTAAAATATTTTCAAAGGGCATATTTAAACAACAATAAACTATGTTTAATACTAATAAAACTTGTCTTACTTGATGTAGTATTTCATGCCATCTGCCGTGTAGGCTTCCTCCCAGCCATACGGTAAAGCTGAAAAGTAAAACAAAGTCTTAAGCATATGTCAACCCTGATTGTAAAGTATTTGTTTTTAAATTACATTTTTCTATAACATGTCTTTGAGACATGACTGCAATGATCTGCATATTATACTGACTACATTGACCTCAGAACACTAAAACTCCTTCAACATGTTCTAAAACTTGACCTTTTTAGGAACTCTAATGAAAGTTCCTGAAAAAAATGAATTCGCTAAAGTGATGACATGGTATTTGGAACGTCAAAGGACGTGGGCAATGAGACAGCAAATGACAAGACAGAATTGGCATAGGTAATACCAAACCCCTCCCCCTTTCCTCTTGCTACAAGTTAAAAAAAATTCTAACCATACCAACAAGTAAATATTTGGATATCTATTCTCTAGTTTTTTCGCCAAAATGTCCCACACTGAAATGGCGTTTGGAAAATCTTATTCATAATACTTACGTTCTGACTCTATGATGGCCCGGACAGCCTGGACCACTTCCTTAGCTTCAGCAGCAAGTGTTTTAGGTGATGCCTTTTTATGTTTCCCGAGATAGCCAGGTGGCCTGTTCCCTCTAGCATTCTCTCCTTGTGATCTAGGAGGTATAAAATAATGAAGACTTGAAATCAAACTTACATCGGTCTATCTCTTGATTTTGCAGCACAATACTGTAAACACACTGACAGTAATTTACTTAACAAAGTTTGTATTCAATCACAGGAAACCAGCTCATCAATCTCCTTATTCAAGTATATTGTTAATATATAAATTATAACAGACTACTGAATAAGGGCTTATTATGAATAAATGGTATCTGGTACTTTGGTAGCCTTTTCTTTAAGTTTGTAACACTTATGGAGTTCACATATTTTTTTCTGAACTGCACTTATTTGTATGAATGAAACCACAGATAAAAAGACATGGAACTAATTCATCAGGAATGTTATATTTGACCTGACATCTCTATGGACTGAGCAGAAACAAATTTATCTTAACAAGCAGAAGACGCTTTCTCTTCCAGAACACCTGGTTTTATTCCCCATGTACTTTTTCAGGAGTCTTTGCATAAATCTTTCTTTTGTTCATATTTTTGCCTTATTTTTTTTTAAATTTGAGTTTGGATTACAATTATGTTGGTATTTTCTTGTTTTTTTTTGTTTTTTTGTCAAAGGTCTGAGAAATAGAAAAGGACTTTTATCACATTTAAAGTCCTTTTGGTTGCAGGAGATAAATTAGGAGAAGTCATTAACACATAAACATGTAAAACAACAACACAAAAATGAATTTTGTGGATCAACTTTCTAAGTGTAGATCAAACATATCTTTTCACAGTGATAGAAGATTTATCAAACATGTTCAAAGAAATTAATTTTCCACACCATCACTGGTATTACTGATAAAGGGTGACTTACTTGGTTCCAAGAGAGTTGCCCTGAGCTGTTATGGTTTCATGAACATGCTGCAGAAAGGAAAGTTTTATAACACATATACTCATAGGAATTAACAAATATAAACTGACCTTATTATGCCTCCATCAAAATCCTCCTTTGTCTACCCAACCAACATTACAAATAACTTACAAATAAAAAAACACTCTAAGTCACTTTGTCATGATACCATTCCTGAACACCCCAGAACCATAAATAAATTTTGACATGTCTACTATTTATTGACGGGTATTATGAAGTCTCAAATCTGAATATTCAAAAAGAAATTGATGGAACAAGATAAATAATGCATTATCATATTAAACAACCATGAAATGTATAAAAGAAAAACAAAAATTTGACTACAAATGTCATTACAAGTATTTCAATCCTGGCATAATTCTACTAGCTTGTGAAAGATCAGGTGTTGAATATAGTGTAAATACTGGGTTTAATCTGAAACAGTCACTGAAGAAAGTGTGATGACAGCAAGAACATACTAAAGTCATTCTACAAACCTCTGCAAATTGAAGAAGTTTTTCTGTAGATACTTCGTAAGCTTTCTTTCCAGCTTCAGATTTTTTCAGCTGACAATTCAACACTGCAATCTTCTGCTGCATAGATGGGCTCTGGTCCTGCATGTAACAACGGTTTTCAGTAATAGAAGAACGTACGTGAATTACTTCACAGAAAACGTAACCCTTTTTCAAAACGTACTATACTGATGTCAACCAAAGCATGATTTTCAGACATGAAAACAAATAGCAAAACTGTACTGTTCCGTTAAAAGGTTTTCTCTCTAAAACTTCAATAATAAAGGCACTACAGGTAGTACCTCTGGTCATTCAGTCCATACTCAATATGTTTAAAATCAAAAGAGTTCTATTAAAGGGCAAGTAGAGATAAGCCCAAAGCTAACAACCAGTGAAAGAAATGTCCTACATCGCATAGTTTCTTTAAGATATACTTAGTTATATATGTCTCAATTCTGATTAAAGGACGCCTTTAGCCCCCTTTGATCCTATTGTACACTCAATATAGAAAGACAGTTTACGGTTACTCTGACCTCTGACATGACCTTATTGGTATCACAAAAATACTCTTCTAAGGATATTATTCCATCATAGCCACAATGTCAGCTTTGTTAAAATATTTTGTTTTTTAAAAAACCACAGACAGATCCATCATTAAATCAGCATGCTGGTAACTTCTAACATGACTTGATTTACATATAGACCTCAGATGACTTACATTTTGGCCTTTAACATGTGTCTTCAGTTTAGCGATCTCGTTCTCCAGGAGTTGTACAACCTCCTCATAGTCCTGTTCCATACTTCGAGCTGCCCTTTGAGCCTGCTCCGCCAGCTGGACCTTGGTCTTCAGTGACTTTGTCTCTTCTATAGCTCCTTGTGCCCTCTTTAACAGAAAACAACAATCAGACAATGTACATACATCACAAATATCAGTACTACAATAGATTTTTATGATGAGGTTTTAAATGCTAAAAAATATCTAAAAGGAAATAATTGAACTCAGTAGCGATGCAAAATGTGAATTCAGCAGAATTCAGTACCACACAATATCAAAATAATCTACACTTCTCACAGTATTGTAAAATGTTTTCTTCACACATGACCCCAGAATCTATGTATCATCTTGATATGTGTCTGGTAACCTTGAAATCAATTCAGCAATCCAGTTTTATCAACCACAGACCACCATATCAAGCACCTACAACGGTATCAGCTCTAGACCAACATAACAATCAAATATCCTTATATCAGTACAAATTCACCTAACAAGCCATGTACCCCATTGAGAACTAATATGATGTATTATCAAATACTCCCATATCAAACACTTCAGTGCGTGTGTAATCACATATATATGATGTATTTTCTGATAAACTTACTTTCCTGATGCTCTGTAAATCCTCTTCTGCCTTGAAGCAGGTTGATTCCTTTTCTTGTAATAATGCCTGCAAAATAATGTGGTGAAGTTGTTCATGTTCTGAAGTATTATGCTTAAAATAAAAGTGTTCTTCATTGAAATTCGAAAAGCTTTTATAGATAAATCCGAGCATTACAGCTCTAAAAAATCATTGCCTACATGATGAGTCACATTTTCTAAAACTTATTTCATCACCTTCAATCTTTTCACTTCCTCTCGGAGCTCATTTCTTTCCTGCTGAAGTGTTATCAGATCTTCATTGTTGTTTTCTCCAAAGTCTGTGATAACACTTAACTGAAAAGTAATTTTGGCAGTATATTGAATAGTGACACATAAACGATGGCTTGGTTGTTGAATGGCTATATATATGTGTGTGTTTTATGAACAAGAAAGGGGTGAGGGTGGAGTAGTTGGTGAGGGGGGGGGGAGATTATTCCTGCTCTGTCCAACTGTTACACAGAGCTAGGTAGGCATAGCACTTGGATTATACTTGGTATCAGATAGTGGGTCCAAGTCTGGTGGCATTGTCCATATTAATGTCAAACATACATTAAATACAGTCAAGTCCTTGCCTTAACAAATACACTTCCTTTGGCTAACTGAAACCTTCCAAGGCACTAATAAGTCTGAATTTTCTTGCTCCAGTCACAAGGACAATTGCATGCCATGGCAATTCAATTGTTACACATTTCTCTCATTTCAAATCGGTGGACTGCAAACTTTGTTAAAGACTGATGTCACTTTTGAACACCAAATGAATTCATCCAATCGTTAGATTAATTCAATTTTGTATTAAACTATGTTACTAGTAAGACTCTGAAGTTCTGACATACCAGAAACACATTAATCATAAAATAACTCCCAACACAGTTGGCATGTTTAACGAATGAAGTCTTTGACCCAGGTGAGCTTGCAGTATGTGACATAATAATGTTTAAGGAATGAAGTCTATGACCCAGGTGAGTTTGCAGTATGTGACATAATAGCAAGTACCAGTACCATGCATTTGTTTCAACCTATTGCTATTAGATTTGAGAAGTTGAGAGCACAGGTCGCCTAACTAGCTTCAGTTAGTGGGGCTGTCCCTTTAGTGAAGTGATAGAGTGCTAGAGACTAAAAGGTTGCTTATAAAAAACGACGTAAAATCACAGATACATGCAGTTGATATACATTGAAATTTTACTTCTGATATTAAAACAAATTTTCACACTATCTAACTCTGACAAGAGTATTGAACCATCAAACGAGTGAAACATTTTATTTACACTTATTTATGTTTAACTGATAATGTAAAATATCTTTTCTTCTTTCTTAAAAGGTTAGAAACAAAAGCCTACACTGAATTTTGTGTAAAATAATGGTTTACCTCAGGATTAAATGCTGGTGGTTCTAAAATATTGGTGAGATCACAAGAAGCAAACAACATTGCTCCTGTACCAATGCTCTTCTCTTCCAACTCAACCTGGAACACCTTCCTGGCTACTGCCACAAAATCTAAACAGACAAGTCATCACATTCATTGCTTCTTCACAGAGACCGTTTCAATTTAGTTAATCTGTGACTGTACTACTGAAAATATGGACACAGAAGACATAACTGGTTTAATGTATTAAATTATGAATGACATCCTTACCTCCATAGTTCACAGAACCTGTAGCATCAATTCTAAGTTGCTCTCTCATCTGCTTATGCTGTTCCTGTGTTGGATCCAATCCTAAATACCTTAGTGCCTGTAACACAAATTTATATAACTTACGAAAGTAAAAACTTGTATCAACTTACACCTTTAAAAGAATTTTGTTTCATGATAACTGTATTCTTTCTTACGGTTGAGGAGTAAAATCAGGATACGGGAACAATCAAGAAATAAACTCATTTTACAAATGTGACTTTAAATGTATGTCTTCTTATTTTGTTTTATATTGGCATTTCAAGGACAAATATCAAATAGCACATAAGCAGAGTCATTTAAATGAAGTTGCTGCAGTGAAACAATATTTTGGGAGAAAGTGAATCTCGACAATCAGCAAGAAAGTAAGTTTTAAGTGACTGTTTGCTAAGTCTCACCACTTCTAGTTTCTCTATCTTTAATCTGACGTGAGGATCCAGTGAAAGCTTTCGAGAATGTGACAAGACATTGGACTTCGATTGATGACCACCAGGGTGAGAACTGAAGAGAGAGTTTCCAACATCAGTCTGTGATCCAGGCATGTTGAAGGCACTTACTCCTTGTACAGGAGATGGCTCCTCTGTTCCAAAAAGGGAAGACATCTCAACAGCACCAGTCATCCCTAGAAAAGATCATTATTTGTTGATCGTCTTATCAATATTTTGTTTTCAAGTCGTTTCAATACAATTTTTCATTTCCCACATAATATGCTGAAACCCTACTGACCTTTGACCTGTGGTGTTGAGGCCATGTTTGGTATCATCTTCCTGGCAGCAGCCTTTGGATGTGATGAGGACACACCATTAGTCATTACTTGGTCCTGGCCTCGATCACTCAATCTCTATAAGAAACAAAGATCACATGTTGATATCAAGTATCAGGACATTATATAACTTTCTTTAACACTTGGTACTAGCTTTGTGGTTGCAAACATCAAGCCCATTAAATAAACATCAGAACATAATGAAACTATATAGCTATCAGGACATCATAAGTATTTCTTTAAATTAAGAAAAAAAATAAGTCCTAATATATGTAAGCTGTAATTTCTGTAAATCAATTTGGTTTCTAAATTATTACATAATAGACGATACTTCTTGTTGAAAAGCTCTGATAATGAAACATTTAGACTAAGTTTTTCAGTTTTCCACTATTAATAATTATCATTCATAGACTGCATCTATATGTGATGAAAAGCCTATGACACAGTGATGTTCATGTAGGAAAAAAAATGTTCAAATTACCTCCCTTATCTGAGCTGGTTCCCTTGGACTAATCTTGGAGCCAGAGGAGTTCCTCGGGCTAATGTTACTAGACTCACTCACACCGTTCACCTCAGGAGAAATACCAAAACTGTCTGTCCCTAAATCCATATATAATTCACATAGTGTTACATACTGTATGAAAAAGGTCATAAATCTGAATTCTTTAAAGTGATTAAGGTCATATGGCAATGCTGATTAAGTGGTTACGGGTACTACATTATAATCAAATGTTTAATAATTGTTCTAAAGCATTTCATTTATCAATTATAGAATCCTTCAGTTGGCAACTTTCTGGTCCTTCTGACATAACTATATCCCTGATAATTCATAATTTGACTTTTACCATATCCTGATGGAGTTGTTGCCCTTGAGCTGTGTCTGCTCTGGGTATCGGTTGGCACAGGTGTACTAGGAAAACTGTAGCCATTTTGCTTCTCCACTATCTCTTGAAATTCTAATCTGGAACAGAAACAGGAAGGAAGAAATGGATAAATACTGGTTTGCTAGTACTCTATGCATCAACAATCAACACATACTTGTTTTCTTTTATTCTATTATCACTAGATAGTAGACTGAAAAAAATCAAAGTACAATTCCAGCCAAAGCTGTGGTACAATAGTTTTTGAAACATTCTCATCAAATCTATTATTTAACTTTTCACATCTACAAAGAAATTATAAATTTTAGTAAAATCAATAAATGACTCCTTATCAAAATGTGAAAGAAAGTACTAATAAATGAAAAATTTCACTTGTAAATTCTTTGGTGCAAAAGTATGGTGTTGTTCAGATCTAAAGCAGGTGTTCACTTACCTGGCTTGTTCATCATTCGTTATGATCATTTCCACCTTATTTGAAGCTGATGCCTGACGCAATATTGATACAGCTCTGTTGATAAAATAACAAAAAAAATCAATAACATTGTCTATCCATGTGCATGGTATCATCATTCTCCTGACATTGACGATAGGAACTAACCTTATAAAGAAAACCAGACCTACCTCCCTGTCTTCAATGACTCTATGTAAGTATGTGTAATGTAAAATCAATAATGAAAAATATCTTAAGTCCATACAGATTAAACTCTAAAACCTAAAGCAAAAGATTTTACAAATTGTTGTTTAACAATATCATGATTTTATGTAAAATGAAAGTTTACCTTTCATTTGTGACACCTTCCAGGCTTTCTCCATTTACCTCTAGTATCTGATCCCCATGTTGCAGGTGTCCTGTTGATATGCAAGTATATTAACAGAATATTAATATTGAAATTAATGGTGACATTAGAGTAAATGTTCAAACACAAAGTACATGATATCACAGTGTCATTATAGTCTAGTATTTGTATTTTCTTTATATATTACATTGAAAGCAAAAGTAGGTGATAGAGGGGATATATATTATATATTCAGTTACTTGATAAATACCTTCTATGTCTGCCAATCCTCCTGGTAAGGTTCTTTTCACAAATATTCCATTGTTTTCTCGACCATCAACACTACATCCTCCACAGATTTTAATTCCTGTGGAGCAATTAGTATGTACATGTATCATTGAATATTGTTGTTAATACTTTTCTTATTAATAGAATAGAAATTGGATACAGGTTTTAGCAAAGCAATGGTTACTGACTGTTAAACTAAGGGAAGTAATTCTCTCATTCCTGCATTAATAGGGCTGTTGATACAGGCCTGCTCCCAGTTAGTCATTTTCTATTTTTCCATTATCAAATGTAAATGAAACTACCATCCTTAATTTAAGATTATGAAGACGTATCAGTATAATGATAAGGACTGTATACTTTATAGTGGTTCCAGGCTATCCTTTCTGTTTCTCCACCTTAGTACAACTTTCCATTTTGTATATCGGTTATCAATGAAAAAAGGTTACACATAAAGGAATATTACTCCCTTCAGTTCAAATTCCAGCTAATATTTTAGATATTTTGGTGTCGAAAGTCATTACTGGGTTATAGTGATAGCTGAAACACATTTTATACCATCTGATACTTTCTAGTGCTTTCAAAAGCTATGAATAAATGATGAAATATGTTATAACAAACGTTTCATGTGTTATGTTTAAAGAATTTAGTAATTTTGTATAGGCACCACCTTCCTTTGACAAAATCCTAGATCCGCTATAAGCTTATGTTATTTACCTAGTCCCTTAGAGCAATCTTTGTAGACAATCAACTCTGCATCTCTTCCTTCATCTTCCTCGTCCGTTCTGTTAAGATATCAATAGTTACATGTAAGAACATATTCTAGTATTGACTGTATCAGCTTACAGCAGAATAAGTCAAATGATATTCAAACAATTTCAGTTACACAAACATAAGTAAAACAGAAACAATGAAAAGTTACATGGGATAATTCCATTGGTTCATACTCAAGGTTATATCTATTACATTTTCACAGTGAAATATAAGGTTTTATAGTGAAAATATAAGAGATATTTTCACTCCAATGAAAATAAAAAGGTCTGACATTTTTATATTTACAGTGAAAATATCAATTGTCCTACAGTAAATTGAAAGACTTAAGGGATGACAACTCTGGAAGAGATCATAATAGCCATCCTCTCTATACATCTTGATCATGCTTATGGTTTTTATGTAACCATGTAACTTGGCCTTACCCATTTTCTAACTCATAATTCTGCTCCGTCTCCAGCTGTGTAACAACAATAGTTGACGACATATCTGTCCTCGGAAGTTAATCACATAATCTGTACTGCAGTCTGCAAATACACAAATATACAAACTTTTAATAAAATTAAAATATGATGACCTCTTATAGACACTTCTTTCAAGTCTCAGCATGGATTGAGTGGACAGAGATCAGGAAAGCTTAACAATTATGTATGAGTCAGAGGGACTGTTCAGAGACTCTGAAGTAATCTTACATATGGCCAGCTGCCAAACTATCAGGCCATCAAAAACACTTTAGGTCAGAGATTTAACCAGAAGGAGTGAAGTGTGGCCTATTGATGTAAATTTAGGGCCAAACAACAGGGAGAGGAGGAAAAACCAGATGATTTTGGCTATTCCTTAAGAAGACTGGCATTGTTAGAATATCCTGAATTGCCCTATACATATCTAGAGACTTGTGTAGTAGATCAATTCATCAATAGATTAAGGGATTTTGAGATGAAAATAAAAGGGGACCTACTGTCATCCTAAAGCATGAAATAAAGCCAATTCATCAGTTGTAGAGTTTGAGGCAGTGTCAGGTAGTGCATCTAAGAAACATTCTAGTGATGGTAATACTAAGAGTTTATGCTGTACAAACGGCGAGCATTACGTCCAGTAAGAACGGTGAGGAAAGATTGACTCTGTCTAGAATCAATCAAATTATCAACAAAAAGATTGGAAGTGCTTCCAAAAAGCTTAAAAGGGGGGAATCAGGGGATGTAACTAAAAAAAAAGTGACTTGCTATTTCTGTCCGGAAGTAGGACATTGCCTAAAGGACTGTGTTAGACTCAAGAATCTTTGAGAGAGGGAAGAAGAGGTAGCTAGAAAGGAACCAGAAAACAAGCAAGGGCTAGACTCGAGGCAAAGAGTATAAAAGAGCATATCTCTGTGAGATTCAGTGTCTTGAAATGAACTGATCTACTTCTCTTGGGGAGAATACTACAGTAGTGGTGCTGCTATTAGTACCCAGTAGTGCTATGGCAGCTCACATGTATAGAGTGTTACCGTAACCATAGGATGTGTTTTAACCAGGGAATAGTCAGGGGCTTAGGACTTATGCATCCATAGGAAACCTGTATACACTGAGTCAGTGCTGTTGTTAGGTAACATAACATTACATATGTTTACATTAGGATACTGTACTTTAGTGGAGTTGATTAGCGTTAATATTCAAAAGCCAGCACTAATGTTATGATCCTACCTTGTTATACATACATATATTCATTGTGTTCAGTTCATAAATGGTTGTATAATATTGGAACACCTTGTTGAGTTATTGAATACATCTGTGCTTCCGCTACATCCTAGTGGTCGATCCTGGATATAAAATGCCTGTAACCTTGAAGGTGGAGATGCAGACAGGTCTGCTGTAACCATTGGTGACTGATACCAAGGATGAAAAGCTATACTGTCATGATTGGGAACTAACGAGAGTTCTGACTAGGGTGTGTGTGGTCGAAGCATGTGTGTCAGAGGCGTACTTGGATGTGCGACAGCCCCCTATTACTATGCACACAATATTGAAAGGTCATATATGATCAGTTGTGAGCCAGTGATTTGTGTGAAAATGAGTTCATAATCGTTTCCCTAACTAGCCCTATACACCTGGCTGACATTGTATCATTTCTGGTTCCCTGCAAAGCAGACTTATCTATCGATTGCAGTAATACTATCACCCAGACGATGTCAAGACTTGTCAATTACATGTAGGTAAGATGATTCATCATTTACTAACTGTTTACTCTATTGTGAATTTGGACTACTTATGAAATAAAACTATCAATCAATGAGTGAACTACATAATGGAATTTGATTTGCAGAGATAATTAACGGTCGAAACCGTTTGAATGGGGCTTGGCAAAGTTTACGCACTTGCTTAATCTTAAGTTATGGTCTACATGTATACTAGTATTACATTAGTTAATCCATTAAATAACCTATTACCTTTCAACTTTCATATGAGGAGACGTCTTCCGCCATCAACAGATGCTTACTTATGAACGAGAATATAAGCAATTTTGATCATCTCTCGAGTATTCAGTGAAAATATTGAAATAATATTGCTAATTTTCATCTGTGTGTACAAAGGAACCGGAAATACTTGTGAAATGGCGCATGCTTTGTAATGTCTGATAAAAAATATTACCCACAAACCAATTCGTGCTTCTTCTTTATCGCCGCCATAGCAGCTTCTGAGGAATATTATCATTAATTTAAATAGAGGATTTATTACGTTTAGTTGAATTTAGAAGATTCATATACACTTTAAAATGTGTCGAGTAGTTCAGATTTAGAAACAAATTTAGCTTGACGGACAAAGTGTTGTCACATCATCAAGATTTTGATTCAAAATGAGGCCTGTTGTGACATAATTTCTCTCATCTACAACCTATCAGCTGACTCAAGTCGGGACCGTATATTTATATACGATTGTGCATCCCCATCAACTATGGGATCGAGAGGGATACCCGGTGATAAGGTAAGGGTATACAATTCAAGCACATTTTAAATGCTTTATTCCCTGTTGTAGTGTATAGATATTTTTCTCGCTGATTCGAGTGATGGATTTTTATTTATCTCGTCCCAATTGCAATGCAAAATTGGAATCTATTCTTTGATAGAAGAACCCAGTGGCAGTAGGAAGATACATAAGCAATATATTTGTGTCCGTTTCATTCCAAAAAAATATACCGAACTGTCTATGAACAAAGATCGGCGTTGCACACTCGGAGTATCGAGTTGACCTACATAGTGAGATGTCACTCAATAGCTGTCAAAACAAGCGAGAGTCTGCTGAAAGAGTTCGTAAATTTATTTACTTGTGTTGTAGATAGAATATTAACTCAAAAGTACTATAATTATGACAAAGTATATCGTCGAAAGTTTTTATATATGCAACCGCATGTGCATGCATTTAGCTATTTGCACCAAACTTTAGTTGATTCCAATTTTAAACACTTATAACAGATGAGATCCTCTATAATGGTATGGATTTGTCATATGCATTGTAAACGCTTATTTTTGCAAAAACGTCTTCTCTTTGAAAAGAGAGTAACATTTCTCTCTTTTTTCACCCTAACATCACAAGGTGGTGTTTCTCTGTCTATGACATTTTGATTCAACAATTTATAGAAAAGTTATTGCCCTTTGTTTTGTTCCTAATTTCAGAGATCTCTTAGCTCAGATTTTGACCATCCTATGCCTGATTGGTTTTAATTGTCTGACATGATACAAAGTTGTTTATGAAATACTGTGACCTGACATTTTTTAGAAGAGTTATTATCCTTGGACTTTCCAGTTTAAAATTTAGTAAGCTTAATGATCATGACACAAAGTTATATTTTCCCGAAGAACAGTACATTAAACCTTAAGTTTGTTGAAACAAAATGAATTAAACATTATTGAACATGTTTGGATCAAACAAAATTATGCATGTGAGAACAAATTCCTATGCGAATCAACGTTGCCCAAAATCATGAAGAAAAAAAATGTCAGTTATAATATGATTATCATTTAAAAACATTTACATATAAATTAATCTATCGTTAATCATCACATTGGATATCTGACAAAGAAACCAAGGAGTCTGAAGAAAACATGTCTCATTGATGTCTATGAAGCATGGATATGAATCTTCTGCTTGTTGCAATAGACAATTTACATCCTGGATCCATACTCTCAGGGTTTTTGCAAGTTAATTTGGGAAAGGGCTCCTGAGTAAAAATTTGGAAGGTATCATTGGCATTTCATCAATTTCGGGAAAGAACTATAAACTTAGTTGGTTTTTTTTTAAGCAACAAAAATTTTGGATGTTTTTCTACAAATATTTTTTCAAGAAACAGCTATTTTAAGGATAATCTTTTAATCAATGTTTCATTTTTTGTCGTTTATGCTCTTAACAGCATTTTGCTTGTACAGCTACATGGAAAATAAGGAAAACATGGATGAATGTAGGAAAGTAATTGTTTTCATATATTATAGTCTGTATTAATTGATATGAAAAAGCTTACTAGCATGATACTTCATGTAAGAAAATAATTTCAAAGGCTAAGTCAATTACTTTTCAGTTTCCGTGAACAATTTTTATTTATTTATTGCTGGATCAAGCCATCCATTTCCTATTATGAATTAACAGGATGTATTAATTTCCTACTTAATAAACCAAGACGATTTTTATTGATAAATATCTTCCTTAATGTCACTATTGGAATATATCTAATGAATAAACAGTGAGTGAACTATTAAAGAAGGATTTTTCATGCTTAAAATGGAAATTTTTATACTATATATTTTAATAAGATTGAGGTCAGAAAAAGTTACCTGAGTCTCCCATCCCACTTCCATTCCTTAGAAAGGTAAAAAGTATAATTGCCTATTGCTATTAATTTTCTGTTTGTTTTAGGACTTGAGGTTGTTAAGTAAATTGCAGTAGATGTATTTCATCCCCTCCAGTGTAGAATACATATTGTAAATGTTCTTAATGTAATGACGGAAAACTCAATATTTTAACCCCCCTTGAGACAATACAGATAGAAAATACAGTTTCAGTGTACAATTGGAAATGGGTCTGTGTACCAGCAATTTTTGGTAAACAGAATTTTGCATCCTGTACATGCCAAAATGAGATGGGACACCATTTCTTGATAGAATGTGTCCGTGGACACGTACCGGCTGCAGTTAGTATCATTAGCAAAGTCCCGTAACTCGCAAGAAGTCTAATGAGACTTTATCAAACATGACAGACAGTGTTAAAGGTGAGTCTGGCTCATGGAGATGCACTGGTGAATTGGTGTAAAAATGAGTGGTCAAGAAGGACTTGAGTGCAGTCATCAGCTATTGCTAATTGAATACTTAATTAGTCAACACCCCACGGATAAAGTCATATTGCCTGGCAGTTAATAAGAGTTTCCTGAATTTTCAATTTTTCAATTCAATTTTATTTTCTTTCACAAAATAAATTGTACAGAGAAACATATTTACAATAATATTTAGAAACAGAGTAGTGTTCCAATTCTATATATGACATTTTGTTAATGCTGTCAATATGACACAAGTGATGTGACATCAGTAATATTCATTAATTGATTAAACTTGATATTGTTAGGCCTGAACCAGAAGTATTTATCAATATGTAAAACTCTGAAATCACCAACAACACCCCCAGTTCAACATTTTCACCAAATTTTCAATCACAGAACAGTTCAGTATTATGTTCACTATCATTTAGCCTGAACTTTACAGGTAAAACCTGCTCGAGCCCAATAAATTAACCAAAATTTTCTCTGTCCATTTTTTACGTGTATCCGTAATACTACTCCCTACTTTGACTACCATGTTGTAGTTGAAGCTGTACAAACACGTTACTTCTATATCACATTTACAAATGATTCTTTTTGTTAATCGAATTAAAATTCTTATAACACAACCAGTAGGCAATTAAAATGTGATGTTATCGATGACTACACTCACCTTCGTCATATAAAAAAAAATTCTTTTTACATAACCAACCTGAAGAAAATGTTCCTAAAAAATTATGATCCCCATGAAGCATGTTTGCAGGGAATATTAAATTGGGTTCCATGTGTCCGTCCATACAAGGTCATTTTTGGACCAGTGATCTGAAACCGTTCCAAGATATTTGCTCAAAACTTGTACAGTTGTTATACTAGTACTGTAGTAGCAATTTTTACTATTGGGAAGTTCTCCATTTAAATACTCATTCTGTTGGATAGACCAAATCACAAATTTCAATTTTTGCAGATCAGTTCTCTTAAACTGTCAAAGATAATTACTTGAAGCTTTGTACAGTTATTTAGCTAGTACTGTAGTAGTGCCTGTTGCTATGGAAAATATCTCCATTTAAATACTTTTTCTGTTACCATGGAAACAGATAAGCCAAATTACAAACTTCAGTTTTTCTAGACATTTCTCTTTAACCATACTAAAAACAATATTTGTTTATATAACAACATGCCCCTGGTTGCAGTAAAATTCTGAAGTGGGACATTAAAACTGTATTGTATAAGGCATGTGTTAATTGCATGCACAATTTTTCAAATGCAGGTCAAAGGTCATGGTGAAACAATTGGTACTACTAGAAAGGTCTTGTCCCAAGGAAAGCATATGCCGATTATGAAAGCCCTATCTCTTATGGTGCAATAGTTCTGGCCAATGATAAAATTTTTCAGACGTAGGTCAAAGGTCATGATCACATGGTCAAAATGGCCAAATATTTTTGTAGCACCTGGAAGGTCTTGTTTCAAGGAATACATGTAAAATATGAAAGCCCTACCTCAAGCTCTTACAGTGCAATAGTTATTGGATGGTTAAAGCTGACAATAGACAAACAGCTGATCATGATAGCACAAAAACAGTATGCCCCTGATCTTTTGATACAGGGGTATAAAAACTTCAGCAGTAAAATTAAAGGTGTTAATACCTGTAATTGTAATATAAATGAATTTATTATAGTTACGGAACACAATGGATGTGGGGTCATGTGTACTCTTAGGGGTCAAGGTCATTTAGACAGGCGTGCTGTGACGTACTGTTTCATGTCGCACGTGAGACAGGTGAAACACGAGTCATTGGGATAACAAAGGCGGGTATAGTGTAGTATGGTCATTCGAGTCTTGACGGTCCAACAACGAATACGTATACTTTATTTTCTCACGATTTGTTATTTTTCTTAATTAGGTAGCTACATAGGGCACCAAGCTAGGAAGTGTTCTTCTAGCGATACAGATCAAGCAGGAGGATTTATGATGATGGACTGAGCTGTCACCCCAGAAATTCGACATAGTCGTCTCTAAATCAGAAGATTATTGACATTAGAACGGGCCCGGCCCGGTGTGGATTTTTGTAAATAGCGTAAATAAAGTTGTATGACCGTCGAAGGCCACACCCATATATAAGTGTTGAGTTTTATATGATAAATGATTTATGTTCGTTTGAACGTAGTGAATTAGAATCATAACATAAATTAATTATTGTAGGCACGAGGTATATTGTCACATTTTGTGTTATCTTGTTGTTTATTCTCTTTAGGTGTTGTTTTTGTTTCATGTTATACAGATGATGTTAGTTTGTCTCCCTCATGTTATTGATGATTAACATCACAGCTCGGGTCAAGCTGATGTTCATATTTACAGGCCCAGGTTAAACAACAATATGGTAACAAGAATAACATTATAATACTGTTGTAAGAAGTTGTCAGGTGTAATATTAATTAATTTGATTGATCTGATTGTGAGATTGTTAATTGTAATATAAGAATGAAGGTGTTATGAATGTCAGTGTAAATTCAATAAGCAAGATTTTTGTCGGTTTATAGAGGACGAAACAAATTCTTTCTCAAAAAAGTCTAGTACCAGCCCCCTGACAAAAAGACCTGGCTCTGTATACAAATTGCTTATAATACAGAGTTGTGGTCTCAAGTTGTGTCAGCTGGTGCAAGCATGATGTGACAAGACATGAAAGAAGGTACTGAATCAGTGATAATCAAGTGACATGTACATGTTTGTGTTTAATTTGGTGATATCAATTGCTTAGAACCTGCTAATCAAAGCATTTAGTGTAAATGTGAAGAGTAACCACATGGAGTGATTTTTAATTGGTGATGTCAATACCCCCTTATAGTTTCTCTGTTGTTTATATCTGGGGTTCATGACTTTAAGCAAAACAATCAACAGAATATGTTCCGCTGATATTTTGTGACGCAAACATTTGATGAATTCTTGGTGCTGTAGCTCTATCAGTATACAAGCATATATTTATATTATGTGTTGCATTTGCCTGTATGTCGTTAGTACACAAAATTGTAGTATATGAGACCGTATACTACATTTACAGTGATAGGTCAATGTGGGAACACAACAGATAGTGTCTCCAATGTAAACAAACATGGCCGCATGTAACAATAAATAAACAGAGCCTATAAATTATTTTATTTATCTGTCACCCACATTGTATTCATATCAACTGTATATTACCTTTTGGTAACATTTCAGTGCTCGAATGTACAATGTATGTATACAGTTTCCAGTCAGGAATCATACCATGAAGCTCTCAATTTGTTCAGGGAATTATGTACATTGTTTTTTTAAAAATGTTTGTGTAATGGTCGATGCGATATCAAAAACCAATACACATCTTACCAACTGGTACAGACTATTTGTTGCATTGCCTCCATTTAAGTGTTTACCGTCATTTAAACAATTCCAATCTTGACGTGACAAGCATTCGGCTCTAATTTAGTGACCAATTACATTGACGCAGAAAATAAAATAACAGGAAGATATGCACCAGATTAAGTCTGACTAAAATTTGGAATTCAGGACATTTACCAATATTGAACATTCTCTTCAATTCCAAGTTATTACTATTAACGAAGATGGAAACAGTAAATGATATTAAGCTGAGATGAACTCAAAATACAGCTGTTTTAGGCATTTGTTTTTCTAGAAGCATCATGTAGAAATACCAGATTGTCAGAATTCCTTTCAAAAATACATATTCAATTACAGATGTTTGCATTAGTTTTACATAGAATGCAGGTCCATCATCCTCGCAATGCTTAAAGAAATCTCACCAACAAGCTACACTCTCATCTTTCTTGGAAATTTCTCAACCTGATATAGGTACATATAGAACAGTTTAACAATTGTACATTATCCATAGATATGCCTGCAAAAAGAGTAAATGTATGACTTGCTTTAAGTCTCAAAGTGTACATGATTATTGATTTTTTCTTTTTTTAGATTAACTTGCGATTAATATTAGTAAGTGGGAAATCTAAAGAGTTCCTGTTTACACCGAACGAGTCTGCAGCAGACATAACAGAATTGGTCTACAACAACTGGCCAACAGGTTGGTGTTCTTAAGTACATGTGGACATAAGATATATCATTACTGATCTATATGAAGGATTAATTTAAAAAAAAGATATATTAGTCATGTTTTCCATGTCTTGTCAATTTTTAATATGACCGTGATCTTGTTCTATAAAGGAAATAATCTGAAGTGAACAGTGATTTTGCTCGCCTGCTAAATGACTGTTATAGTGGGTGTGAAATCTGTTAATAAATTAAGAAAGAAAATATGATTTATTATGCTGCTGTTTCATTGACTTCATTAGCATTGCAAACGTACTAAGTACCCAACATCCTCCAAATGACAAGTGGACTTGTAGCAAACAGTTTGTAGCTCAGTCTATACTTAAGATGTTTTGATATCACTGTTGAGTATGATTTTCAGCCATGGCTTTGTCCATTACAATAGTAGAAATTGTATCTAGATAAAAATATTTGGTCTCCAATAGAAGGACTTAACTACACCTTCACAAGACTCAGTCTGGGCATCTATATTGGAAGCAGGGTGGCCTAAATTTCCAATCTGGCAGTCGTGTGGTCTGAAAAAAGAAATGGTGTTAACCCTTAATGCCATTGGCTCATTTAACCAGATTATTTTCTCTTTTGTTTGTTTAGAGAGTGAGAGGCTATTGCTGATAAATATCAACACTTGGATTTCTTGTTTGTATTTTAATTTATGTTTTCAAACTTGAATGTTATTGATAAAATGGTGAATTGTTGTTTAGATTGGGAAGATGAAGCATTACCACCAGCAAACATATTGAGATTAATATATCAAGGAAGATTTTTACATGGCAATGTAACATTAGGGGGTAAGTAATTAGGATTTGGTGGCAAAATATTGATAAATTCCTGATTTCTGTGCACTTATTGATCACATTTTGACTCTTTTATTATCCATATACTGAAACATATTGGTTAATTGTGAGGAGTTTATTATACATCTTTTACTGCTGGTTCAGTATTTTGATTGACTTTAAGTGCTTATGAGGTGAAAATTGTCATCAAATTTTGTTATTTAGCTTTACAGCTACCTATGGGCAAAACCACGGTGATGCATCTTGTGCCAAGAGAGAACTTACCAGAACCAAACAATCAAGGTATACATATTTAATTTTTGGTTGCAATATACCATGTAGTTTCCTTTGTCAAAGTAAGGTTGAGGGGGAGGGTGTTGACTATATTGTCACAAACACACACTCCTTAGTCAATATGTACTGTAGAAAGAAACAGCCTGTGTTCTCCAACATATTGTTCTTTGTCTAGTTTAGTGAATTATAAGATGACTACTTCTAACAGAAATCCTAAGTGACCTTTCCTGAATTGTTTAGATGTTGTTTAGGAAAACATATGGTAATAGATTTGGCCAGTTACGTATCAAGAAAATGATAGTTAAAGTATAATCTTAACCAATTACAGAATTTTTCAGCTATTGAGACTTAATTTCAGTTATTCTGATAAGTGATCGTCTGATATATACAAACCAAATTTTTCCAAATACAAACTCTTGTTTGGAATAATACAACTCTACAAAGTGTTAAGCTACATGTCTTTACTTTCAAAGCATTGATGAAGTACGTTTTTGATAAATTTGAAAAAATTGACTTATACTTCATTTATCAAACAGAAATGTTAGATTTTGATTTTTAGCTAAGACATTGAGTAACACCTCATTTTTTTCTACAGTTCTAGACAATTATGCAATAACATTGTCTTTTTAAAGAATTTTTTTATCGATGCTACTGCAGTCATTTATGATTTCTTTTTGTTTATTTTACAGGGCAGTTAAAAAAGGACAAAAGTGGAGAGAGTAACTGTAGTAACTGCTGTGTGATACTCTGAAGCACAGTGCTATCAATGGACGCTCTCATACAGACAGTCATGATAGGACATGGATGTACACTGTTGTAAATGATGTCCCGTCATTTATTGTGTGGTCCAGAACAATGTTGTCTCATCATTTGAAAAAAAAAAACCCAAAAAACCACAAAACAAAATAAATAAACATTGTGTTCTTACAGGATCTGAAAAAACAAAAACAAAAATGATAAGTAACTGCTTGACCAAGGACAGGAAATGTGATGGTGGATGAGGTTCTCATTTTGACATAGCTAGTCTGTGATAAAGGTTTAACAAAGCAAAGTAGTTCTTGTACCCTGTGCATGTAAACAGTAGTCTTGGGCATTTCATCATCTATTAACCTTACTCTTCTTTAATTTGAAATGTCCAGGAATATTCTCATGAAAGGAAAATTGCTTTCCTGTATTTAAGTACTGTCTGTTTGAAAAGAAAATGTGTAGATGGGAAAATGATTATGCCTCCCTTTCCTAGGACAAACATTTGCATTATTTAAATCATTCTGTAGTGATTTCTTTGTCAAATTTATCACATTGTCATAAATAGGTTTTGTTCTACTTCAGCGGGGTCTACTTGTGTTCCCAGCAGATTTTGTTAAAAGGTATATTCAGCTTTTGCTTGTTATTATGTTGTTACAATATACATTGATATGTCATTTTTTATGTATAAACAAAGAGAAACTTGTTCTATTACTATTATGTACTTAAATGATGTTTTTATGTTACATTTTTAATTCTTTCTTGTCAGATAAATATATGTTTCATCACAGAGGTTTTACTGACTGAAAAAAAAAACTTCTAAAATGTGTTTAATTTAAAGAATGTATGAACGATTTTGAATGAAGTTCTAATGTATATTTCAAAATGTTGTCTGTGAACCATATACCAGTAGTGCATAATAATGCCAAGTCTACATCATTTTGAAGGCATCATGCATATGACGTGAAGAAAAGCTGAAGGCTTCAGTGTTGTGTTAAGTAAGACGAATCTGCTGTAAACATGTCTATATTAGCAGTCAAAATATAATAATGTATCCATTTCAACTGCTACTTTTTTATTTATTTTTTTGAAAAATTGGAAACCTTTTTGGTTTTTTTTTTTCAAATTTGATTAAAATTTTAACTTGAATCCAATGATTTGAACAGCTGATAATCCTTAGTCTACCTGCTAATCATCTTTCAGTAATTGTAATTTTTGTATATTTTGTTTAAAAAAAAAATTAAAGTAGATTTTGTAAAAACCTGTCATAAATTTCATTTTTTTCTTCCCAATATTAAACACTTTTTTTAGATTTTCAGAAAAACAACAAAAAAAAACCCCCATTTATTTGCATATCTTTTTTCATTATATTTACATACATTTTTATATTAAAACATCCTTAAATAGTTCTTTGAAAAATTCTGATAAGACAAGGTAAGTGGGATTATTGCTAATATATGTTTGTTTACAGTATTGGTATTTATGAAATGCATGTATTGAGGTAGGAAGATCTGTCTGGAACAGTAATATACTATCTATCATACATAGAATCATTAACTTAGTGTAAGCTAACTCCCAATATTTACTTGTCAAATTACTAAGACTCTTCTATGCTCAATGATTATTTGTATGTAGATGTTTGGACAGGACAAAACATTTCAAACATTTAAAATGAATTCATTTGACACAACTATTCAGCATTATGAAAATATTACTGGGACAATTTAACATCTTGTTTACATGTTTTAAAGTGATGAAATATGAAACCAGGCATCATTCACTGATTCTTAGAAAGTTGCTTTAAACAATTACGACACGAACATCTACAGGACTTCAAATAACACTACTGTTGACAGTATATGTAGGATTTTCAGACATGCAAGTTCAAATCTGCAGTTTTAATTCTCCAGTGGTTAGTCTTATCCAGACTAGATGGCAGTCAGGAGTAAGTTAAACCCAACTTCTTTCAAGTCCTGATTTCTTTATTGATATTATTATTTCGGTAATTTTTTTTTACAAACATTTAGAATGACACAATGTATATTCATATATATTTTTTAGCAAAATTCTTGGATGACTTTCTTGTCATATCATGGTTCCTTTCAGTAGTAGCATTGTTTTGATGTCACATTAATGACATAAATTCAGTAGTTTTTCCTCGTATAACTTATAATGTCAGTACACTGAACATAGAACCACTGTGTGGATTACACTGTATGCAAATCTTTGGTAGTTATTATAATGACAAGATTGTATACCAAGCACTGAGCTTTGTTAAGAGGGTCAGGACTATGGATTGTTTAGCACTTCATCTTTTCAATCCGTGTATCACCTTTTCTGGACATATACTCATTCTCCTTCAGCTGTCAAATTATGCATCTAGAAACTTATATACATTAATGTATAGTAGAATCTGTTTACTGAAATCACTTCTCATATTCTACAGTATAAATTCAATTATTTAAAGTTACGTATTACCCTGAATTCACTGTGCATCACTATTTTGATGACATATGAACTGTCACCTTCGATTGCCAGCTTTAGCATGCCATTATATTTTTTGTTGGCACAAAGGGCCATAGTCTTGGGACCTGACTACATTATAAAGTAGGTAATAGTCCTTTGTTAATTCTGTTGAAACCAAAGATTGGTCCAACATGGAGAACTATGGAATGCTCCTTATACTCAACTATCTATAAGGTAGATACAGTGTACAGAGCTTTCAACTGTCTCCCAAATTTGATACTGTATAATTGAATAACCAACTGAAGGTGTTTATGCAATATGTAAGATGTTGTTGGATTTAATTTAAATAATCTGAAAGACTGTATCAGGATTCTTACATACAAGCAAGCTACGTTTCAAACTTTTTCACTATAACTTTTGAAATATAAAAACATATTAGAAGGCAAAAAGTGTCATCAGATGGACTGAAATATCTTTCTTCACATCACAGTAAAACAGAGGAGAGAATTTTGATAAATCCTTATTTGATCTCAGTAAGACCAGAAATATGATTTCAAATATTTTGGATTCTTGTCCAGTCTGAAATGGAAGTATACATTCATTGAAGGAATAATATTTGTATGCTATATAGTGCATTGTTTGATCAGTTACATATGGGAAAGATAGGGTCATGAATCAAAAGTATGACACAAGTTGGTGATGAAAACGTAAATAGTCCTGGTCTCTTATACCCTGCAGTCACTAGGCTCATGGGCATGTTTGATCTTAAGATATTATGGTGCATTTAGTGCAAATTTCACAGTCCTAAAACACAATTTCATCACAAGGCAGCAAGTTTGGCAGATATAAAAAAATACCTGGTAAATGGAATTCTAACCCATTTTCTTGTAAAAGAAACAGCCCTTTCTTCAATTGGATGAACTTCCATCTCAAGATGATTAAAAATATATATATACAGGTCTTAAATTGTTCTACAATTACAAGTTTGAGATATTGCATGGAATATTTTAAAATTGTAACACATTTGTAATGTTATGTAAAATAAATTTTGTCATGTGATTTGTTTATTTTGCCAATTTTGTACAGTACATGTATGTATATAAACAAAGGTTATAAATTATTTGTGTTTCATATGATAACATATACATATTATATATTAATTTGGCGATCTCAGTACAAGTAGTTTGCAAAGACCAAATTCATGTGATATATGGCAACATATTTTGTTGTGGAATGAGTTGTCAACTGTTAAGTCCTGGTTTTCAGTTTGTCCACTCTTGTGTGCTAGTCTACAGGAAATTTTTACCTAAGGACTTCACGGTGGGGAAATGGTGATAGTTTTGTTTTTCTTTGCTTCTAAAAACAGGTATTGTTCGTGTTTCAGTCTTGTTACTAATGTAAGTGATCATTTGGAAGTCACCTTTAATGTGACAAGAATTTTAGGAAGATTGCAAAGAAAATGCCTGAACAGATCTTAAGAGCAAGAGTGATCTTTCTAATGGATTATTGAGGATGTCAAATATTCTACAAGCAAATCATTATTAGTGCTTTGTTTTATAACCAATATGGTCTTCATCCAACTTTAATATGCACCATCAATTAAGGTCATTGAAGAATATCTTCACAGGTCCACTGAACCTGTTGTGATAACTAGAAGTGCTAGATATCTTTGTACAGGTGATTCAAAATAATAGTCGTTAGAATTATTGTACTCTGTCATATTATTATGATTCTGTTCAATTTGATAGAAAATGTGGCGTCATATGGTATTATTTAGGAATGATGGCAGACAAATGCTTGAGTGGTAAATATGGCTTGCCTTGTGTATATGAACAAGACAAACATGGATGGTGTGAAAGTCTTGATTATTTATTAGAGAGAATGTTTAGGATAAATTTGACTTGTATAATCTCATCTTATGACCAAGTCCTTCAAAATTATGAATGACACCTAGTCCCCAAAAAGCTGCAATCATTCAAGAGATGTATTGATTATATAAAAATTGTAAATTATCTTTCTCCATGAACTAGAGTTTGAATATACATCTAGACTAAAACTTTTGAGATAGGAGCCTTGTGTTTTTATTCTATACCTGTCAAATTTATTATAGTTTAAAAGAAGTTTGACATAAAGAGGAGTAATATGATCAGAAGGCCGCCATTGCCAACGTATAAATATAATACATTAGAATTCAATTTGTCATGGCTTCAAATGTATTTTTGGAGTAGATATTATCTACAAGACAAGTCCTTTATCTGATTGATATACTTTGACAAAAGCAGGGCTATACATATCTGCTGCAATATATTTTTAGGAAAATTTAATTTGTGAAAATATGTGAATATTACATGGGAGTTAATGAATGCCATAGTGTTGATCATTAATCTGAATGTATACACAAATTTCCTCTACTTTTATCAAAACTCTATCAGTTTTTAGAAAGGCACTTAAAGGGCTCTATCATGTTTCCTGTTGACTGATACTTAATATGCTCAGACCCACTAAACTTGATCTTCCCAGCATATTGGACCCACATAACTTACATTTTTTCGTTGCAGAGACTTGATTCTATTTATGTGTTCATTTAAGGAGATCTCGTTGACACAAACATCTTTTTCTTTATGAAATATTGTACATTCTCAGATTAGTGTTTTTCCATCAATGTTCTGACAAGCTCAGCCACAATCAGTTCATGGCAATCGACCAAAGTATTGTTTTTTTTTTTCGCATTTTCATTTATCCCAATGTACAAATGGCCAGGCTATGACAGCCCTCACATCAAATGTTTCTGGTTGTACATGTATTTAAGTAGTATTGGAAAATCTTCTTTCTCAATATTTCTCTGTAGCTTATTCTAAAGCTTACTGAGCTAAAGCTTATTTGTTCAGTAAGTTATGGTTGTATGATTTTGAAATATCTAGCGAAAATATAGTACTTTTGATGAATTGTAAAATTGTGTCTCCTTTGCAGAAGTTGCTCTTGTATAGGCTTGTTTAGGTATATATCCATAGAGGTTCACCAGTCACAAACATGAAGGGAAGGGTGTATGTTGTGTGAATGTTGTTATGGCATGAAATGCTGTTATAATGTGCCACTGGATATTTGATTTAGTTGTGGGCTAAGTTAAATTCTAGTCATAGAGATAAATTTAATAGGAAACGAAGCACCATGCTGTTCAATCACAGGTACTGGTCAACTTCAATAGCTATTACATATAATGCCTGTCTCGCCAAAATTTATTAGTTTCCACTGTAGGTACTGAATTCAACAATATTGTGAATTTCTTTCATTCTGTTACTTTCAGATATTAAGAAGATACAGAAATAACTTCAAAGATAAGATTTTTAAATTAAAAAGATTTTGTGCTATGATGGTATGTGAAAGTCTCCATCTATTTACCAATGAAAAAGTTCCAGATATTCAGAATACTGAATGTAGCATTTAGTACGACAGGTAGGACAAAACGACTGTTGTGATGTGTACAACATCAGGTGTGGCGAACTATGTAATTTGGTTAGGAGAGAGGTATATTTATCTCCTGTGTACGATTAAAGACGCATATTATTGTCTTGTGTGATTCAGGTCTGTATGTGGCCATACTTGATGAAATGTGTCTGTATGTGATAAGTGTTCATAAGGCCTTTTTAAAAATTATTAATTATAATTATGGTAATTGAGTGTGCAATTATACCAAGTTTTAGAATTGCATGATTTTTTTCTGACCTTTTTTTACAAAAAAAAAAAGTTACAAGTAGTTTAGTAGAAGCTACATTCAAAATTTGCAATATTTATTTCATTCCTGCCTTTATGGGCTGCCATATATTGTATGTAATTATCTCCCGTTATAAGTTTTCTCTTCAGTCCTGTGAATGAAGTAAAAATATTGTCTACAAGTCATGTTCATTTTACAGAGACACTGATTTGTCTTTGGTTCAGTTGTTCATGTGTATATATTGCTCATACGATGGAGGGTCGGGCAACAGGACAGACATTGTATCCTGTCTGTCCAGATGTCCCCCACTCAGGTCATGCATCATTTGTAATGTCAGAATTAAACACAATTTGTGGTAATTAAATATGAATAAAATTCGGAGATATATATGTATTGCATTTTGTTTATCACCAAAGTCTCTCAGACTGTCTTATTATCTTCATCTTTCCCAATACTGTATTTTCAACTTCTTCTTAGAAACTGCCATTCATTATTTGATGAATTATAATTGAGGTCATCTGCTGATGGTGGGAGTCGGCAGAACTGACCTACAAGGATGGTTGGAAGTGGCTGCAAAGGATCACTTGGATTCAAACCTCCAAAAAAGAAATTTATGAAGGTACAATTTTTTTAAGTATTTCTGATGGAGAAATATCACATACAAGTAAGAACAGTGAAGTAGTGAAGAATTGCTATATTTTGTTCTTGTCCTGTGTACATCTATCTGTCAATTTGTTAACATCACTCCTCAAGAATGAATGACAAGATACAGGGAAAAGACATGATCGAATAATTTGGAGCTTGTGGAAAATTCAATATGACTGTCAAAGCAGACATTATGAAAAACCTGTTACTGCTATTCCTTCACTTGGGATGACAGTAGAGAAAAAACATAGACCCAGGAGACATTCAGTCTTGCTTCTGTTCACAATTATCTTTAAGGCTTCTCCTTGCATACATTAGTGAGCAAGGTGTGACCAATAGTTAATCCTACAGGAAATTTGGACAAATGAGGTTCCAGACTGCCAATATCTTGAAAAAATTTACTTCTAAACAGAAATTTATATTGTGACCAAACTTTCCCTGAGTGGGTTTGTACAAAGGATCATTTGACCTTGATTGCATTCAAAATTGCTTAAAAAAATTAATTAAAAAGTGATGCTACTTCTAAACTATATCATATTGTGACAGTAATTTCTATTCTAATGATATGTGTGTGGTCAATTGATGGTCATGAAATTCAGTTCCAACCCATATTCAAGATGGCTACCATCTTAAAAACACTTATCGCTACTTATGAAAAGAACATGGTGACATATTTACAAAAGTGCTTAAACGATAATTTTTCTCGGACATATTGCTTGAATATTCATGTGTGTGTTAAAAATCTTCATAACTCTCCACAAACTGTCTGATAATGGTGACAAGAGTACATGTTGTACTTGTCGCCAAAATATTATACATATAATGGCATGTTACAGGTTTTGTCAACAAGTCTTAGTGATTCGCCATTTACTTGACAAGAAAACCCCCATAAGCCTCTCATTTCATATATGTTTCTGTTAATTTATAAACAAAGTTATGGCTGTTGCTCCAAGTAAAATGATAACTATATATATATAAATAAACACAATCTTCCCTTTAAACAGTTTAATAAATAAACAAATACAATGTTAATAAATAACAAATACAATGTTTTTTCTTCTTTTTTTATAAAATGCAGTGATATTTAAATTTCGATATTAATTGAAAACATCACATTGTCTTGTTTTTGAAATGGATTTTGATAACATGAGCCCCTTATTCATTTGCTCCAAAACGTCTTCAGGATCTTGTGTGGCCTTTGGTAGAGATCTCGCCAATTCCCCAATCAATGACAAGGAGCCCTGAAATAATGACAGATCATTGTTAGGTTGATAGATAGAACAAAAATTGAATACCAGCATACAGTAACTAAACCATGTAAATGCATGAGATACCCACCATCTGTATAAGATGTGACTGGATTCTGTCTTCAATTATCTCCTGTCTAATATATCGTGTCTTCTCACGCACAAAGTTTCTCTGGGCTGCAGCAGCATCTATTTTCAGCTGATGATTTCTGGGAAGGTGCACAAAAATATTTACACCATAATTAATATTATGACAATGGAAGACATTCGTATGAAAATAAATGTAAATGTTCACTATCATAAACTTTAACTTGATAAAAGAATGCTAGTTGTGCTCTCTTGACTTTCAGATTGATCAAGAAAACAAAATGAAAGACAGGTGGCCATCTTTGATTGGTCAATGAATGTTTGCTATTTTATTTCTTAGAAAAGACTGGATTGGTCTGTCTCAAATTTCATTTTCAGGTTTCCCTTTGTTCCTAACTATGCCCTTATGATTTTGGTGCTAGTTAGAGCATTACACTAACTGACTGGCAGCTATTTTGGACTTTGACAAAGAAAGGTGCCATGGATTTCTGGTTCTCTACAGGAATTCTAAAATTTCATATACTTCAGAGCAAAAACAAAGGAAAGAAGGGAAAAGATCAAACTTAAAAGAACGGATGATGACCAATGGTGGACACCTCTTGTCATTACCTGCATTCCTTACATTTCCTGGGGTCATGTATGTCTTCTTTGGCAGCCTGAAAACAACACCAGGAGAAACTAAAGAAACGTTACTATTACAACATCTGGTAAACTAGTTCTGTTACTGAAAGAGTTATGGTTTTACTTATTTATGTTATGGCTTTTGCAGACTCAATAAATTTGAGCTTGATGTGCCTTTGAAAACATTTCATTATTTTAAGTACATGATGCATGTAGCAATATTTTTTTTAACAATCATGAAAACAAAGCACAAAACCAGGTAGGTCAATTTTAATTTGGACAGATCTTTTTTAAAATTCCTCTTAGGGAAGTCAAAACTGAAATAAACCTTTGATCTGAGGACATGTAACATTCTATTTGTCGTGTAGATAGTGGACTATTTTAGAGCTAGTTGGGAATGATGAGTTCATATCTGATCAGATGAAAGAATCATTCCATTGATTGTTAAAACCAAGACTGTTCATTAACCATGAACAAACGAGTGATACCTAGCATTTAGCTGCATGACTTAAACAGAGGAATGGGAGTTTCATTTCAGAATGATTCAGAAAAAACTTTTCATACATATTTTTTGTTCTCATTCCAGTTTCTTAAGAAATTCTGGACACATGCAATATGCCTTATATCACACCAGTCATCCCAAAACATATGACAGTTTACCACAATATTGCTTATCTTGTTAAAACGTAATGCCTTGTCTTTATTTCCAATCTATAAACTAATGAAAAGGACATATGAAGTAAGTCTATGTCGTTTATATCAATCATAAATGCCAACATAAAATACTTCAATGTGTGAATACAAATTTCCATCACAACTTCAGCTTATAATTAAACATAAGCAACACTACTAAATCCTACCATTTCCATTCTCTTTATGAAGTTTTTTAGTTTAAGTCTGTCCAGGAGAGCTGGATCAATGCCACAGTCTTGTACCACTTGTCCCCTTTCCTTCGCCAACAATGTCTTGTCTCCAGATGACTTCTGTCTAGACTTTCCAACATTTTTCACACCTGGAAAATGTTTTGTCAAAAAAATAACATTAAGAATTAACCACCATACTGTATATCTAAACTATATACTATATCTAAATTAACATTGTAACAAATCATCATTGAACACAGGCTCCATGGGACAATGTTGTTTATTGATAACTATAGTTCATTATCATACAATCATAAAATTACTACTAACTGCACTTTTAGAAAAAACAATTACAGATCAACTTGTTTCCTTGGAGATATTCAATCAGTGAAAGAATGAAGAGATAGGAAGTGAAGAGGCTGAGCACAGTCAAGGGTAAGTTCAGTTAAGTGCATAGTCAAGGGTAAGTCCAGTTAAGTGCACAGTCCAGGGTAAGTTCAGTTAAGTGCACAGTCCAGGGTAAGTTCAGTTAAGTGCACAGTCCAGGGTAAGTTCAGTTAAATGGACAGTCCAGGGTAAGTTCAGTTAAGTGCACAGTCAAGGGTAAGTTCAGTTAAGTGCACAGTCAAGGGTAAGTTCAGTTAAGTGCACAGTCCAGGGTAAGTTCAGTTAAGTGCACAGTCCAGGGTAAGTTCAGTTAAGTGCACAGTCAAGGGTAAGTTCAGTTAAGTGCACAGTCCAGGGTAAGTTCAGTTAAGTGCACAGTCCAGGGTAAGTTCAGTTAAGTGCACAGTCCAGGGTAAGTTCAGTTAAGTGCACAGTCAAGGGTAAGTTCAGTTAAGTGCACAGTCAAGGGTAAGTTCAGTTAAGTGCACAGTCCAGGATAAGTTCAGTTAAGTGCACAGTCCAGGATAAGTTCAGTTAAGTGCACAGTCAAGGGTAAGTTCAGTTAAGTGCACAGTCAAGGGTAAGTTCAGTTAAGTGCACAGTCCAGGGTAAGTTCAGTTAAGTGCACAGTCCAGGATAAGTTCAGTTAGTTAAGTGCACAGTCCAGGGTAAGCTCAGTTAAGTGCACAGTCCAGGGTAAGCTCAGTTAAGTGCACAGTCCAGGGTAAGCTCAGTTAAGTGCACAGTCCAGGGTAAGTTCAGTTAAGTGCACAGTCCAGGGTAAGTTCAGTTAAGTGCACAGTCCAGGGTAAGTTCAGTTAAGTGCACAGTCCAGGGTGCACAGTCCAGGGTAAAGTGCACAGTCCAGGGTAAGCTCAGTTAAGTGCACAGTCCAGGGTAAGCTCAGTTAAGTGCACAGTCCAGGGTTAAGTGCACAGTCAAGGGTAAGTTCAGTTAAGTGCACAGTCCAGGGTAAGTTCAGTTAAGTGCACAGTCCAGGATAAGTTCAGTTAAGTGCACAGTCCAGGATAAGTTCAGTTAAGTGCACAGTCCAGGATAAGTTCAGTTAAGTGCACAGTCCAGGGTAAGCTCAGTTAAGTGCACAGTCCAGGGTAAGCTCAGTTAAGTGCACAGTCCAGGGTAAGCTCAGTTAAGTGCACAGTCCAGGGTAAGCTCAGTTAAGTGCACAGTCCAGGGTAAGCTCAGTTAAGTGCACAGTCCAGGGTAAGCTCAGTTAAGTGCACAGTCCAGGGTAAGTTCAGTTAAGTGCACAGTCAAGGGTAAGTTCAGTTAAGTGCACAGTCCAGGGTAAGTTCAGTTAAGTGCACAGTCCAGAGTAAGCTCAGTTAAGTGCACAGTCCAGGGTAAGCTCAGTTAAGTGCACAGTCCAGGGTAAGCTCAGTTAAGTACACATAACTGTATATATAGTTTTTATTTACTTGTTAACCTCCTTGTAATCTGGGAACTCCACCTCACAACTTACCTGTGGCTGAATTTTTCTGCTTTAGTAAGCGCAGTTTCTTTTTGATGTACCTAGAGGTATGCCAGTCAATATCCTTTTCTGTAATTAGAAAGATAACAATGTAAACACAGTTACATAACACGCTGATAGGTAATGTTTGGATAAATTATACTTTATCTCCTGTCATTTGGTGATGAAGGAATCTTTGAATGCATTGCTACACTTCAGATCCCAAAAATGCATGTATTTCCCACTGCTGTACTAGAGAAATGGAAATATTTTGCTAATGAATTTTGAAGTTTTATATCTAAAAGTTTGGAATATTGACCCACTACAATATACATGTAGATAGTACAATAAGAGATGATTTCCCTGCAATGAAAAACAGTTCGAACTTCCAAAGCCGTTTTTTAAGGATGTTGTTCTGTTCTGTGACTGTAACCTATGATTCATTTTTACGGTTCACATAAATTTCTAAACCAGCATTACATAATTTGTGTTCCTATCAACCTCATTTAAATATTACATATAATATATTGTGACTATATTTTATTACAGGTGATCAGTATAGTTGAATACTGTATCACATTATTTGCACAATAAGGACAAAATCAATTCTGCACTGATGTAGTAAATGTTTCAAACAAAAATTCTTTTACTAGTAATTGTAGAATAATTGATAATCTCACATTGAAACAAAGGAGAGATTACACTGTGTGTAACTATTGTCCACTTCTAATGGATTTGAGTGTTTATTTTTGGTGTTTATTTTTGTCAGACGATTGAATGTCAAAACATGAAAAGATAAAAACAACTGTTTATCTGTGCTGTAGAAAATACAGTGATAACTGTTGTCCTCAACAACTGTGGGCAGTGATAGATAATCAGTGAATATATTATCAAGTCTGAATGTCTGATTTGAAAAAAAAAAAAAAAAAAATAAGAAAAAGACCTCGATATATCTGTTTGTAGTATCATCAGGTAAACACATTAAACTCTGCTTCTCTCTTAACTTTTGTAAGCAATGAATCACAGGATTTCGCATGGCTGCATGATTACTCACTAGGTGTCTGATTTACATACCAGGTAACTCTAAACAAACAAGGACATTCAGAACAGACCACATGACTCACTTAGGTAAATCAACATATCAGCCCACCATATACCACACAACTAATGTTTGATCATTCTTATATCAGGTAACACATTACATACAAGTGAATTTACCATTGTTGATGTGATGATCTATACACCAAGTCACTCATAACAATTCCAGTGACACAGATAACCTCTTACATACAAAGAAACTCATAAAAGAGTGACTCATTATGCACAAGGGTAACTCACAACATACAAAGTGACTCATAACATCCAACATTACTCATAACAGACTGAGTGAATTATCCTAAATCTAGTAATACATTACATACCAAGAAACTCATAACAGACCAAGTGACTCATTATATACCTCTGCTAACTCAAAACAGACTGAATGACTCATAACATCCCAGATAACTCATATCAGAATGAGTGTCTCAGCATTCCAGGTCACTCTTCTTTGATAGTGACATAATAGGTAATTTAACAAACCAGAATTAACATTCCGTATCATTTTTACCTTTGTCTGTGCTTCCTTCAGCCAGTAAAGATGAAAGGTCTGTTTGTCTAATGCGTTTTTGTCTCAACTGGGACAGCATGTCTGCTGCAAAGCTTGTCTTCGCTTCTTCTGTGAGTTTCAGAAGCTCAGCCTCTTTTCTTACCTGAAAAAAAAAACATTTGGTACATTAATCACTACGGGGGGAGAGTGGGGGGGGGGGGGGGGTTAGGGGGTGGAGGCACAACGTCCCTCTAGGTGTAAATCCGGTGAAGTTCTCGATGAACAAGCTGTGGATACCAATGCTGTGTTGGACTCACTCCTTTACTACACATTCAGTACATCAGTCTAACAATAGCAATATCATGTAGTGAAAAGGTTGAAAACCACCCCTGTATCACTTGTCACTTGTGTAACTAACATTCTTATCAATTAAATAAAATTATCAGATATCTAACCTACTACAAGACACTATAGAGCTGAATATATCAATTAAAAAGGCAATCTGATAAAAAAAATAAAATATACTTTTTCCGGGTCCTCTGTTTTTGTGGTGTCAGCCTCCTCGAATGTGTAACTGTAGTCATAACTGTCATTATCCAATGTCATGTCGTCATCAGAGCCACTGGACTGTCTGAAGGACAAGTACACACAACTTTAAGATATTTAAAGTTGATGAAATTAATGGAATGAGCAACATCAGTGAAACAAACAAGTACATCAATGTTGGATTGTACCTAAAGATGACCATCACAGTAAATAAATGTGAACAGAAGATGCACTGTGATCATAATCAATGAAAAAAACGTTCATACCAAATTTCTCTTTTTTTGAGTACTGATAAAAATATATATATATATGTACCTCTCTGAATAAGTTTCCTCATCTGTTTCCACTTGTCTAGTGAAGGTTGGCTCACTGTAAGTATCTTCACTATGATGAATTTTTGAGTCCATCGACTCATATCGGGTGTACCCATCACCAGACTGCCCACTAGCTCTGTCTGTGTGTGTACCTGTGTATGAGGTCGACCCACGCAGAGGACTGCTAGTAGAGTCAAAAGTGTCAGTGTAAGAATATGGTCTGGAATCGTGTTGAAGAGTTTGTGAATTGGAATATTCTGACAAACGAGTCTCAACCTGCTCTGTTGCTAGTGTGCCCTCCACAAATGTGTCACTGTATGAATCATCAGTCCCTTCACTCTCAAACGTGTCAGAATATAGTTTTGTCTTTGTTGGAGCAGTGTCTTCAAATGTATCCGAGTATTGAACAACCCTTGGAGACAGGGGATCATCAAACGTGTCCGAGTATGAATACAACATTGAAGGAGAGACTTTTGGTGGTCCTCGCACAGGCATTCCAAGTTGACGCACATTTTTGGCAGGCGTTGGTGACTTTGATGGTGTAGGTCTTGCAAAATTCATTATAATGAATATTGTTCCCACGATAATTCTGAAATGATAATATTTAAGATAATAATGCAATACTTCTTTAGATCTCAAGAGACCCCAACTACATTCAAGCAACTAGGTTTTGTTAGATTTCTGTTGTCAGCAGCTGCAAAAACAGTAGGATTTTGTCAAGTGTGTGACTATTCCTGTTAGGAAAATTCTGCTTTGCTCTCAGTACTTAATGGCACACTGTGACATCTGTCTTCCCTTCATGAATAAACTTTTCCTAGAAATTGCTACTAGTCATGAACAGACTACGTCGAAATTTTGACATAAGCATCCTTGGAAAAAAGGAACTAATTTTGTATGAATGGTGACTCTGGCCCCTTGGGGCCTGTGGGGCAGGGCCAAATCCTTCTTCTGTAGGAAATATTAGATTTCGTTCTTTGGTCTAAAGCATCTCTCGGTGAAAGGGGAATCAATTTGGTATAAATGGTGGGTCTCTGCCTTAAATGGGGCAGGAAAGATGGAGCCCAAAAACAAAAATAGAACAAGTTTATTTTAAATCCTTCTTCCTCTGCATGATTTCCATTACCTGTATTCTGTCCCAATTTGTTCTGAAGCATTCATGGGTAGAGGGGAATCAGTTTTGTGTAAACATTGGGTCTCAGCCCTAGGTGAAAAGGTGCAACAGGAGATATTGAGCAAATTCTTTGAAATCCTTCTTCTTTAGAAATAACAAGATTTTGTCTTATCAGGTCCATGGGGGGGTAAGACACACCATTTATACAAAATTTTCCCCCTTTCCCATTGATGTTTCTGTTCATGGCTACTATTAATTCATAGGAAAAGTTGGCTGCCAGACAAACAAGGAACAGTGAGGAATGCAATTAGGTCACTTAGCCCTTTGGTGCCAGGTGAGCTAAAAATAATTCATATTTACTCAAGCATGCTTCTGATAAATTTTTATCAAAATCAGCTCTGGTCTTTCATGACTGGAAGCGAATTGTAGGAAAAAAATAGACAGGCTGACAATGGGACCTTGCCATGACATACGCTCACTGGTCCTTTGAACCAAGTGAGATTAAAGTGTTTTCAAGTGAGAGTTGAAATATCCAGATGAGAAATACAACTCCCAGGGGCCTCTTGTGATTGACATGAAATATCTTATGAATATGGTCACAGTTGAATATTGTAACAAGAAACCCATGGATCTTAACAGTCACTGTCATCTGACCAAAATACACAGGGAATGCTCTTCATAAGACATTAAATGGGGGGAATCAATATATACCTTGGTAAATGTAAACAATCAAGCAATGTTTGGTAAATTATTGCCCTTCAAAAATTATTTCAGGCTAAATTTGGTGGAAATTTATTTATGCAAATAGGAGGAAAAGTATTTTGCAGTGAAAGTGTACCCATGGTGGTCATCGCATGTTGACAGAAAAAGTATGATGGTGATAAGTCATCTTGACCTAAGGATCATATATATTTGTTTGACTAAATTTTCATTGCCTTTAAAAAAAAACTCACTTTTTAATGGACACATGATTTTAAAGATAAATATAGCTCAATAAATCTATTTATAGTAATTTTACCAGTCTGTGGACTTATGAATGCACGAACTAAGTGGACTCAGGAAATTAACAAAATTAAAACCAACATAATAACAATTAAAGATACACTTGAGTTTTCAATTTATTAAGAAAGTAATATTCTGTACAAGAATGCTTTCATCTGCTAATATACAGGTTATCTATCTTTTGTAGAAAAGGATTTTTTAAACTTGACCAATAAAAAACAAGTAAAGCAATAATATTGTTTCTTTTCCTTTACTTCACTGAGTTGATATTTATGTTAATCAGGTTTCTTTCTTATTTTATGAAAATGTCACAAATCCTCAATTAAATGGTATTTACAAATAGGATTTTTTCCAGCCATCATACATGTACAGAGCTGTACTGTAGTTCTGTTACAAACTTTTGTACTGTAGTAATACTGTTACATACTGCTGTACTGTAGTAGTACTGTTACACACTGCTGTACTGTAGTGGTACTGTTACACACTGCTGTACTGTAGTAGTACTGTTACACACTGCTGTACTGTAGTGGTACTGTTACACACTGCTGTACTGTAGTAGTACTGTTACACACTGCTGTACTGTAGTAGTACTGTTACAAACTGCTGTACTGTAGTAGTACCGTTACACACTGCTGTACTGTAATAATGCTGTACTGTAGTAGTACTGTAACACACTGCTGTACTGTAGTAGTATTGATACACACTACTGTACTGTAGTAGTACCGTTACACACTGCTGTACTGTAGTAGTACTGTTACACACTGCCGTACTGTAGTAATACTGTTACACACTGCTGTACTGTAATAATGCTGTACTGTAGTAGTATTGTTACACACTGCTGTACTGTAGTAGTACCGTTACACACTGCTGTACTGTAGTAGTACTGTTACACACTGCCGTACTGTAGTAATACTGTTACACACTGCTGTACTGTAATAATGCTGTACTGTAGTAGTATTGATACACACTGCTGTACTGTAGTAGTATTGATACACACTGCTGTACTGTAGTAGTACTGTTACACACTGCTGTACTGTAGTGGTACTGTTACACACTGCTTTACTGTAGTAGTACTGTTACACACTGTACTGTAGTAGTACTGTTACACACTGCTGTACTGTAGTAGTACTGTTACACACTGCTGTACTGTAGTGGTACTGTTACACACTGCTGAACTGTAGTAGTACTGTTACAAACTGCTGTACTGTAGTAGTACCGTTACACACTGCTGTACTGTAATAATGCTGTACTGTAGTAGTACTGTAACACACTGCTGTACTGTAGTAGTATTGTTACACACTGCTGTACTGTAGTAGTACTGTTACACACTATTGTACTGTAGTAGTACTGTTACACACTGCCGTACTGTAGTAATACTGTTACACACTGCTGTACTGTAATAATGCTGTACTGTAGTAGTATTGTTACACACTGCTGTACTGTAGTAGAACTGATACACACTGCTGTACTGCAGCAGTATCGTTACACACTTCTGTACTGTAGTAGTACTGTTACACACTGTACTGTAGTAGTACTGTTACACACTGCTGTACTGTAGTAGTACTGTTACAAACTGCTGTACTGTAGTAGAACCGTTACACACTGCTGTACTGTAATAATGCTGTACTGTAGTAGTACTGTAACACACTGCTGTACTGTAGTAGTATTGATACACACTACTGTACTGTAGTAGTACCGTTACACACTGCTGTACTGTAGTAGTACTGTTACACACTGCCGTACTGTAGTAATACTGTTACACACTGCTGTACTGTAATAATGCTGTACTGTAGTAGTATTGTTACACACTGCTGTACTGTAGTAGTACTGATACACACTGCTGTACTGCAGCAGTACGGTATCAAACAACTGTTATGTAGTATTATTGTTACACACCGTTTTGATGTAGTACTGTTACTATTTGCTGTACTGTAATAGTTTCATCACTAACCCAAGTTTTAACCACAAGACATCCTCCCTATCTAAACCTACAGCCCTTATCTTGTCTGTGTCTGAGTATATGATCCTGAGGAACTCACCACCTCCACTGAGGAGTAGGACCCTACAGTTATCATTGTCACCAATGATGAGGTTCCCCATGCTGTCATATGCCACACCAAAGGGGTTAAATGGTTCACTTCCTGTTTTCGGCGTTTGTTTATATGTACTTGGGATGTCACCTCTATATACAAACAGTTCCTGGAAGTCAGTATCCATGACTGCAATACTGTTTCCACCACCACCATCACTTTCGTTGTTGAAATCAATCACTGCAACATTGTGAGTTACTTGACACTCGGATATCCTGAATGGTGAACACACCATTGGTTTCCCAGTCCTCGCAGCCATCAAAGTGAGTACCATTTGACCTTGTGTAGTAAATTTGGAGAGCTGTTTGTACATCCCCACAATGATATGATTACTGGCTGTAGCACATATACACATGGGGTGCTCCTTGGTTGTGAATTTGTTTATGAGTTGTCCTGATACCAGCTCCATGATGTTGTTATCCCAGTCACAGACCCACAGTGTGTGTGATGTGGGTGATAGACTGATGTCATTGATGTAAGTCCTGTTACTGACCTTCTGTATTTCTTCACCCTTTCTGTTCAGGAGAATTATCGTGGTATCGCTCTTAGTCCACACCTGACGATCAGTGGTGGGACATACAGCACCACTGCCATGTAGATCCACCCACTTCCCCAACACCTTGGTCTTTGACCGTAGCTTTTTCTTTGGCACTGATTTCTTCCTCGTAACTTCTGATTGACCTGATGCAAAGACTGACTGTTCCCGGTCAGTTGATGTTTGACTTGAGGTGACAACTTCCCCTAAGGCAAACTGTAGATGTTGATGAGGATTTGAGTTTGAAGTGAAGGAGGCAGTCCCCAGGACAGGTTTTACAGGTAGGTGTATTGAAGAATATATTTCACATTCTGTATTGTAGATTTCCAGGTGAGAGTCAACCTGAAGTGCTCTCTTACATTCCTGTATCTGTTGTTGGAGGTCATGTTCATACATCTCCAGGTCTTCCTTGTATTTCTGTATCAGCTTGGTATTGTCATCTTGTATCTTTTTATAAATAGAAAGTGTCTGTCCTGTTAGCAGATCAAGATCTTGTTTTAATTTATCTGTTTGAGTTTTCAGTTTGTGGGAAAGTTTTTCAAAATTACTAGTGTTTTCTTTAAGGAGCGTGTCAGCAGAAGTGATATATTTCTTAACTTGTAAAAGGTCGTTTTGTTCTGTCTTGTCGATGAAGTTTTTAATGTCTCGTTTCTTTTGAGAAGTGATGTCACTGATCTCACAAACAGGATGTTTTTTGTGAATAGAAGTAATGCATGTTGGACAAATGGATTCTTGACATTTCTTGCAGTAAAGATCCAGTTGTTTCCCTTTATGGTGAACACATGTTGTCTGATATTTAGGACGAATAGCTGTTTGACCGATTGAAGTTGCCATGATTTAGACAAAGCATCTAAAAGAAAACAAAAAAACACAAAAACAAACAAAAATGATCTGTTATAAAAATGAATATACATAGTTATCAAAATTTTGAAAATCACAAATTGATAAAACATGTACCCCATATCTGTGAGTCTGTTGTATGTATAAGATGGTACATTTCACAACCTCTCCTCAAGTGCATTGTGGTAGCCTAATATCACAGAAATGGTGAGTATCAGAAACAACAGATCTGGCGTTTCAGTGATTTTAGTTAGGTTCACAGAAGAAAATTTAAGGCTGATGTTGAGAAAATTACTAAATCAGAAATCTTGAAACAAGTAATGTCATGTTTAAACTGACAATGCAAAGTAAAAAAAACTTTGATGCTGAGATAAAAGAAGGAAACAATGAATAAATTTCAGAGAAATTGAAGATAGTAGCATTATTTAGCCATTGTAAACCTGTTTACTGATAGGTTACAAAATGTATTTCATGCAGGTAATATACACTGTATCTTTATATGAGTTATTTCCCTTGATTTTTCACTTGAACACAGATGTAATTGATACCTGTACCTCATAGGTTCGTAAAGTTTACAAAGCATTTTACCAAATGTTTGTCCTAATTTTCAACTGGACAGGTACCAGTCTCTCCTTTGTGTTTCATCAACAAGTCACATCTCACTGCTATCTTCAATCTACTGAAAAGCAAAAAGAAATGTACATTGGAGACAAATCAAAATGTTATGTAAGCTGGATGTAATCCAGTCATGTTGTAGTGTCAACTAAAATTCATTGCATCTGAATACCTCTTTTGTTTTTTAATAATGACTGGTAAGTGTGATGAAATAGACAACCTGAAATTTATATTTCCATGTGGACCAAAATCAAAGTAATGGGCAACAAGAAGAGAACTGATCCTTGTCAAAAAAGAAAAATGGCCTGTGTGGTCCGTATAGCACATATGACATGGCTGCAAATTTTGGATAGGCCTTCATGTGATTTTGTAATTTGTTTGGAATGTTTTATCCTTTAAATAGATAATTACTTAGATCGTATACATATGTGAGGTGACCTACTGGAAAGATAATGAATACATATAAATTGCATTTATAGTTATATTATGTTAAATGATATTGCAGCATATAAGTGTTGGATTTTGCTTATCATTCTATTGAGAAGACTAATTGTTTACGTTAGCAACATGAAGGTTTACTATATTTCTATTGCATACAGTCTCGTTATTCATTGATATTTCATGATGCCATTATTTTTTGTTGTAATGACTATTAATACTCACCTTTTTTTCTCGTCTGCTCTCAGATCGTTTATTTTTTATGCACAAGTATCACATGCTTAGCAGCTCGACACAAGGCGCCATTTTCTTGCATTACGCGCCGGAAGTAATTACATTTACGAACCATTCCACGCCGGGGGGATACGAATTCGAATTCGATAACAAAAATATTGGCCCATTGCAGGCATACATGAACACACAACAAATATTTAGGTATAAAATGCACAATTTCATAAAAACAGTACTGTATCGTACAGAACTCCGGGCACACTCTCACATCTTAAATGCAAATCACAAACAAAACATACATAACTAAAGACAATATAAACAACTAAGTTAGTGTAATGAAATAAAGCGTATGACTCTAACTCACGATAAATACTTTTTTCGTTTCTCATATCACGGCGAAGATTTTACCCAATATGATTTATCCGAAATCGTGAATGTAAACAAGAATGAGCACGACACGCTGCTGTCTTTCCATGCAAGAGTTTATGAGACAACGATTTAGTTTTGTCATAACATAAGCGACATGTGTATTGTAATTTATTCAAACAATATTGGGTCCGGATGCTGGCGTCGTGTTGCTGTGTATACTCATTCATGCGTGAAAAACTGTGTTGTACTGTATTTTGATACGGAAATATTTCTTTTTATCTCATCGTCACACTCCTGAGGTAAGTTAAGATTTATTGGACGGTTGTGATGCAGTCAGTATTCATCATTTAAAAGATTCGTGCATTGGTCTATCGTACGGCAGATTTTCGTTTCGCTCCACTACTATTTCCACAGCTGTCTTGTCCGCCGATCGACTCTTACAGCTGTATCAGGTGAAGAATAGATAAAATTATGTGATATGGGCTTTTATATTGTCGTACAACTGTTACGCCATGTTTTAGCTAGTATTATTATATTATATGTAAATAGTTTGAAGCGATAAAATACAACGTTTTATGTCGTAAACATTGAAAATATAAAACATTAGCTCAGAAGAGCTATTGTTAGGACAAAACATATAAATCATCAATATTGACAGAGTGGACATACTTCAAGAAGAAAAAAAATATAAAAGAAATTTAAAGAAAACAAGATACAACAAAGCATGCATTACGAAATATGAACAACACATTTGTACATCACTAGAAAATAGTATTTCATCAAAGCAAAAGATATGCTGCATTGTTGTAATACCTTAAGCTTGTATTTTATTTTAAAATGTTAGTAATCTGTTAAATAATAGTACTTTGGTCAAATTTGTTGTGTCACATGTCCAGAACAAGCATAAGCATATTAATAGGTAATTAAATGACATGAAAACTATTTAAAAATAATGAAATTATATATAGCAGATTACTTGGATGGATGATATTAATGAACAAAAACCTATATTTAGCACACAAAGTGAGAAAGGTAATCATTACAAAATTAGTTAGTAAATAAAGCACACATAAATTGAAATCTCAAAAGAGAAAAAAAAACTAAAATGTATTTTTGAACAACAAAAAATAAAATTTATGACGTAAAGATTAATCGATGATGCTTTTTTTATATTTTAGATATCTGCATTTGCAGAAGATGACTAAACTAAATGAGCCATGTCCAGCCTGGTGACTCAATTTCTCTTCCAAGATTTGTTTTGTGTGATTTGCATATAGAGCAACTACAGGACAAGTGTGATGGCTCTCAGTCGTGAGGCAATAGTTGGTCTCATCGTTGTGCCAATCACATTGGCCATTTCCTTCACGTTACTTGTCACTTACCACATGACAAGACAAATACTGTGTGGAATTTTAGGTTGTTTCTGGCAGAAGAAAAAATGCTTATGCTGCCAACATGAAAGTTGTAGAAAAAGACAAAGTGATATTGATTTCAATACTCCAGATCACCAGCCAATTAACACTGAAGAAAATGTCCATCCAGAAAAATCCACCTCAAGTATAGAAGAAAAACCATCATCTGCTACACAACATTGTAACTGTGAAAGCTGCCAGGTATAAAGGACCTAGACATCAACATCCAGTGTTGTTAAGGGATTTATGTGAATATAACAGATTTTATGAAAAGCACATGCTGATTATTACATGTAAAAGAAAGAATATTAAGATGTAGTGAAAGTATCAGAAAATAAGCAGAAAGGTATTGGGATATATAAAAGGAACACAAGGATGGGATAGCAATGGTATGTGTTATTTTTGTATGATGGAACAAAACATTTTAATATTGATTTTGTTGTATATTGACTTGTTTAAATCTTTTATTATTCCTATTGATTCAGTGTGATTTGAATGTTAAAAGTTTTCAATACTTTCTTAAAGCTCCTTTGCAGAGTAATTATCTCAAAAATAACAAAGTTATGGAGCAGCTTAAACTTTCTCAGAAAACTTTTCAATATATTTCAGAATTCATAAGTAGAAAGTTTGCAGAAAAACATTCATGTCTGAAAATACAACACCTGGTCTATAAATGAGATGTAATTGTGATTTAATAGGTTAGTGAACTTTAATATATATATATATTTATAGAGAGAGAGAGAAAATTAATCACTTAACATGACAAACAAATATATCACTAATGTTTTCAGCTCAAAACGAATCATCAAAGAAGATTTTCTTTGTCAAACTGTTTAAACCATCCCTAAATACACACTGAGGATTGCATCGCGACACAATTAATAACGTTATTAACTCCCCTTTTATTATAACAGTAACATTACATCACAATGTAGGTTACTAAGTAATGTACAGTGTACATGTAATGTAATCACCTGAAGATGGCCGCGAGGCCTGAAGACGTTAGTGATATATTTGTTTGTCATGTTAAGTGATTCATTTTCTCTGTATATACGATACACAAAGTTTTTATCTTTTTAAATTATATATATGATGTATGTATCAGATATTGCAATGATGATATTAGTTGAATATTCATCCTTCCCCATGAGGATATCAGGCAATGTACAAAACACTTCAAAGCATGTCAGAGATAAATATGAATGGTAAATTCTAAATATCTATGGTACACTCTAATATATCCTGGTAAACATCAAATTCAGCTGAAAAAAATACTCATTATTTTGTTTTTTAGACTGCAGTATCTGAATATAAATCACTGTCTTCATTCAAAACCTTGATAAAATTTAATTAAAATTTTTTTGTAATATTAGGAATGATCTTTTTGAACATCTCTTTTTTTAATCTTTTATATGTGTTTTACTTGCCAGAGGTTGGGCAGTGCCATAGAGTCTGTGTTTTCCAATTTATATGTGCTGATTTTTTTATAGTGAATTGTTGTCCTGACCTGTTGTGTAGAACACAGTTATTGATTTATGTTGTTTTTTACATTTGTATTTTTTTAAGTGATCTGAACATATTTTTTTATTTTTATATTCCACAATTTTCATTATTATAAGAAAAGACAAAGAAATCTTTGATTTCTGTGGAAGGGACAAACCAAAGTAATTAAACATATTACTCAATCTCTTCTATAGATAGATACAGTAAAGAGTGATCAATTCTCTCAAATTGTTTTATCTCTACAAAATAAATAAATAAATAAATAAATGTAATGCTTTACATTGTCAGTTTAAAATAACATATTTTGCAATATATTTGTCCCTTGTAAAACTTTTGAAAATCTTATATTTTTATGTAAAATCATCTTATATTCTTAAATTTTACAGATAATGAATGGGTACATCATAAGCATTGTTTACCACCAAAATTCATCTGATCATCACTTCATTCCAGTAGTTTTCAATGTTAATGACATATTTCCTGTGATATTTTAAGCAAAAATGCAATTTTACAAAAACATCCATTCTGGATGTAGACTGTATGTTTGAGATCTGAATGTTTGATATTAATGACAAATATTTGTTTTTACTGACACAACTGACTCATTGGAATGCAACTTAACAATATGGAACAGTTTCAGCTCTGTTTTCATATCCTACCTCTCAGCCAGTTAAATCTTTAAAGTTTTTTGTCTACATTCATATCAGATTTAAAAGTCATGTAGACTGTTGTCTTTGCAGGAAATCATACACATATATTGTTATGATGTTTCCATAATCTTGTAAAGGAATATGTAAACAAGCTTTAGAAAAAAAAACTGTTGAAAAATTGATGCGATGTATGTTTCCTTAAGCTTATAGTACTCTCCCAGATTAGAGATGTTCACCCTGTCGAGATAACTTGAGGATGTATAGATAATCACACTCCTGTGATCACACACAAGTAAAGTATATGATGTGCTTGAGTGTAACGATGAAGTATTTTTTCTATTTGTTTTCTTTTTTTTTTTTTTTTGTGTTTAAAATTCCAGTTTCAATTTCTGTAAGATACATCCAGAGGTGTGATTGATGGGTAACACTTCTGGATTAGGTTAAGTACGTGTAATTCACATTTTAAGTAAAAAAATCAACATAAGCTCTGTATAACCCTGCTATAAGGAAACAAATGTTGTTTTTTGTGTCGGAAGAAAACCCACAGGGGAAAAACCAACCTGCCATTAATGGGGAAATAACTAACCTAACAGATATCATCCCTTAGCTCCAATGCATCTCAAACCCTGGTTTTCGAAGGAAATGGAGGTCTGAAACTTTCGCTTGATTGCACATATTATATACAGTCATACTGACAGTTACCAAGACACTATGTTGGTGACAGTTAAGATGAAAAGATGCACCGTACCCTGTTGGTACTAAATTACTTTTAAGGTCATTGATTTAGTAAATGTATTCATTCAAATGATTCTGTGAAATGTTGACAAAATTTGCTCTCTGTTATGTGATATAGATTTGAATTTCATACTGATTAACACAATACTTAACACAAATACTGATATTACCATATACATTGTATATGCCCTTGAAGCTTGTATGCACAAAATCATTAGTGATTTATTTTTAATATATTTGGTATAGATACTGATTAATAGTCTGCTGTGACAACATAGGAAATCTTTCCTCTGGGAAGTATTTTTCAAAATATTTAAGGATAAGAAATTGCATGAAATATATAATTGTAAATTCCTTTAGCAGATCATTACAGTTCAATTTATGAAATAATTGTAAGTGGTTTTGTTACTAAGTCAACATTCCTTTCAGAAAAATATTTTTTACTGGTTTTCCTTGATGTTTAGTTTTGTTGTTTTTATTTCCTGTTGTTGAACTTTGAAGGTTGGCAATATAATGTAATTGTTACATAATTCCTGTGATATCTGTACTGTTTGCTATTGACTCATTCCAATCACCACTTTTCTTTCTGTTGTTTTTTGTATGATATTATGTATATATGTTTGTGTAATATAGATATAGGAATCTATTTCCAGAGGTACTTGTCAGTTTATTTTTCCATGGTATCAGTAAAAATCAAATTATGACAGTGACCAGTAACTTTGACAGAATCAGTGCATGTGGTACAACTTAAATTTTCTAGAAATAAAAAGAACATATTTTATCACTCAAATATTTTTAAGATTATATCAAATTCATAGTGTGGAAACAACGTTTTAGAAACTGACGGTGTTACAAATTTATATATTGATTGCACGTCATTTTTATGCTTATTTTTTTCGGTAAGACAATGGTAACATTGTTGTTTCCATCCATACTTTTTCTCTACCCTTTTCTGTTCAGTGACTGCCTTAAAAACAGAATATCAACCAAATTAGACTCAGATTGATGACCAACAGCTAGAATGTGTTAAGTGTTTATAAGCCAATATTTATGCATAATTAATTAGGTAACTTAATTCCTGATTGGTTAAATGATTTATATACAGTAACTACACTAAAGTGGTTAGATATCACCAAACTCCATATACAGATTTATGGTGATCCTATTTGGAGCGCTGTTATCGTACACAAACTCCTATAACAAACCATTATAGCTCTAACGATGTAGCTATTGTTATTATCTCTATTATGTCAATTAGTTGAAATTCTATACATCAGTCATAATGAGATATTGATTCGTACCTTATCCTGAAAATTACTGTGGAAGACCATTGTAAGGTTGATTCACTCAACCAACTGGGCTATAATCTTGTCCAGAGGAACATGTCTATAACATACTATACAGCAGACAGAGCTATGAAAGTAACCAGAGAAAAACAATGTTTATTGACAGATAACCATTAATAATAATAATAGTTTTTGTGGATGTCTTTACTATGATTTGGTTGTTGGTATGGAATAAAATCAATATGATACTAAAATTTTGAATGTTAAGGTATAACTGAATTAACTTAAATCAATTAAGATTATACCCAACACCTGTATTTAATGTAAATCCTTTGTTATAACATGTTCTAATTCTTTGGTCAAATGATCCCTTGTTTGGTAGTTTTTGAAGTTTTATTGATTTTTCCTCTGAAGTCACTTATCATCCCAACACCTTACTATGGATTCAACATAGTTTCAATTTTGGGTTTGACGTTCATGGACACATGTTATGTCTTCAGTGGTAAACCTGTTATATATCATTGGCTGATTAATATATCTAACAGTTAAGCATGATAAATAAGTTGATAAATGAGACCATCAATATTTCAACCTTATCAATATAACCTTGGTTGGTAACAGCAACTCTGGTGTACCCTGGCTGGTCACTGACATTTTGTCCTAGTCACATTAACCTTATTGTACCGAGGCTGGTCACCGACATTTTGTCCCAGTAACTAAGCCAGGTGTATCCAGGCTGGTCACCAGCATTTTACCTAGTCACATTAACTTAGGTGTACCGAGGCTGGTCACCAATATTTTGATCTAGTCACTAACCTGGTGTACCCTAACTGGTCACCGACATTTTGTCCTAGTCACTAATCTGGTGTATCCTGGCTGGTCACCAGCATTATATCTAGTCACAGTAACTCAGGTGTACCCTGGGGGGGTTATCAATATTTTACCTATTCACAACCCTGGTGTATCCTGGCTGGTCACCAGCGTTATATCTAGTCACAGTAACTCAGGTATACCCTGGCTGGTCACCGACATTTTGTCCTAGTCACAGTAACTCAGGTGTACCCAGGCTTGTCACCAATATTTTGATCTAGTCACATTAACCCTAGTGTACCCTGGCTGGTCACCAACATTTTATCCTTATCACTGTAAGGCTGTTGCACCCTGGCTGGTAACTGATATTTTAATCTACCAGATAGTCACAGTAACCCTGGCGTATTCATTTGGTCACAAATAGTTGAACCAAATTTGATTTCCAAGAAGTAATTGTTTCATATTTTTAAAGGACACAGGTAAGATACCTTAGGTATCATAAATATTCATTTATACATGTTGTTTTGACTGTTAAGTACTTATGCATAGTTGTTTATTTATTTCTATGTGTGAGGTCAATCTCTACCATTTAATGGACTTTTATATGTTTACTGTGTTGATATTATTTTTCACTGATATTAGTTACTGGTATTTATTGTAAATCAATAGTAAGAATTTTGATTAGAATTTTCTATTATGCTTTATGTATAATGTATGTTACTGCTGATTGTTGCAGTGTCCTGTCAAAATAGTGATAAAATCTTTCAAGTTACCCCAAGTGTTTACAAAAAACACTTATTGCAGTTTTCATTTGATATTTTATCTTAATGTCTTAATATGTTTTCAAAAACTGGCCTGACTTCTATTTTTCAAACTATATCATGATGCACTTTCAGATTATTTATAAGTGAAACATATGATTATTTGTAAATAAATTAATAGAATATTTTGGTCTATTTATAAATGGATATTTTTAAGTGTTGAATACATTAAATACATTCTCTAAATTTTAAAATGGAATAAAAGATTATAGAAGAAAATTATTTTTTGAAAATATTCAATGTAATCAAGAAATTGAAGTCAGATCACTGTTGTATTTGTGATTTATTTATACAAAGATTCTCAGCAATCTATTTAACAGCAAAGGTAAGCATACAATTGTAATTAATACTCACGATCCTGTTTGTAAATGTAGGCATTTAAGCCTCATCATCGAGTCAGTATTCTCTTATTACAAATATATCTTGATGTATCTAGTTAGAATCACTAAAACAAATAACAGACATTATTTGGTTCCTGCACTTTCACAGGTCTATTGGGGTCTGTACATATAAAGCCATCTTTCAAGATTTCTGCAGGTCCCTCAATATAACTCTCCTAATTCTCACAGTTCTGCTCCGTACCAGCTGAGTCAGATTTCTTATTGACCCCTGCCCTTTTTTAATAAGTGGTCTGTTCTGACAGTCTAGTGTCTGTAGGTATAAATCCCTATCCAGACTCCTTCATAAGACTTCTATGGCAAAGCCTGGTTTCTTATAGACCCCTGCCTCTTCACAATTTTGGCAGTCTCATCCTCTTCATACACTTATTATTTTAGTTCCCCTCACCAACAAACACCAAATTAAGTCCCTTGTAAACACCTTTGACTGCCCTCTGTTCTGACATGGTCAGTTCCTGTGTAGAAATCTATCCTTTTACAGTGTCTTCATTATGATCTTCCCTCTAGTATTCAAAATGAATACCAATTGTTATATTTTTATCTTGTATGCTTTTTGAGATGGAATATATTGTATTAAAAGAAATTTTTACATTGTAGAATTTTGTTTTCTTTTTTTGGACAAAATAACATTACAACAGATCCTCATTTGACTGACTCCAGAGAAACTACGACATCTATGTGGCTTTTTGGAGCATTTTCTTGAAGCTGGTAATGTCCATTGAATAGTAGGTCTTAAAACATAACCAGGAGAAGATTTGAGTGTGATGTTTTGATAACTTCATCAAGACCTTCATCAGACAAATGACCAGTGTGAAGTGTATTAGCACTGACATATGTAGTTAACAAGATGTGTAATGAGAATTTGAAAAGGATGAGAAATGAGTAGTCTAAACAAGTCAGAAAATGTCCAAGACATTAAAGCTATCACTAACATGCAGGCTAGTATATTGTTTGATTTTAGTGTCACCTGAGAAAAGTCTCAGATGACCTATTGCAATCACCATTTGACCATCATGCGTCCATCAGTGAACAATCTATATTTTCTATTTCTCTAAAACCCCTGAACCAATCTTAATGAAATTTTGCAGAAACAATCCATGGCCAAAGATCAACCAAAATTGTAAATTGAAAACAGACCCCAACAGCCACGGTTTGAGTTGCTCACCTACACAACAGCTTACAAAGAGCTCAGTATTTTCATGGAGTCACTTTCTGCAAACGTTAAGGGTCATTCCCAAAGCATGGTGTTTCACAAACTGAAAAGAAGTTCACAACACAATTAGCCCCTATGACCTTCAAGGTGGCAGTGCATTTTCACTCATTTGAACCTTTTGACCTTGAAAGTGGATGAAGGCCATTCATCCAAATATAATTCATGCCCATTATCAGTATCCTGGGCCATTTCAGAAGATCTTATTTGAAGATTTAACACATTTAACATCTTTTGACCTTGCAAGTGGGACAAGACCACTCATTTGAAGAAACTTGGTAACCCTTCACAAAAGCATTCTACAGGCTCAATATCAGCACCCTGAGCTTGAGATGGGAAGTCGTTTGAAAATTTTAATATAATTGACCTCCTTGACCTTCAAAGTAGGTCATCATCATTCATTTAAACAAACCTGGTAGCCCTTAATCCCAGCATGCTATAAGACAAATATTAGCACCCTGAGGTTTATGGTTATTGAGAAGATCTTGTTTGAAGATTTTAGCTCATTTGACCCATGTGATCTTCAAAGGTAGGTCAAGTTCACTCATTTGAAGAAACTTTGTAGCCCTTCATTCTAGCATGTTACAGCAGGTTCAATATCAGCATCCCAAGTCTTGGTTATCGAGAAGTTATTAGAAGATTTTAACACACCATATAAACAAAACAATTTCTTTGACAAGTCACAACATACCCACCGTTATAAAACTGACTATAAAGGCCCTATAGTCCTCTCATTAGCTCACCTTATCCAAAAGGATTAGTGAGGTTAAGCAATGGCACAGTCCATCACCAATTCATCTGTCAATTTCTTTTCTTAAAACCCTTTACTAGTCATGAAAGACTGGCTTTTAAGCAAACTTGATCAGAATCGTCCTTTGGGAAGAGGGAACCAATTTTGTAGAAACTGTGTGTCTTTGTACCATGGGACCCAAAGAGGAATTACAGCCATTTTTAAAATTCCTTTGTCTGTAGGAATGATAGAACTTCAAATTAGGTCTGAAGCATCTTAAGATGAAGGTGACATCAGATGTAAATGAAATTAGAAATGAGCTTTTGACTGAATAATTCACAAACACGTTTTATTTTTGATAAAATTTAATTTGTAAATGTCTGTTCTTAACACAATGATACTTGTAATGTAGAAAATAAAAAGGTCAGCATTACCCAAAATTATGAATAAAAAGATCATACCGTTAACAAACTGTTAGGTTTTATATAATTCTTAATTTAACATCCATAAAATTTACTTTCTCCAATTCTTTAAATCGAGGAATATATATTGTGTTCCTTTAGAAGTTGTAAAATTTTGATGAAAAACTACCACAAGCACTACAATCCATGTCAGCGTTTATTGTTATAGCTAGCACAGAAAATTCAATATTTTAAATCTCTTCAGTAAATATGGTAATGGGGCACTACCAAGTGAGCCCAGACACATTTACATCATAGTTAAAGTTCATTTTGTGATGTATATACACTAAAAGGGTAGAAAACAAGATAATGGAAAACGGTGTCGTCCATCAACACCAAAATCAGAATGTGAACCGGGATTGCTTCGCTGAAGAAAAATAAAGATAATAACATCTTTGTCTGAATCTATAAGTAATTTGTGATAATGAAAAAAAGAAGTTAAGATATACTCTGTTCTTACATGTTTAATTCCATGCAATCTTATTGTAGTAAGGATTTACATCTGGCATCTATTGCATTTATTTCTAGTAAAAATTGCATCAAGATCAGGTCATTGGAATCACCAACTGGGGAGATAACTAAGATATTGTGTAAACTTTAGCTTCAATATTGATTTTTCTTAACGAAAACTTGCCCTGATCACATACATAGACATATTGCTGAAATTATGTTACACAACACAAACTCATGAATACAACATGGATATCAACTGAGCAGATAATATATACTAAATCTGGAATTATCATAACAGCACATAATACAATGGCAAGTCTTTATTCTTTTTTCCCCATACATATACTAGAACTTCAAATTCTTATCAGGGATGTTTGACAGAGTTTCAGTCTATGCAATCTATCTCCAAACAGAAACTACACAATCATACATGTATATTAACAACACTGTAACAGGTTTGGCAGGCATACAAGTACATGTACTTCAATCATCCAAATAATCATCCAACTGACCTTAACATATTTTGTATGGTACTCCAGCAAACAAAATACAAAAATATAAAAAAAACACTGTACCTTAAAACTTTTCTTTTTATGAATCTATTAAATGTATCTTGTTTTACTAATCTGGACTGAATCAAGGGGAATTGCCAAAAGAAAGCCTCAGAGCTATACGATTATATTGCCAAGCAAGCTCAAGTGACAAATACAGTAGAATAATTAATGGCATACCTGACAGTTTCCTTACAAAGGTAAAAAGTACATTGCAAGCACAGAAGCCACTTTTCACTAAGCTTACCACAGTACAAGCACAAACTGTAACTTGCTGCCATTTCAACTGCAAATTTAGCAAAGTACAAATGCCCATTGCTATCACTTAGCCTGCAAAGATCTAATTTACAGAACACCACTAGCTTTCATTCATCTTGCAATTGTCAGTATGGTACAAAATAAATTTGATACCAATGGTACAATGAACATTATGTAACTATGAAATTACATATCCTCATTTGAATATACCAATCCATGCATTTACTTTTACCGGTAGTCTTTGTCATTTTTCCAGAAAGTGCTCCTTATATGAATGAACCAGAAATTGAAATATTAAATAAACAAGCAAATAAATATTTCTTAGATAGGACCTGCTTTCAGTTTTGCTGTATATAGAACTAATAACCACACTTAATAATCTTCAAAAGAACTGAATAATAAATATAACATTTCCACAGACATTTTTTTTTAAATCAATCTTTGATCAAAGTTGAATCAAACTGATTGTGATTTACAAATTAAATGTAATATCTACTTAACAATAAATACAAACCATTCTTAATCCTGGCCTCTGTTTCACAAAGTTACCAATACAGTCAACAGTGTTAATCTACTACACCAATATATAAATGCTCCCATCCAGTCTTCCGTACGATATACTGAATTAGGGTATGACTACTCATCGATAAAATGTCATCACAGATATATTTCTCTTCAACTCTAGGTGCCCTAACTTTGTGAACTCTTGTAATCAAGGTCAGGTGTTACAGTAAATAAAGACCATAAGACAGCCATACCCACAGTCTTCAAAGCAGGTTGGAGATACTCAATCAGCTTTCTACTAAAGAGACTAAGTACAAGAAAGCCAAAGCTACAGTTAACCACTACTAAAGGGACTACCACTGTAATGAAGACTGTTACATGTTGAACACAACAACTGATATGTGTTTTGCTCATTTACTGACCATAAACAACATTTTAAAGAAATCTGAAAATGTAACTTTTAATAACAATTTCCCTATATATAAATCAAAGTTGATAATTGGTACTCATCTTTGATTTCTTTGAAATTCTTTGCACGATGGTACCCATCTTTATTTTCTTTTAAATTCTTTGAAAGAAAACTTTTAAAGGATATGTTCAAAATGCAATCAAACTTAACTTTAAGCTAGTGTTACAAAGATATTTATGAACCAATTTATCAACTAAAAATTAAATGGAAAAGTAAACAATATTAGAACAATATGATAAAAAGCTAGACAATTCAATGTATCAGGGAAAACAATGTATTAGCAATGGCTTTACTATGAAATCTCAAAATTTTGTGTTTAACTCTGCAGGAAGGATAAGATTCATACAGAGTGCAGCTAGGAGTGATGGGTATGGCTAGAGTTCTGATCGGGAGATGACACACCAGTATAAAATCTGCTAACAAGAATTACAGATCTCTGGACAAATTATACAAAAACACATCACAATGGGTTTGCCCAACACAAATACTGCTCATATTCAGCAGTTAAAATGTCAACAATTCTCATCATTATCAAATTCATAATACAAGGAATTTCTCCTGGTGAGCTTAATATTGTCAGCTTCCAATTCATCTCCCTCCTTTGGAGTTGTAAGTGAAGTCCTTTTTAAAGCATTCCGAATCCTTTGGAGTAGTTGATGGCCTTCAGTAGTCTTTCATTGAGTTTCTCCTTGGAGGAATAGTCCGGTAACAATAGCACATTGAAGCAGGTGTGTGCTGTCGGCAGTCTACGGACAGAAACAAATCATATATCACAGTAAAAATTGTGTCCTTTGAATTACAAACAGACTTTGCTCTTAAATGACCAACTGAAACACGATATTTAAAAATGTTTTTTAACTTTGCAAGAATAATTAATCTTGCATACAAATACATGCAGAAAAATCCTTAGAACAACCTGGTATATGTTTCAGCAATTATTTATAAGCCATTTTTATCTCCAAGCATGGAATTCCCCTTGTTCCTGTTTATATTAGAATATAAAACAGTAATTCATAATGCAAGTTCTTCATTTAAACAAGGTCCCAGTTTTGTCTTTTGGCAAAGTTCACTAAACAGTGAGCTTCTTAGAGCTCATTATGAACAAATAAACATAACTGCGTGACAAACCAATATTTGCTGAAACTACTGTTATATTTTTTTCAAAAGTTTGTTTACTTAGTTCTGTATGTTTACAAGGTTTATTGCGCTGTGAAGAGTAAGGGTCATTTTACTTTGAGGTGGAATTTCTTCTAGTAGCTGGTGACTATTTCACTAAAACAAAATGCAGGCGACTTGCCACATGCTATCCAGAGTGATTTTGAAGAAGCGTCATCTGACGGACACAACTACTACAATAACAGGCTGTCTGTAATCTCAGCTTTCTAAGAAAGACAGAACAGCCTGGATCTTCACTTAAGGCTACAAAGTTTGATGTTCTACCAAGTTATTGCGATTTCACCTTGAACAAATCTTCAGCTTCTAATCACTTTGATTTGTAAATGATAAAATCACTGTATTCATTCTATACAAACAGAGTAATAGTACTGTGACAAAAAGTAACTTGCAATAACTGAAATACCATACCTATCTGAGTCTGGCCCATTGCGGGCTATTATGAGCTTGAGTTTTGAGAGACCTCCAACAGGGACTCGGTCTGTTCCAGTTGTAAACTGGACCAGTTTTCGCTTTTGTTCATCTGAAAAGCTATGGACAACTTCCCAGAAATGTCTGAAATGAAAAAAATTGTGAGCTTAAATCAGAATTAATTAACAGTTATGTTCAGTTGACATATCTTGTTACATTTATACAAACGATATCATAATGGGGTCATAGAGCTAACCATTATAAAACCTCTTCAGTTCTAAGATTTATCTGTTCTCATCTATCCTTTCATTTATCTGCTATCAACAGTAAGTGAATTACATCAAGAAAGATAGTATCACTGTGTTTGCAAAAAGTTTCGTTTCACAATGGGTTCGTCACGCAACCTAGGCTAATGAAGTCAGAACAAGTAACAAGAAAATGAAACTGAATCAAAATACTTACAGAAATAAAATTTGCTAGACTGATGGCAAATAATTTCTATAAACAGTAATTGTGATTTTGACCTTGATCCTAGCAATTTCTATAAGATGATGTTCCTCCACAATCTTACAATCTGTTTACCACAAACATGACTTTTTATACTTCATGCACAATGACAGATGCAGGGAAATTGTTAAAAGTTTCCCAAACTGACTTAAAGTTAGTTCCTTACTTGATTGTTGTGGAATCCACAGTGAATCCCCCATCATAGTCAGTAGCTTCCTCCAGTTCATGAAAGTCAAATTGCTACAAGAGTAAGGCATTCAATTAATTATTAATATGTTCACAAAGGGCTAGTCACTTTTGTGACTTCACAAACACAATTTTTTTTCACCGAAAATAATGTTTTAACAAATCAGATGAACTGCATGCAATAGCAACAGGTTAACATCTCCATTAAAGTAAAGAAGATATACATTCACAGAGTAATAATCAAACTGGTACAACAAAATCCAAATTAAAGACCTTCTTTAAAACAAATCGGAAACATACAAAGCCATACTGATCATCACATGTGACTAGAAAATGTCTATCAGATATTAATTACCCCATTCATATGCAAATCATAACCTGATCAAGAGTAGAACTTAATGTTATGATATTGCATACTATGTGGTAAACATGAACCAAATCTGTTGAAGGCAGATTTGATACTAGTTGAAACAGGATGTGACTGAATAGGACAGAAATACATGAGTAACATTAAATAAATGGCAGAGGCAAAAACAAAAAAGTTCACAGCACATGAACATCAATCAATACTCTTATAAACACTTACTTTACTACCACAAATCAGCAGTTCAATCTCCTCTGGAAGGAAAAGTATTCTCAATGGACTCTCATTGGTCACCATGTGAAATCCCCTTTTAAAGGCATGGAATTGTTTCTCAATAGCTTTATTCAGAATGAAGTCAGTGTACATATCAACAAATTCCTGGAAAAAGAAAAAAATATAAAACTAAAGTGTCGTATAAAAACTGCATGAGCAATCACATCATACAATGAACAATGGTGTGAATTTATAACAAAGTCATCAACAGTATATTACTTAAACTTCTGAAAATAACATTTTTTAGCAAGATTTTAACTATGTCCAAAAAACAAAGATAATTAATCAGTGTTATTATACAAGTTTTATACTGAATTCAAAATCTAAATTAAAAGTCCATGCAACTGAAAGAACATTTTTTTTTCAATGCAATTCGAAACGTGAGGAAAATTTTTAATTTATCGGCAAATCACTCACACTCAGTATCTCATTTAGAAAGGTGATGAAGTATTGACGGATACATCTGTCAACTTATAATGATAACTGACTTAATGTCTTTAATGTCCAACTCAAAATGTTTCAGGTGAATTTCTCTTAAAAGCCACTTCTAATTCAACGTAATACAGATTGTCATTGCCTAGACCTTTTTGTATATCAAACATAAATTACCTGCTTATTTTCTTGACAAACCATGATGTTTGCACCATTTTCCTTCAAGTCGTGGGTTAATGCACTCCCAAATACATCTTTATAGTCAATGCAAAAGGACTGGGGGAAAACCTCCTCAAAGTCTTCCTCCTGATACTCTAGCATCTGCTTAAGACTGCTTGCCATTGTCTGTAATACAACCAGAGATGATGTCAGACATTTTGTTGCAAATGCCAAGAATTTACAAAGAACCTCACTTAGACAACCTCGCTATAACACTTCATTTCAGTCAAACAAATTTGTTATATGTCTTTATATGATATGATTCACTATCAAGGCCACCTCATACCTCATAATTATGATCAATTCTAAAAAGTCCAAAATATCAAATTTGTATTGAATTTCACATTACTAATCAGACCACTGATCAGTCACAAAAACTGCAAAGTTACCTAATGTGTATTTCACTTCGTACTGGTGCTAAATGTCTGATCAATTTTCTATATTTAAAAGTCAAACTGACTCATCAAAATTTTAGAATTGGTGCTCTTGGCTCACCAGAAAAAATCGTACAAAAATTGCTGATTACTTACAGGATCTATGTCTTTCAGGTCTGCCCACATGCCCTTTTTACCCATTAACTTTCGGTAGACAACCGGAGGAAAGTGGACGTCCACAATAGTGTTATTGTAAATAGCAAGACCAAGCATTATGCCAATAAGGGTGAACTGTCCGTCGTTTTCAAAAGATGTAGGATTAAACCAAAAGAAATGTGTATCTTCGTTGTAAGTAAACATCCCTGTAACAAACAAAATCAAAGTTAACATGCTTACATAACTGACTCTTTTATAGCATATGCCTTATAGACAAAAAAATAAATATTCTTACATGTTCATTCATTCCCTTTAGAACACCACAACTGACCATGAATTCCCTGAATGCCTTGGTATATTTTATGTATTTTACTTTATTCTTCTCTTTATTCATTTGTACAGTTTTCTAAGCTGTAAAACATTGGGTGAACTTCAGCCAGTGAACTGCCAGATTGGGTATTTCACTTCACTTTTACTATCATTTCACTTCTAATAAAATTTGATTAAGTAATTAACACCTTGATATTTTGTCTTGTGGAGATTAAACAACAGATAGTTCATAGGTACTCTCATTGTTTATGGTATTAAAAATCAGGACCTTACCAAAATCAGGATTAAAAAGCTCCTCTATTACAAGCTGGAAGAACTCCTTTGAAACGCCTCCTTCATCCAGACCTTGTTCACCCTCGAACTCCACAATGAGCTGTTTTTTCAAGTCTTGGGGATTGTCCATGGCAGTCATTTCCAGCTATTAAAAGAATCATGCAACAATCAAAATCTAAGGCATTACAAAGGTAAAGGTGTATCACATACTGTTTTACACAAGCCAATAAAAAAGGTGAATTCAAATTATTTCAGAACACATAATTATTTATCAAATTTTTACAATAAGACCAAGATCTAAAAAGCAAATATCAGTACACTGTGACATTCTTCACTACTTCCCACACATTTTGAGGCCTCTTCTGGTTGATATTTTGAACTACTTTGATCAATAGTAATAATATAACTGTATTCATGCCAGTGTATTTGCCTAAGGATATTTTTCAACACAAATTAAAGAGAAAAAATTTCACTTTGAGAGATAAATCAATACATACAGCAACTAATGCATCATCTATGAGGTGATCTCTTCTGACCCTGAGCCGAAGGAAGGGTGTAGGTGGAGTTCCAAATAAAACAGTTTGCTGAATAGAAGTCCTTCTCTCATTATACATTCTCACTCGGTTGTCAAAGTTCATGCACTTTTGCTTTGATGCAGTTGTCAATATAAAACAGTGATTCATGAAGGAAAACTTTGATTCATTTTCTAATTTGTATTTGTAGTCAATTTCCAAGTCTACATATTCGTTCAATATTTCATTTACGAAGTCTTCATATGCTACCAAAGGCTGTCTGGAATCCAAGGGTGACACTCCCAGTTCTTGACCCAAAGAATCTTCTTTGGGTTGCCGAGATTCCTTGGGCTCATTGCCAAATGCACCTTGAAGTTGGAACATATCCTGTAGTGTCTTTTCGTTTTGAGACTTTTCCTCTTCCACAGAATCCTTCAAGTCTCTATCACTTCCATAAATGCTGGCATAGAAAAGAATTTTCATGACTTTGGTAGCACTAGTTATGCCATCGTCATCATTGATGTAGTAGCCCCCACCCCACCTAGCCTCACTCTGAACAATCCTCATGGTGATGAGCTGATGCAGTGCCTGCAACATTTCGTGCAGACGGTCAGCACCAAACCTGGACCACACTTTGGCCAATCTCGCCTGACCATGTAGTGACAATTGGCTCAAAGCTTTGCAGAATTGGGGAAATGCTCCTTCAATGAACTCTGGGCTGGACATTAATGGAATTTCCATCACAATAATAAAGATGTTGATATAGAGTGGGTTTCTGTCCATAACCTTGTGATGTTTTAAGTCCATTTCTACTGAGCGAGCCAAGGACATGAGAGCATTTATCAGTGCTCCCTTCACTGGAGTGTCCTGGATCTCCAACAGGGCAGTGTAAGCCCTGCGTAATGAAGGAATGTCAATAGATAACTCCTCCTCTGTGTCTTCTTCTTCCTTGGATTCATCAATCACCATCTTCTCTTGACCAGCAAGAGAATCCTCTTCTTTTTCATCTGTGTCCTTATCTACATCTTTTTCTTTTGGCACACTTGTTTCTTTGGTTTTTCGAAAACTGAGCAATAGTGAGTCTGTGTTATTGTAGGTAGAACCTATCAATCTCACCAATTTTGACCAGCTGTTGTTTTCTTTACAATCTGCTATTAGGCTAACTAGAATCTCTTCAGTCAAAAACTTTGTTTCCCTTGCAACTGCAAAACAACAAATCCATTTTTCCCAGTAATTAAAAAGTTTAAAGAAAGACTTGAATTTCATTTGCCCTGTCATTTTCTAAACAATTTTGTAACAGCAATTAGACCTCATATATAGCACAGTATGTAAAGCAAAATGATAAATACATTTCAAACATTAATTTAGCAATTTAATTTAATTACATTAACAAATCTGACATTAATTACTTTGCAGCATATCGTCATTATAATCCCAGAATCAAAACTTATTTCATTTTAGAACAAAAAAAGGAATATGACAGTAAGCACATATTCTACAACTACATACAACTATTTTCAACAAAAAATCTTTAAAGCTGATGCTAACTGAAAACATGAATTACCTACCTGGGGAAAGGACTTCTTTCTCTGGTGTAGAAGAACTACTACTTGGCGATAATTTTTTTAACATTGGTAAAGGGAGATTATTCATCCTTGCCGAGGGTCCAGGTACAAGTAGGGCTGTAGCTGACGTGACCTCAGGAAGAGGCCCAACGTCATGGCTGCTACATGGGCTTGGTTCACAGTCCTCTGGCATCTTAGCTACTTTACTTGGCTGTAGTTCACATAATGTGGCTTTACCCTTGAACATCTCCACTGCCTGGACAGCTAGTTCATTCCGACTACGTTCTCGATATGTGAAATCTGAGGAGGATGCACAACATTTATTTTCGCATCCCTCATTTCCACAGCCATCAGTCAGCTGGTAGTAGTATTTCTCAATCAGCTGTTTTGCTAAAGCCCGCTTCCTGCAGAGGGTAAAAGTTGAAGATTGGACTTAAGAAGTTTTCAAATAGCATGCAGTACATCATTTTATATCTTTCCAGGTACCAGTATTCCTTAATGTGTCATTGAAAAAAAAAACTTTTCGTTACATCTTTTAAATTTGAGATGATATCAATTGGACTACGCCAAAATTGAATGATTCCTTATCTAAGACATGAAAACATTTTCTATTTCCACTAAGAGCAAGAGATGGTCAACAATTCAACATTTTTAACAAAGTTTGAAATTGGTTGACCCAAATATATCATTACTGATCTTGCTTGGGTTCTTCCATCCTTCCCCCAGTGTTTATCATTAAGAGGACAAGCTTGACATCCACCTGAAATTAGCTATCAGCAGTTATCCACTAACGGCTGTTTTATCATCAAATATTGATAGGTCAAATTCTCTGATTGCACAGAATTGCAGATGTCAGAATTCGAAAGACAATCAGAAACAACTTCAATTAGAGAATGACATCACTTTGCTGCACCATGTTGTGTAAATTTACTGGACAAACAGGATGAGATGAAAAAATCTGGCAGGCATGGTTTCTATTTCATTAACAAAATCAAGGATAGCCCATTTTATCAAAGTCAAAAAAATGGACATTACGACCCTTTGACAATGTATATAATACTACTTACATTCCGTCACCAGTTTCTGGTCGGTTGGATGATAATGAGGATGGGGCCTTACTGAAATACAAAGGCAAATACAAAAGCTATAAAACATGAAAACACATATCTGAATCAATATCATTATCATATATTTTATAGAGTTATCTTATCTTAACCAACAGGTAGTCAAAGTTATGGAATATCCTGACAGAATTTGTGTATTTAAAACATCATATGATGGCACATTTTACAGACATGTTAATGAGATTTCTAAAGGAAACGGCTAAAGTTTGATCTGTGCAATATTGGACACCGGGTATTCACTTTGCTGTAAGCTCTCTTCCAGTCATTTAAAACAGAATCATGATATCTTCACCAAATACAATTTTTAGACATGTGTGATGTGATATATGTATCATAATTTGCTGGATCAATTTTACACAGCTGGAATAATTCCAAGATGTCTGATGATTATGATGGTTTCAGTACACATCACAGCAACAGACATCTTTGCTTTTTTTTTCTTTTTTTGTAATTTCAATAAAATTAAAGATGTCTTATAATTATGATGTTTACAGCCTGTTTAACCCTATTTAGATCAAGATATTCCTCTGCCACACGATTGTACAATATATGAACTTGATTTTAGTCTAAACTGAATGAGAATGCTTTACAGAGCTATTGTTCTTTAATAGTTTCCTTATAAATCCTTATCACTAAATACTGCAAAACTCTTTTGATCATGTTTTTGCAGATTTGGTATATGCCTTTAGGTAAAAAACAGTATACATGTCTGGGTTTAGAATAATATACTGCCACTCAAGCTTGATATACTCAAGTCAGTGAGGAGGACCTCAGCAGCTTTATCCTTCATAATAGTTTTGTAATTATGTTTCTACTTTTTGATAAAAATAATTCCTTCATTATACAATCTAATTACTAACATTGTACAATTCACAACAGTTGTAACATTTTCTTCAAAAACCCAAGGAACATTTAGAGATATTTGTCAGAGCACAAGCTTAGTCAACTGAAAATTTTTAGCATGACAAGCACTTTTCCGAGTTAAAAATAAAGAATATTTACTCAGATATATTGGGAGAGTTCCACTGATTGGGGTTTAAGAAATTAATATATGATCGGGTTTCGAACACTTAACTGAAACTATTGTATAATTGACACTTAGTTTATGAAATTATTCGCCAAATGCGTTTCACTTAGTTCACTATCTTCATCATTTTATGACATGACATTACGAATCGAAACAAGAAATGTATAGAAGCCATCACAAAATACCTTGCGGTTGGATTTCCGCTCTGTTCTTCGTTATCCTCGTTAGAGTTCATACGAATGATTTATGTTACTTTCTTATGAAACCCATATACGCAAACTACGCAGTTAAATCTGTATAGAACAAAATCTGAGAGACTCTGAACCCCTTCATCGGACCTTCGCCATTTTGACGTTCAAAATCGCGATGTCACGAGAATTCGGTTAATGAATCAAATTTATCGTTATTTTTATACATATTTGTCCGTTTTCTTAAAACGAATAATATGTATTCATAATAGGATACAATTATTTTATTTGACATAAACAAAAATAATAATTATGATTTAAATATCCCATCAGCCCTCAATCAACATGTCAGCGTCCGTGTAACAGGAAGTGAATAATTCGTAGGTTACAAGATTTCTTCTGATGGTGTAATGGTCTTAACGAAACCGCCAAAAGCTTATAATTTATAGGTAGTTGAATATGTATACTCGTGTTTAATGGTATTTTTTGTTTTTATGCTATGTCAATATGAAATTTAACGAAATATGACTGGATAATTAAATTTTAATCGTATGTCTGCAGGCTGCAGCTGTCAGATGTCATCCGATCGTGACATCCGGTCTCAACACTTAGTCCTCGTGTGAGTCTTGAAGTTTGATCTTGTATGGTATCTTTTCATATACTGTCAATAATAGATAGGTTTTCAAAGTATGTATGCTCTCATATTGGAAACATCGACTTATGTAGACTCATAGACTTACACAAGTCCCAATTAGGCACTTCTAATTCGATATTCAGAATTAGAATTAATTTTGTTGTACAATTTTAATAGCAATTTATGATAATATTCTTAGAGAAAAGAGTATGATGTAAAAATAAAAATAGTCCAAAACAAAAGAAGGTACATTACGCCTTTTGGAGACAGGCAATTGGACATAACTTGCCAATGAACTCACCTAAGTTGAACTCATACCATTAATCAAGGTCCATTACTGACATATCTTTAAAGTCATTAACAGGTAAGGATGGTATGGATTCCCAGTGAACTCTCATCCTGAAACAAGTAGGACTGAATTAGAATGGATTTTTTTCCCATGCTAAATTCAGGCGTGATTTAAAACAGTTTAGAATTAGAGCATCTATCACTGGGTTAAATGGTACCACGGATTAGTCACATGGTATGATGTTGTGCATGTTCTGACCTATCGTAAGAGTGAACTGATATTAACTTGGCAATTGAAGATCTTAATCAGGTTGATCATATCCACTCTCTCACGTCTGTATACCATGGATGTTCGTTCTAACATCCAGAGTCATTCTTTTTGCTTCAGATTGCTCATGTAGGACACAAGCTTTGATGAAAAGAAAGTCTGGCACAGTGTTACACATTTTGCTGTGTATTGCAGTCTCTTTTTGTACATAAGAAACAAAATTGATGCATAGTAGCCTATTCAAGATGAGGTCTTAAAAGTGACTTGTAAAAGTTTAATAAAACTACCTTGTCCATATACATAAAATATTTGAATGGAAATCTTACTATCCTCTTTGCTTTCTTCAAGTTCCATTTTTTGGATTTGCACATTATCATGTAGTATAATTTCCTGAAAGTAAGTAATTGTGAGCAATATATCCGAGCTGGACATGAATGAATTTTCATTTGTCTTTATTAAGTGACATTTGCCATGCATCTGTCCATTTGTGGACCCTATTTAGATCTTCCTATATGGAGTCAATTCCTTCTGGAGATGTTATTTCACCATACAACTCCACAAACTTTTTCCCCATGTTATTACGTAAAAGAGGTCCTTAACATGGATCAGAAAACAAAATGGTTCAAAATCATTCCCTTCTGGAACTCAAATTGTTACTGGGGTAGTTTTGGATGATTTACCCTGTTCCATGCTGTAGATAATGTTTCCACTTATGTTATAACTTTTACTGTCACTGTGAGTCTCTTGTGTAGCACAGTGTTTAATGCTTTGCTGAAGTCAAAATACACAACATCTACATGACTACATTCATCGAAAGATTCCATTCAACTTTCCATAATTTCCAGGAGTTTCAGATTACAAGACCTCCTATTTCTAAAACCAAATTGTTTGTTTCATAAAAATTTTTCCTTGTCATATGGTTAATCACTCCTTATTTAATGGTTCTCTTAAGAATTTTCATCACAAATGTTAGGCTGATTGGACGGTAGGGTAACTTCACAAATGGCCTTACATCTGTGATGAAAATTTCATTTTTTATTTCTTAATATCATTCCACATTCATTTGTTTCAGGTGCCTAATATGTCTGAAGTTCCAGCATATTTAAAGGGCAGAGGCAGGGGGAGGGGAAATGCACCTACTTCTGCTCCTGCTCCTGCACCTGGAGCTGTAGGTAAAGGATGGGGCTCCCAGCTCTGGGGTGGTGACAATGCTGGTAACAACAAAACCAAAGGTTATGGACAAATGAACCATAATGCTACTAATGGTTTCCAAGGTAACATAAGGAGGAGGCTTTCTAGAGTAAAGATGTTAAATTGATTTCATAGAATGTAAAACTAAGATCAGATTAAAAGCCTAGCAATGCTATTGTGTGAAAGTTTAATATATTTTAAAATAGCCAAAGTGATTTCTGAGTCTTCATGTCAAAGTTAGGATGAAATCTGTGCAAGAGTAAGAAACATGTAGCATACAGCTTTAAATCTTCATGCAAGCTTGTAACAGTGATGATCTATCATACTGGTAATGATGAAGTGTGCATTCACTCATATTATTTATGAATTTGCAATAAAACATCTGAACTTGGCCAATGCCCTCTTTTTTCCAGTTAAATTCTTTAATCAAGTTGAACTTCTGATATGTAGATATTTTTCCCTTCTGAGTTGTGAAAGTTTCCGTGTAAAATTACCCCTCTCTCCTAATTTGCGATATATAATATTATCAAACATGGCAGCCAAAACTTTCTCTTGCATATGGTTATTATCCAGAGATAAGCCCCTTCCCCCCCTCCCCACCCCCATCCCTTCTGCCTTTTTCCTGGTCACTAGCCCCATTGTTTTATACCCAGTAAAATACAGCAATGTCGAGAGGTTAGTGGATAACTGCCGACATCTTTATTCTTCAGACCAGAAGGGAAATGGTGTTGTAAAGAAACAAGCTAGCAATGGAAAGAGAAAGGAAAGCAGCACTGTGAAAAGGAATGGTAGCAGAGAGGAAAGTGCTGGTGGTGATGAGAAATTTCGTCAGGCCAGTGTACAGCACCAGCAAGCCATACAACAGTATCTTCAGGATCAACCACAGTCCAATGAGAATGATTCTTCCGAGGACGAGGATGACATTGGCAATAATATTCTCTCCTCTGTGTTCAAATCCTACTCTTCCTCCATCGGTATGTTTAAAGGTATCCAAAAAGAAATAATCCAATGGTTTAATAGATTTCCTAGTTCAACTAACTACTTTGTTCAGTACATATTGGACAAGGATTGGGAGGTTATACCAATCTAAAATTTGGATTGGTTCCAATACAAAGACATAAAGTGAGGTCTCATAATTTGAGCAAGTCCTACAGGCAAAGCAAAAGTCCATGACTCAAATATCTTGAGTCCCAAAAATCCCTTGATGCCTAAACACTGCCTGCAGAGACAACATCTGGGTTAATTGAACTTGAATAGAAATGTGATCTAAGCAGTCTATTCATGTTATGCATTGTTTGATAAACATTCCTGAGAGGGTTTCAATTTTCATAGTGTTAGACATTCATGAAGTGTGTAACATAAATGCAAAATGTGACTAATTAGTGAGTGAGAATATGTTATGCCTACTGGTAAGAGGCAGTTTAGTATGAAATGACATCATATATGATGATCAATAGCTGTGTTTGTGGTTGGAGAGGACTTGTCAACAGGTATGGGCCCATTCATTATGTAGCTTATGTACCTTGTTGCTGTCTGTAGGTGAGAATAAGAAAGATGTCCACAAAGTCCTGATTGTGAACATCTGAATTATGATGCCTGGTAAAGTAACTTGTGTACTCTGTCTGTTGCTGACTGTAGGTGAGGATGAGAGAGATGTTCACCAATGGTATAGTAACGTGTGTCCTCTGTCTGTTACTGACTGTAGGTGAGGACGAGAGAGATGTTCACCAATGGTATAGTAACTTGTGTACTCTGTCTGTTACTGACTGTAGGAGAAGACGAGAGAGATGTTCACCAATGGTATAGTAACTTGTGTACTCTGTCTGTTACTGACTGTAGGTGAGGACGAGAGAGATGTTCACTAATGGTACAGTAACTTGTGTACTCTGTCTGTTACTGACTGTAGGTGAGGACGAGAGAGATGTTCACTAATGGTATAGTAACTTGTGTCCTCTGTCTGTTACTGACTGTAGGTGAGGATGAGAGAGATGTTCACCAATGGTATAGTAACTTGTGTACTCTGTCTGTTACTGACTGTAGGTGAGGTTACTGAGAGAGATGTTCACCAATGGTATAGTAACTTGTGTACTCTGTCTGTTACTGACTGTAGGTGAGGACGAGAGAGATGTTCACCAATGGTATAGTAACTTGTGTACTCTGTCTGTTACTGACTGTAGGTGAGGACGAGAGAGATGTTCACCAATGGTATAGTAACTTGTGTGTACTACTGTTACTGACTGTAGGTGAGGATGAGAGAGATGTTCACCAATGGTATAGTAACTTGTGTACTCTGTCTGTTACTGACTGTAGGTGAGGACGAGAGAGATGTTCACCAATGGTATAGTAACTTGTGTACTCTGTCTGTTACTGACTGTAGGTGAGGATGAGAAAGATGTTCACTAATGGTACAGTAACTTGTGTACTCTGTCTGTTACTGACTGTAGGTGAGGACGAGAGAGATGTTCACTAATGGTATAGTAACTTGTGTACTCTGTCTGTTACTGACTGTAGGTGAGGAAGAGAAAGATGTTCACCAATGGTATAGTAACTTGTGTACTCTGTCTGTTACTGACTGTAGGTGAGGACGAGAAAGACATCAACCGAGCCCAAGATGACCTAGTCCATTCCTTCAGGTCTGGGGTATCTGCCTGCCTCGTCTGTATAGAGACTATCAAGAAGAATGAAGCTGTAAGTACCGGTATTGCATGGTCTCATCACTGATAAATAGTGACATGTCTTTTCCTTTTATCATTTGTACTGGTGTATACCTACTTGGTATTTTATACTTGTTTACAGACAAAAAATAGCTATTAGGAACATAGTGTGTAACCTGTGTAGCTCTCTGTTACAGATTTGGAATTGTAGTGGATGTTGTGCCATGTTTCACATGCAATGTATACAAAAGTGGGTGAAGGAAGGCGTGTACCAGCATATGTACCGGTCACAGGATGACAAAGTACCAAAAGATCTGCCATGGTTCTGGTAAGTTATCAATGTACCAAGAATCTACCATGGTATTGGTAAGTTATCAATGTACCAAGAATCTACCATGGTACTGATAAGTTATCAGTGTAAGGTAATGTTACATGTCCATAATTACCCGTGGCAAAATTCAGTAACTGTTGGTTGTATCAAGAATAAAGATTTCAGTTTTAAAATGGATAAAACCTAAATATAATGCATTGTTTTTTAACAGTCACATGTAATGTTTCACTGTGTGAAATTCATGAAAGATCTAAAAGTATCTCCTGTAAAAAGCATTTTATCACAAAATAATTTTCCTCCCTTTCAGTCCCAAGTGTCGTCTGGAGTACAAGCCATATGAGTGCCCGACCCGCTACATGTGTTTCTGTGGGAAGGTGGAGGACCCGAAGTTTGACCCCTGGTTAGTTCCTCACTCCTGTGGCCAGACCTGTGGACGTCAGCTCAAACCTGAATGTGGTCACACCTGTCTCCTGCTTTGTCATCCAGGTAAAACATTAATTGTTAGAAAGACATACATGTATTCTGCTATCTCAAATATCAACAATTCTCTATATTTGTCTTCTGCTATCTCGTATATCAACAATTCTCTATATTTGTCTTCTGCTATCTCAAATATCAACAATTCTCTATATTTGTCTTCTGCTATCTCAAATATCAACAATGCTCTATATTTGTCTTCTGCTATCTCAAATATCAACAATTCTCTATATTTGTCTTCTGCTATCTCGTATATCAACAATTCTCTATATTTGTCTTCTGCTATCTCGTATATCAACAATTCTCTATATTTGTCTTCTGCTATCTCAAATATCAACAATTCTCTATATTTGTCTTCTGCTATCATATCAATTCTCTATATTTGTCTTCTGCTATCTCATAAACAATATATTTGTCAACAACAATGCTCTATATTTGTCTTCTGCTATCTCAAATATCAACAATGCTCTATATTTGTCTTCTGCTATCTCAAATATCAACAATTCTCTATATTTGTCTTCTGCTATCTCAAATATCAACAATTCTCTATATTTGTCTTCTGCTATCTCAAATATCAACAATTCTCTATATTTGTCTTCTGCTATCTCAAATATCAACAATTCTCTATATTTGTCTTCTGCTATCTCAAATATCAACAATTCTCTATATTTGTCTTCTGCTATCTCGTATATCAACAATTCTCTATATTTGTCTTCTGCTATCTCGTATATCAACAATTCTCTATATTTGTCTTCTGCTATCTCGTATATCAACAATTCTCTATATTTGTCTTCTGCTATCTCGTATATCAACAATTCTCTATATTTGTCTTCTGCTATCTCAAATATCAATAATTCTTACAAGACAACAAAAAATTAAAAAGTAATACATATCAATGTTGTGGATTAAGTATTACATTTATCTGGCAGTATACCTGTGCCTGTTAAAAAAAGCCAACCCATATCTTTGTCTTTTCTAGCAAATGACCTACAAATAACATGTCTTCGTCCTGTAATAAGCTACCTCTGACTTTTCTTTAAAGGTAAAATGTTGTCTCTATTATCTTAGTATGCAGAAAACAGTATTGATCTTTTCCAAGTGAAAATTTATAAGTTTTTCAATAAGAGTCAAAAGATCGCATATTAAGAAAATAAGTTTTCGTTTCATTATTATAGGTCCGTGTCCCCCTTGTCCAAAGACGGTCAGGACTAAATGTTATTGTGGAAAGCAGGGACCTGCTGTCAGGAGATGTAGTGCAAAAACATGGTCTTGCGGTCAGCCATGTGGCCGGACTCTGTCTTGTGGTCAGCACAAGTGTCAACAGCCATGTCATGTTGGTAAGTGTTATATCTAATCACCTAGAAACACAACTTCAGGTACAACTGTTGTATTTATACAGTAAAAGCAATCATGTATTATTGTATTGTTTGATCAATTTCCATACAACCTTTTTTCTGTGTTCAGGTGAGTGTGCCCCATGTCCTAAAACCAGTGAGCAGAAATGTCAGTGTGGAAAGTCGACTTCCGTACAGCCTTGTGCGACACCCCAGTGGCAGTGTACTCAGGTAGGAATAGGTCTATTGCACAGGTAAATGGAAGGCTAGACATCACATACCTACTTGACGAGGGGAAAGAGGTGTACTTTAGGGTTATATATTATCAAATATGGACATTCTAGGGTGGGAGAATTATTTATCCCACCTGTATCAGTAATAGGGGTAGGGTCATACTGGAATAAAGTTATGTGACTGTACATTGATAACTTCTCCTACATTTTGTTTTCAGTCATTTTTAAGACTGGTCTCTAATTGGTAGAAACTTTTGACAGCTCCTCCAAACTTTAAAACCAGGCCATTCTCTGCGAATATTTTTAGCATTATCTTTGTACCATGTGTATATGTGTATCAGCTTTGGTTCTTTATGATATAAATGCATGCATTTCTAGGAGATCTTGTTTTGATTGTTTCATGACTATTCTGCATATTAAGGAAAAATTGTGTTCCTCAGTATTATTGAGGATAGGCACAAGAAGTGTTACAGGGTGTGTAAGGGATCAAGGCAGTGTGGATATTTATAATATGAAAAGACTCTGATTGTCCAACAAGAGTTCATTACAGATTTTGTAAAATGAATTTGATGTGATTACACAGATATGATCATGAATGATTTAAACATATGAAATAGATCTGGAAAATTTGACAGGTAAATCTTGTATTCTACAATAGGTTTGTGGAAAGCGATTGAGCTGCGGTAGCCATGTTTGTGAAAGAAGTTGTCATGGTGGCTCCTGTGGCTTATGTCCAAGGGCCGGAGCAAGGACATGTCCGTGCGGAAAAACAGGTTCGTTGGAAAATAAACAGGGTCGTTTATTTTTCATTTCAAACTATTTATTATTTGATGTTGTTTGATAAGGATTTTTTGTTTATAATACTTCATCTATAGTAAATGTAATAAATGAAGAATATCAATTTTTTTTGTTTCTGTTTCTTGTTTGATTAATGAGAAGAATCTAAAGAATTTTTGAGAAGAACTTGTGACAATTTTCATAACTTACCTTTTGATTATCAATAGAAGCAAATTCAAGATCCTCTTTATCACATGATCAAATATTCAGGCTGTTATTGTAGAAAAGGAACATTTCAAAGACAAGCATGCAATCATTTGGTCCTATTGTTAAGTCACTGTACAATATGTGATTGTGTGACTGCATTTCATTGTCTAAACTTATTGTCACAATAGGTTACATAACACATGTGATACAGCATACACTATGACATGGGCATTATTCTGGAATAATAAGGCAAACATTGTATAAATAGAACTGCAAGATAATCAGTTATTTTTAAAAGAAATACAGATGAAAGTTATCATAACAACCATTCAATATAATGATTGTAGAATACACTTTGCCATGTACTGATGATGTGCCGACCTGTGGTGACACGTGTGGCAAGATATTGGACTGTGGAATTCACAAATGCTCACAACGCTGTCATTTAGGACCCTGTGGAACTGTAAGTATTGACCTACAAACTGTACTGTTAAATCCTACAAGCAGTAATTAAATAATGAACAAGGAAAACTTAGAAAGAAACTTTAAAATTAGCTCTCTTAAAGATTATGTAAGCGTGTCAGCCAGTAGGCCTACAATACACATGTGGACACGGAAGTACACCGACTTCACAGAGCGCTTTTGTTGGCTTTATTATCGTATTGTTAGGGGTTTTTTTTAAGAAAAAAACACAGCAGCCAATTTAGTAGCCACTTTGTATTTTGAGTAGCCAATTGAAAATAAAAGTAGTCAATGGCTAATTTGGCTACCGACAGTGTGAGCCCTGTCTCTTTTCGTCATACAGATATCATTCAGCAAAATCCTACTAAGTTTGTGTGTGTTTTCTTTTTAAAAGACAATCAATGGCAACAAGCTGGGAATAAGTCTTAATTTATTTGTACCTGAACTATGTGGGTTTGTTCAGGACAAAATTCCAGGATATTTCTACCCCTTAAAATGATAGCACATAGGATTGTTCTACTTATATATACCGGTATGTAGTGACTTCATTAACAATGACACTAATTAACAAAAAAAACTGCTAACAGGACAGGAGAGAACCAACATCCTGGTTGTCTTTGGACATCAATCAGATAAAAAATGACCATGCAGAATTTACATATAAGCTCTGCCATTGTAACTGATGTATAATGACGCTACTGTATTGTCATTTCCACATGATACAGACAATTGTAAATAGGTCACAGCTGAGCCGTAATTTTACATGATACAGACAATAGTAATAACGCTACAGATGAGCCGTAATTTTACGTGATAGAGACAATTGTAATTATGTCATGGATGAGCCGTAATTTTACTTGATACAGACCATTGTAATTACGTCATGGATGAGCCGTAATTTTACTTGATACAGACCATTGTAATTACGTCATGGATGAGCCGTAATTTTACGTGATAAAGACAATTGTAATTACGCCAAATATGAGCCATAATTTTAACCTTAGCTATGTAAATTTCTATACCCTTGTTCTGATGATGATTAGCCTAGCTAGTCGAAACATGGAAAAACAATAATAATGCTCCATCTTCTATGTCATTAATGACAGCAATTATGTCGTCATAACTAGTAAGTTGTCAATCAATAGCTCATTCAAGAGAGATAACTCTGTTCAGATAACAACATTAATATAAATTGTACTGCAAGACATAATTATAGAGAGAGAATATAAACTTATCCCTCATTTGTCAACCTTAGCAACATTTAATGTGACGCTTGATTTGATGTGTGGTGACATAATTTATCCTTACAGTGTCGACAAATGATAAAGAAGAAATGTCGATGTGGACTGAAACAGAAGGAGATTCCCTGCTATAAAGAATATATGTGTGATACAAAATGTAGTAATACAAAAGACTGTGGTAGACATCAATGTAAGAGGAAGGTATGTATCAGTGTTACCCTAATGAGTTCTCAGCAGAGTAGGTCTTCAGTTACATCAGGAGAGTAGTCAGCAGTTACATCAGGAGAGTAGTCAGCAGTTACATCAGGAGAGTAGTCAGCAGTTACATCAGGAGAGTAGTCAGCAGTTACATCAGGAGAGTAGTCAGCAGTTACATCAGGAGAGTAGTCAGCAGTTACATCAGGAGAGTAGTCAGCAGTTACATCAGGAGAGTAGTCAGCAGTTACATCAGGAGAATAGGTCTTCAGATTCATCAGGAGAATAGGTCTTCAGATTCATCAGGAGAATAGGTCTTCAGATTCATCAGGAGAGTAGATCTTCAGGTTCATCAGGAGAGTAGAACATCAGTTTCATCAGGAGAGTAGGTCATCAGTTGCATCAGGAGAATAGGTCTTCAGTTTCATCAGGAGAGTAGATCTTCAGTTTCATCAGGAGAGTAGGTCTTCAGTTTCATCAGGAGAGTAGAACATCAGTTTCATCAGGAGAGTAGAACATCAGTTTCATCAGGAGAGTAGAACATCAGTTTCATCAGGAGAGTAGAACATCAGTTTCATCAGGAGAGTAGGTTCTCAGTTTCATCAGGAAAGTAGGTCATCAATTTCATCAGGAGAGTAGGTCTTCAGTTACATAAGGAGAGTAGGTCATCTAATTCATCAGGAGAGTAGGACACTGGCTCATTATTGCTGTCAGATGTAACTGCCAAAAAGTTTTTTGATATCTTTACATCATTTGTTGTTTCTTCACAATCAAATTCTGATGTTATTTACACTCAGTTATTGTTATGTATGATAAAATTCATTGAACTTATGTCCTCTCTGTGATCAGTAGATGATATGTTAATTGTAGATGTAACAATGATGTACATTTTTCAGTGTTGTGATAGCAACTGTCCCTCCTGTGAACAGACGTGTAGTAAACCTTTAGGATGTAAGAACCACAAGTGTTCCAGTCGCTGTCACAAAGGTAAACTTTATATTATGAAATATTATAAGGTACACAGCGAAAAGTACTGAACAGCAATGTTTATCAAATTTACAAATTTTTGTATAGAAATGAATCCTGTCCTTGTTAAAGGTGAGAGTTATATCCTGTCCCTTTACTGTAATGATAACCTGTTTCTATAACTCGTTACAGGTGTGTACTCTCCCCTTCATACTGCAATGATAACTGGCTTCTTGTAACTCATTACAGGTGTACGTCTGTCTGTCTATCTGTTCATTAGCTTGTTCAAGCAAGTCCTCCGAGGCTCTTTAGATGATGAACTTTGTCCCTGGTTATCATTGTCCTTTGGGCCTATTCTTAAGGGTGTATAAACCTTTGTTGACATTAAAAAAAAATAAATCTTTATATGGATTATCCTTGTGCCCATTTCAATAAAAGTTTACACATATCATAAATGCCCCCTGAGGTTTTGCATCTGGGGATCAATATTTTCATTCTGAGCTTCTCTTTTGGAATAATGCCTCTTTGTTGAATAAGAGCATATTTATTATATGTATATCTTTGTTGGACAAGTGCTTGCAGATTCTGCCAATTTCAACAAAATGTTATACACATCGTACAGGTAACCCTGAACTTGGGCATGTTTGGTTCAGAGTAATGCCTTTATGTTGGAAAATACGTAAATATTTGTCTTGAAAAATCCTAGACTCATATGCAAATTACATCGAAACTTAACACATATCAGAACTCTCTTTTGAGGTTGTGCAATGGAGTAACTTTATTCTGACATTATCCTGTAGGGTTATGCTTTTTTGTTTAAAAAATAGAATAAAACTTTACTGGGATATCATCTCTCAGTACTAAAGGAAGATATTGTTGAAACTTTACACTTTTCAGAACTAATCCTTCATAATGTGTATTTGGTATTTCCTGTTTTCAGATTGTTGCTATGGTTACAAAAACTGCTGTCTCTGATTTGTCAAAATGTTTTAACCTGTGAAATTTCAAATATTTTCTAATATTGTTTCAAATATCAAAATATTTTCATTTGAACATGTCTCAATTGCCAGTGTATCTATTTAGGCATCTGTTTACCTACAACAGAATCATTGCTAATTGATGTACCTAATGAACTTAGACATTTGGAATTAGATGTGATTGCTTTTCCTTAATTTTTGATAACCTCCATTGAATTATTAATTGTCAAGGGTAAATGCATATGTGAGAATGAATTATATATGACTCGTTACAGGTGCATGCTATCCATGCCCTCTCACTGTAGAGATCACCTGCTTCTGTAAGGCCACAAGAATCACTGTTCCCTGTGGCAGAGAGAAGTTCACCAAACCACCCAGGTGTAAACAGTCCTGCAGGTACACAGTGGAGTAACATGTGATGATAGAATGTGTTTTCCTTGTAAAACAGAGCCCACATTGAGAAGTGATGCAAATAAGTGAAATGTGTATATTATGTTTTTCACATCTTTTCATGTTTTCCTTCAAACATGGAGCAATAAACATAAACACAAATAGTGAAACCGTTTTATAAGATTTATATAATATACTTTCTTTATTACATCTTTATTATGTCTGTTCTGTACTGCAGATTTAGCTGCTATATCCCAGGACTTCTGATATTTATATATCTCTCACTAGAAAATAAGAGTAAGTCTTGAGGTGTTCTAGAGCAAGTTGTCTATAAAATAAATGTGGTTATATGAAAACTAGATGAGTTAGACAGATTAGGGTTAATTCGTCTAGTTTAAATATCAGGTTGAGGCAAGTTGACATTACTAGTATACTACCAGCTACAGACTCCGCATATAGAATTTCTCTTTAGGTCAGTTGATAAAGCAGAATACTGGTGGGGATCGTGACAGCTCAGTCGGTAGATTATTGACCTATGTAAACTCAGATGACCTGCCATGGTGTGTGGTTTGACATTCCTTTCCAATGGTGGGTTATGTTTCTTAGGACAACTGAGAAATGGTTCATTCTGTGCTAACATGGTTGTGTCCTTTGGGAAGACACTTTACCAGCATTAGCAATGGGCCTTCCTTATGTTGTTCAATGAGGTATTCACCAGGTAGTTCAAGGAGACCCAGCCTCAAAATAGCTGTTCATGGGGCAATATACTTAGGAAACAAACATTAGACTAGTAAGCCAGAGGTTTTCATTTCATTCTTTTAGAGAGGCACAAAAGACCATGTCAATTCAAATATGGATGTAATGATCTATATCACATAGAAATTGTGATGCTATATTGTATATTGCAGTTGCTCACAATGTGTTTACCAAATATTCATGTAAGAGAGTTAAAGAAAAATTGTCAGCCATAAGTAGATAGGTGAGGTAATGGATATTCTACCCTCGGGTATACAATTCAGGTTCAGGACCTTTGCAAAGACTAAGTTCTGACCCAAATTCTATACTCTCAGGTAGAGTATCCAAACGCCACATATCAACATATGGTTATCTCTGTTAGTTTCAGAAACAATGGGTGCCAGGATTGTGAGCATATCAAAATACAAATTTAAATTTCGGATTAAATCTGTTATTCTGATGTAATAGATTTAATCTGTTATTTTGATGTAATAGATTTAATCTGTTATTCTGATGTAATAGATTTAATGATGAATGATCACATGCTAAAAACATTGAACATGTTTGACATTTATGTAAAAATCATTTTTGGGGTATGACTCATGTCAAAAATAGTGATTTCACAATCAGTTTCGCTGTGTTATCTTCTCTCAAACACCACTTAAATCTTTCTGACACTCTTTTCCCTGGTGATCAGTTACAGTGAATAACTCAAGAACTCATCTATAATTCTTTCACCCAGGGACCATTAAACCATCATGGGCCTCTCTTGGACACTACATTGACTGTATGTATCAGTATCTCCAGATTCTTTAAACATCAAGAAAAATTGGATGAAAATCAAATGAAGAAGAAAATTTGTTACAAAATGATGATGTACAGGTCATGTTTATTTACAGACTACCCCCAAAATGTCACCACCCTGAACAGGTTCCTCATCGCTGCCACTTTGGTGACTGTCCTCCCTGTCGTTTGATGTGTGCCAAGGTCCGTGAATGTGGTCACATTTGTTCTGTTGGGTGTCACACTGCCATTAAAGTCAAAGTCAAAGACAATGTAAGTATAACTTGTGCAAGGTGGAGGACATAGTATTGTGTCTCCATGTGAAATACAAACAAGTTATGATAAAGGAAAATATTTTTTTCTTTATATGCAGATGTTTTTTGCATATTTGAATCTGTGTTTTAATATAAGACAAAAGGTAAAATATTTCATGTTAGTATATAATCTTGGTTATCTTCACATATTGTAGGTACAGAGAGCAGGTCCCTGGGAGGGTCGTCCCATTGTGAGGGATGAGATTGTGGAAAAAATGTGTCCACCTTGTTTGGTCCCTGTGCCAGTAACTTGTCTCGGTGGACATGAGGTAGGTTTGGAATTACACCACACAGTCCATGTGTTTTGTTTTGTGTAATTTCTGATGGAATCTGCCTGCAATATCTTTACATTTGGAGAAGGTCTTGAAATATACCAATACACAAGTCTCAGTGATATCATTACTCAGGACTCTGTGATACCAGTACTCAGGTCTCTGTGATATCAGTACTCAGGTCTCTGTGATATCAGTACTCAGGTCTCTGTGATACCAGTACTCAGGTCTCTGTGATACCAGTACTCAGGTCTCTGTGATATCAGTACTCAGGTCTCTGTGATACCAGTACTCAGGTCTCTGTGATATCAGTACTCAGGTCTCTGTGATATCAGTACTCAGGTCTCTGTGATACCAGTGATACCAGTGCTCAGGTCTCTGTGATATCAGTACTCAGGTCTCTGCGATACCAGTACTCAGGTCTCTGCGATATCAGTACTCAGGTCTCTGCGATATCAGTACTCAGGTCTCTGCGATATCAGTACTCGGGTCTCTGTGATATCAGTACTCGGGTCTCTGTGATATCAGTACTCGGGTCTCTGTGATACCAGTACTCAGGTCTCTGTGATACCAGTACTCAGGTCTCTGTGATAACAGTGATATCAGTACTCAGGTCTCTGTGATGCCAGTACTCAGGTCTCTGTGATATCAGTACTCAGGTCTCTGTGATATCAGTACTCAGGTCTCTGTGATACCAGTACTCAGGTCTCTGTGATACCAGTATTCAGGTCTCTGTGATACCAGTACTCAGGTCTCTGTGATATCAGTACTCGGGTCTCTGTGATATCAGTACTCGGGTCTCTGTGATACCAGTACTCGGGTCTCTGTGATATCAGTACTCGGGTCTCTGTGATATCAGTACTCGGGTCTCTGCGATATCAGTACTCAGGTCTCTGTGATAACAGTACTCAGGTCTCTGTGATATCAGTACTCAGCTGTGTAGTTATTTGAGATGTCAGTACCCATGGGTATATGATACCCAAGTTCTTGTTAGGATATTTATAACCAAAAAGTAATTAAGGTCCAGTCATGGACCTATGTTATAAATATATATAAGCTTTGGTAATATATATCCATGTACTTGTAATACATGTACCTAGGACCCTGTAATACAACCATTCAAGATCTTGCAATAAATACTTATACCAAAGTTCCTGGAAGGTAAGATCTCTGTATCCAAGATTATGTGATATCTTTACCATTGTATTGAACACCTCGAAGGTACTTTGATACAAATGCTAAGATTCTCCACTTTTACACCCCAAACTGATTCACTCTATATTGGCTGTACAGTTTCCAAAAAGCATTTTGAATAGTAGTGCTTCAGTAGTATCAAATGATCAGTTACCAGCTCAGCTGTGCAACAAGGAAAAATGGATTTTATCTTCAGTCATTTCTTTGATATATTGATCCCTATATTTGATGTTTTACTTCATCTATTTTGTAATTTATCTCTTTTTCAGACCTGCAATATTCCATGCTACAAGGCAAAGCCAGAATCTTGTCAGAGACCTTGTGGTAGACAACTCTCCTGTGGAAACCATACATGTTCTCTTTCCTGCCATCAGGTGCAGGGGGCAGCAGATAATATACAGGTAAGGTCACTGATTACCTGTCACCAGGTAAAGAGGGAAACCTATACTGAACAGGTAAGGTCACTGATTACCTGTCACCAAGTACAGAGAGTGACAGATACTGTACAGGTAAGGTCACTGATTACCTGTCACCAAGTACAGAGAGTGACAGATACTGTACAGGTAAGGTCACTGATTACCTGTCACCAGGTAAAGGGGGAAACATATACTGAACAGGTAAGGTCACTGATTACCTGTCACCAAGTACAGAGAGTGACAGAAACTGTACAGGTAAGGTCACTGATTACCTGTCACCAAGTACAGAGAGTGACAGAAACTGTACAGGTAAGGTCACTGATTACCTGTCACCAGGTACAGAAAGTGACAGAAACTGTACAGGTACGGTCACTGATTACCTGTCACCAAGTACAGAGAGTGACAGAAACAGTACTGGTAAGGTCACTGATTACCTGTCACCAGGTAAAGGGGGAAACATATACTGAACAGGTAAGGTCACTGATTACCTGTCACCAAGTACAGAAAGTGACAGATACTGTACAGGTAAGGTCACTGATTACCTGTCACCAGGTACAGAGAGTGACAGATACTGTACAGGTAAGGTCACTGATTACCTGTCACCAGGTACAGAGAGTGATAGGAACTGTACAGGTAAGGTCACTGATTACCTGTCACCAGGTACAGAGAGTGACAGATACTGTACAGGTCAGATCACTGATTACCTGTCACCAGGTACGGAGAGTGACAGGAACTGTACAGGTAAGGTCACTGATTACCTGTCACCAGGTACAGAGAGTGATAGGAACTGTACAGGTAAGGTCACTGATTACCTGTCACCAGGTACAGAGAGTGACAGATACTGTACAGGTAAGGTCACTGATTACCTGTCACCAGGTACAGAGAGTGATAGATATTGTACAGGTAAGGTCACTGATTACCTGTCACCAGGTACAGAGAGTGATAGGAACTGTACAGGTAAGGTCACTGATTACCTGTCACCAGGTACAGAGAGTGACAGATACTGTACAGGTCAGATCACTGATTACCTGTCACCAGGGACAGAGAGTGACAGATACTGTACAGGTAAGGTCACTGATTACCTGCCACCGGGTACAGCGAGTGACAGATACTGTACAGGTAAGGTCACTGATTACCTGTCACCAGGGACAGGGAGTGACAGAAACTGTACAAGTCAGGTCACTAATTACCTGTCACCAGGTACAGAGAGTGACAGATACTGAACAGGTAAGGTCACTGATTACCTGTCACCAGGTACAGAGAGTGACAGATACTGTACAGGTAAGATCACTGATTACCTGTCACCAGGTACAGAGAGTGACAGATACTGTACAGGTAAGGTCACTGATTACCTGTCACCAGGTACAGAGAGTGACAGATACTGAACAGGTAAGGTCACTAATTACCTGTCACCAGGTACAGGGAGTGACAGATACTGTACAGGTCAGGTCACTAATTACCTGTCACCAGGTACAGAGAGTGACAGATACTGAACAGATAATGTCACTGATTACCTGTCACCAGGTACAGAGAGTGACAGATACTGTACAGGTAAGGTCACTGATTACCTGACACCAGGTACAGAGAGTGACAGATACTGTACAGGTAAGGTCACTAATTACCTGTCACCAGGTACAGGGAGTGACAGATACTGTACAGGTCAGGTCACTAATTACCTGTCACCAGGTACAGAGAGTGACAGATACTGAACAGGTAAGGTCACTGATTACCTGTCACCAGGTACAGAGAGTGACAGATACTGTACAGTCAGGTCACTGATTACCTGTCACCAGGGACAGAGAGTGACAGATACTGTACAGGTAAGGTCACTGATTACCTGTCACCAGGTACAGAGAGTGACAGATACTGTACAGTCAGGTCACTAATTACCTATCACCAGGTACAGAGAGTGACAGATACTGAACAGGTAAGGTCACTGATTACCTGTCACCAGGTACAGGAAGTGACAGATACTGTACAGTTCAGATCACTGATTACCTGTCACCAGGGACAGAGAGTGACAGATACTGTACAGGTAAGGTCACTGATTACCTGTCACCAGGTACAGAGAGTGACAGATACTATACAGGTAAGGTGATTGGTCACCTTTCAACAGATATACTGCTCTCTCTTGCTAATTGTGGGGTTTCCTCAACCAAATTGATGTTTTTGGAAGTGAATGTAATAAGCAAAAAAATTAGTTTTGTACATAATATTGTTTGAATTGTATTTTGATCTACATCTGATAAGTGACATGCCATAAGATTTACATGGAACCATTGTACTTTTAGGATAAATGGCAACAACAAAAACCGAGATTGTGTTTTTTGAAAAAGGAAAGTAAGGAAATTCTATGTTAAACCATAGAAAATCAAGACTTGGGGTTGTATGCTTCTCTCTCTGGTCCCAAACTCTATGTCTGGTGGCTGTCAAGATGCTGTGTATTTCATTCTGCCTTACGTAACTTTTTTTTTCATTTTCTGCAGGCCGGTGAGAATTGTGAGGTTTGTGAGTCTCACTGTTTGAAGCCCCGTCCTGAAGGTTGTTCCCATGACTGTGCTCTCCTAAAGTGTCACCCTGGACCCTGCCCATCTTGCCAGCAAATGAACCGCATGCGATGCCACTGTGAACTGACTGTACAACATATTAACTGTGATAAATGGTTGAAGGCAGACCAGGTGACCAAGGACGCCCTGAAGTCCTGCAAAGGGGCGTGTCCAAAAACTGTAAGTTCTGATCAAGTCCTTGAAAGATGTGTGTCCACAAACTGTAAGTTCTGATCAAGTCCTGCAAAGGGGCGTGTCCAAAAACTGTAAGTTCTGATCAAGTCTTTGAAAGATGTGTGTCCAAAAACTGTAAGTTCTGATCAAGGCTTGTAAAGAGTGGTGTCCAAAAAAACAGTTCTGATTAAGTCCTTGAAAAGGATGTGTCCAAGAAACATAGTTCTGATCAAGGCCTGTAAAGGGATGTTTTCAAAAAACATAGTTCTGGTCTAGTCTTAGAGAGGGTTGTGTCCAAAAAATGTGAAATGAGATGTGGTCTGACATGAGAATGAGCATACAGTAAAAAATCACATTTGTTTTTAACTTTAATGCACTGTGTTTACCATCTTCTTTGAGATGTTGACATAACTTGGTATGATACCATTAATAACTTTCAGATGCCATGTGGCCATGTGTGTGGTGCCACCTGTCATGCTGGCCAATGCCCACGGATTGGTCTGTGTGAGAAGAAAATTAACATGAGGTGTAAGTGTCGCAATAGGAAGCAGGAACTGGTGTGTAAAAATGTTCCAGACCGTCAGGCGAAGCTCGAGTGCAACGAAGCGTGTAAGGTAGAGAAAGAGAAAAAGAAAAAGGTAAATTTGATCAAAATCTGTATTACCGTAGATAGTTTCAAATTTTTTGCTTATCGTGGTGCTTAATTTATTTGCTGTGTTGGTACATTGAATATTTCTAACATATGTTAAAGAACATTTTTTCATACTCTTTCTGCTACACCTTTTCACTATACTGAAATTTTGGTCTGGAATTTCAGGAAGAGGAGGAGAAGGAAAAGTCGAAGTTAGAGGAGGAGCGTCTGAGGAACCAGGCTGAGATAGAGGAATATGAGAAGAAAATGAAAGGTGGGAAAAAACGAAAACCACGCAAACAGCAGGATATCATGGTTCAACAGACATTTGTACAAAAATATGGGAAATACATTGCTGTATCTGTTGTTATAGGCGTTTTGGCAGTTTTTGCCTATCATTTACTACAAGTCTAAGTACTACTTTCAAAGTACTGTGCTAAATGGTTACATTTTAAATTCTGAAAGCTTATTAATATTTCCTGTGGCTACAGTCTTATCACAGCAACAGGGAGATTCAAATTTAGTTCAGTCTATAAAAATGTTCTTTTTTTACTTAAAAAAAATTTATACAGTAAAAAGGAAACTTTGAATATAAGTTATTCCTATTAATACTGGCAAGTGGTGTTGGAAGCGTTCATATTGTTTAATAAGTTGACATCCAATTTATGCAATAGGTCTGAGGTTTTATCTTGAAACTCTTGTGCTATTCAGGACTTGAACTACACATAATATGTATCATACTATTTGACGAAAAGCCCATTTCTGGTAATAAGCCCACCGTATCTGTTGCTATTTAGTAGTATTACCAACAAATATTACTTCTATGTCCTGTAATAAGCCCACCCCCTGACTTTGAGGGAGATGTAATCTGTTGGTCTCCTGGGCTTATTGCAGTGTAACAATGTTACTGCGCTTTAATATCTGGTCTATAGATATGGCAATGTATTACTTTTTTAGGCACAAAATACAAAATTAATATGGATTTTCTTGTCATAAAATTTTGAAGGAAAATTCTATAAGTTCTTAGTTAATGACCTGAAATATACATTCAAGCTAAAATTATTGTGTAATATCAAGCTTATATACATACACTTTAGGTTTTAACAGACATCAGGATGATGTAAAGTGCAGATTTAACTCACAGATAATGTATTGATTCCTTCTTTTGAAACTTACTGTAGTACATATATGTATATTCTATATGTACCAGATTGATGCCTACGTTTGATTCACACTTGTAAAATTACAAAATTGTGGGTGATTTGATAGAGGACATTATTTCCAATTTATCTTTTATTTCATGCATTGTCATTATTAGCAAACAGTTTGTCTCTGTTATATCAAAGTGCCAGGTAGGTGCAATAATAAAACTTGTCAAATTCCATGGTGTTATTGCAGATGTTGTCACAACTGCACTTACTTGTACACACTAACATATATTAACTTGTTTTGTCTAGCTTTATTATGGAGTATATATTTACTTGTGATATATGTTAAGATAAATTTTTTTTTGTTTTTCTCAATTTTTTGAGATTATGAATGATATACACCGCTATTCTGTAGCAGAGTTAAACAAGCAGTACCTCATTTTGTTGTAATGACTGGTTTTCCCGGTACCATGGATCAGTTCATATGGTATGTCATTCATTTCTTTATATTAATTCATTTGGTGTTATTTCACTATGTAAAAAGTGCCTGTGAGTTTATATGAAAATGTGTTCAGTTTTGCTGCGATCAATCATCAACTTCTTCTTTAGAACTATAAAACATGATGTAGTAATGTCCGAATTGAGGTTTGATGGGATGAAAAGCTATCAATATTGATCTCAACTGACAATATTGAACATCACAAAAATGAAATAATTTGCAAGCTCAAGGCATTTCAGCATTAAGCACACTTGTATGCTTGTATTCTTCATATATACATATTTTGTCATCACCAGTAAATGATAGGTAAATGATAAGAATCTACCTTATTCAATGGGGTTCATCAAAAAAGTTTTGAATAAATATATCAATATAATTTTCCATGACTTTTTTCAGTTAGATCTTTCTGTGTATGATGACACAGTATGTTTTAATTCTGCTTTTTAAGGTTTATTTTCTTTTTTAAGTTTTACCTTGAGATACTTACATATTCAACATGTTTTAGATAATTCATTTTTCACTTACCTTGAAATTTACCAAAACTTGCACAAAACATTATAATTAAACCATTTTGCCATTTTGGGAAATGTTTTTGCATGAGGTGAAATTATTCTGATATTTGTCAAACAAAAACATACACAAATCAAAGCATTATAATATACAATGTAACATGTACATGTTTATGGATTCCTATTCATCAGAAGTCACAACCTTTGAGGATATAATTAGAATGACATTCAGGAGAGGTCTGGATATCTTTAGGAAAAAATTCAATACTATAATTCTAAATCATACCAAATGTTGTCACCAAAGTACGTTTCTTTGTTTATAAAAACTTACATTTGTTGCTAGTAAAAATTTTGGGTTGTATGATTACCACATGGGGGCCATGGTGTCCAAGTAGTTAAGGTGTCTGACCCGTCGTTGTCACTAACCTTCCACCTCTGGGTCATGGGTTCAAGGTCTACATGAGAAAGTCGCCAGATACTGATCGCAGTTCGGTGGTTTTCTTGAGGAACTCTAGCTTTCCACCACCATCGAAAGCCGACACATTCTTAAATGATCCTTGCTGGTAATAGGATGTTAAGCAACAATATACTGTTACAATATAGCTACATTACATTCAGAGTGCTAGTCTGTCCTCTACTCATTGGACTGATTTCTGTTCATACTGGAAATGGTAGTAAATTTTACCAATTTGGATCATATCATTATGAAGAAAAATCAGCTTAAATACATTTTATCTCTGAATTTGTTTTGTTTTTTTATGTATGATGCATACTTATCAAAGTCTGAACAGTTCATAATTTGTAATGATATATGAATATTTGTTTCACTGCTGTTATATAACCCAACCAAATACAGATGGCATTCATAACAGCTTTTAATGATGTGTAAATTGAAAATAACTGGAACATTCTAGAAAGCGACAGATTCAAATATCAGCACAATATGTATACAAATGGAAAAAGGGCATGTTTGTTTTACAAGGTAATTAGGTGAAGGTCATTTAAAATTAGTACATATATAGAATATTTAAACCACAGTGTTAATGATCAGGAATACATGAGATAAAGAGTGCGTAATTGTGTAGTTTGTGTAATTAATTAAATCATGTTAAATCAAGTTATAGAAGTAAGATGGGACAGGTTATAGAAGGTGAAGACAGAACAGATAACAGTTATGATGGTGAAGGTAACAGTCAGCTGGGAGATATTTTGTGCAGATTTTACATCAAGGCAATGTGGAGAGAATTAGTAAAGATTTCTGTCCTTTCATTACTAAGTGAACCATATTGATATTATTATTGGGGCTTGAAAGAAGCATGTATGGAGGTGTTCATTCCAGGGGCGAAAGGCCATTTTGTGGTGCTCTGTTTGGTCATTATAAATATCTTATTAATATGCATCTCTGTAATGAACTGTATGATTATAGATTTATCATTATCAGGAGTTGAACATGTTTATTATGGAATTGTACATAATTTTGTTACAAAGTATTTCTAGTCCAAAGAAGAAGTTTTTCAGTCTGATATTTATTAAGTTACCAAACCTTCCAAACTTATGTTTTCTGTGTTAACTCTTGTTTTAATGTTGATGATGAAGGTGCTGTGTTCCTCTCACTGTTTTTTCTTAAGAAGTTCTAGAACAAGTTAATTAGTTTACAGTTTTCATATAAAGCACTGTATTGTTGTGTTTGAGAGTTCCAGTATGCAGTTTAAAGTTTCACTGAGATATTTAAGTAATGTTCAGACCCAATATCATGAAAATACATGTATTGATGACGATAATGTATTGACCACAACCATTTTACTGCGTAGAAATACACATGCATTGTACATGTAGGAAAATATTTAGGAAAACAATTCATTTATTTATTTATTTTTTTTTTTTTACAATTTTAACCAATCAGGATGGAGATAATAGTGTTGTCCCAAAACATTGTGGGCTACTGGTAGTAAGTTCCAGCTGGGACAAAATGTTTCAGCAACTTTTTAAAACCTTGTTTATTATTTGTGTTAAATCTTGGTGTATGTGAATCATCATTTAATAAATGTAATGAAACGCCAATCTTTGCTGTTGTTTTTTTCTTGTCTAACAATGGAGTGGAAGTGATACTATAGGTGTTAGGTTTACTTCTCTGTAGGGGTCAGCACTGGTGTGGGTGCCCACATCCATTTTTAAGAAAATGCATAGCTGAGACAATCATAAATCCAAATGGCTGACAGGTGGCCATCTTGGATTTCTCGCGGAATACCTCAATATTTACCCTATGCTGGCTAGCCCCATTCCTTCTAAAAATATCTGTGAAGGAAAAATAATTTTTGGTCGGATTATATTCCTGGCAAATTTCTTGCTCCAGGAATGCCCCCTCACGGACAAGAGTAGATCCCAGGAAGAATCATATTCTCCCCGATCTTCCCACCCTTTCTGATTTCATTGTATTGTCCTTCTGTTTGTCCTACTGGTGATTCTACCTTTTCACTCTATTTTCGTCAATGCAAGACCACTTTTACACAAATTTGTTGAAAAAAAATTGTCAGTATTTTTGGTCACTGGTTGTGTTCAGAACTGTGTCCACATCTTTCTAAAGTTATCATGTCGATTGCACTTTTATGTACTCTCCACACATAAATGTCTCTTTCGACCTGTTCTTAACGTTGATCAACAACTTCCGTATTTTGATACAGCTGTCCCTATATCTAAGCACAACCAGTTGATATGGCTGTCTATCAACCAACACTGACTTGACAATCAACTCTAAATGGCTTTGGCACGTTTGTTGATTTTCTCACAACTTTTGTTTTCTCTCCATCACTCGTAATTTCCTGGATTTTCCACTTTAGCATGTCTGTATATGGCATGTTAAGTAAATATTTCATGTAAACTTTTCATTACGCTGAAAGTAACTTCTGATTTTATACATCTGTCTCTCTTGCTCATTCTGATAGCCTTTACCTACAAGGACCTGATTGATTTCTGTATTCTCATCCTTCCGCCATCCTAACCTATCCTGACCAATCCCTCCCCTACCTGTATCCAATTCACTATCAGATATCATGCCCAGCCCTCTACGCCATACGCCGCGACTAACTCTTCCTAAATCTCCGTCCCAGACTCCCTGGTCTGCCTCCATAGAATGGTGAAAATATATACAACCAGTTTCCAATCATCGTTCAGAGGGTTACCCGGTCCGTAGCTCGGTTGTTGGTCCTTCCAACCAGCGACAGAGATGACTGATTTCTCATCCAATGGTATTTGTGGACGCGCCTGCCATAAAGAGTCAATATCAGCTTGCACGCTCGCAACAGTTCGGTTTAAAGGCATAAAACGTTTGGTGATTTCCACCATAAGACAAGACTGCTTTCAGTGTCATCCTACCAGGATGTAATGTGGCTTAGCTGAAAAAATTAGTCTTCCAAAACAGACCGACGAACTTCCATGGTAGAATTCCAAATCAAAAGATGATTTGTCAAATCAAGTCAGGGCGACTTCCAGATGTCGCCAAATCACCCGCCCAGTGTATTAATATTAATCCCTACAAAATATACCCGGAGATCTTGGATTCGCGAATTCGCCCAGGTAACATGATGGATTCCTCACCGCCGGGGGTCCATGCCGTGGACTTGATCCTCAAGTCATCGACGGAATTAAGATGGACACAATAGTATATTGATTATTTGTGTGCTCTTGTTTGGCGTGAAACATTGACATCAAATCTATATAATCAATTAAACATTTGTATAATTAGTTGTAATGAGAATATTTTGAGTTGTTTAATCAGTGTAAAAGACTACAAAGTATCCATGCTTTCAAGTGCTGTGTCAATATACTTTTGTATTCTGGTTTACGACATGGCTGCCGGCGATATATCCTAACATATACAGCTAGACATTGACGAGTATTACTAAATGGAAATCAATATTCTATTGTTATTGGTAATCCATTGTTTTGTAATCCTCGGTAAAATAAGATGCTTACATACTTGTTGCCGATCGTTTCCAACATTGACAACTAAATATCTATAATAATCCGATAAATTCAATGAAGGCCATTAATCAATAAAGTTGACGCTAAAGTACGGATAACCAGGGAAAACGTGATCTCGTGTGGTATTGCCAAAAATAGGTAGACCATTCACAAATACTAAAGAAGATTGTATAAAAGACACTAAAGTGAATAGTAACGGATAACACCAATTGAAATACGATACAGTAGAGCAAAACAATTTATTAAACTGCATCGTACATCTATTTCGTCCTTCTAGAACTCGGTATTGAGTGCTAAGGTCCTAAATTGCTAGATCGCGAACGCTGGCGAATGGACCGTGCCATTCTAGTTGACCTACTGAAAAACACGATTGTAAATGATATAAATAACATGCTCTCCTTTCATGGAATCACTGATGAGAAACAAGTCCCAAGAACGAAAATCTAAATGTCATCTTTTCTATGACTGCATTTTAAACAAGAATTCTAAACAGCTGTATCTATGACAACGTAAATATGGCTGATGCCACAGGGAACATTGGCACGAATTCCAGACCCACGGTCCATATATAGGTATTGTGGTTGACTATATACCGTATTTTGCGGTAAAATATGGTATATATGTACCATGGGTCGGGAATTCGTGCCAAATCCTAGAGATTGATAAAAATTGTTGCTTACTATTACCTTGAATGGCGCTGCATATCATCAATTATCATGTTTCAAATACAACTACAAAAATAAATAAATAAATATATAAACATATAGGTGATATTGATATTTTATTCAGATATATGTTGTAAACAGGTGTCGGAAGTGAAGTTAACACACCATATTATGAAATAATCATTTCGTTTTCTTAACAACAGCACTGTCACCGTCTGTCTGTCTCGTTGATGAGTTCATTAGATAAATACAGTATACGACTGTACCATGCTTTGATGAATACACGCTTTAGCAACCACAGGAAAATTGATCGTACAAAATGAAAAAATATAATCAATTGAAAAAAACACTCACGCAGTGACGAAGCACGAGACACTGAGACACTGGAATCGAGGATGAAAATGATACACCATGAAGTACTATAAACACCATTGAGTGTTTCGTTGTACTCTCAGTAATTTCAGAATTTGAGGTTCAGAACACACGACACTGTCGAGTAGATTAAAATGCTGCTTGATGTTTGTAACGGTTTGTTGTGAACGGTTCGTATTGTCCTGTTTAGCAGGAATGTCAGTTACAAATCCTATAGGATTTCTGATCGCCAATGTAAAGTTAGACATCCTTAACCCGAATCATTTAATTATCACAAGATCTGTGTGATTTAAAACATAATTTAAAAATGACTTGAATAGTATTTTAAAGTTTTCTAGCTAAATCATCGTAACCTACCATCACTGCTTTTAAAGTAAATGTTTAGTACGGGTCCGCATTCAATCTTTAATAATTTACTTTCATAATATGAAAAAAAAAAAATAGACAAGACCGAAAAGAAACAAAGGGATGGATAGTTTCAATGAAAATATGAAATATGAATACCAGTATGATAACCTTTAACCTTTTCATAAAGGTTTTCATGTCACAAATGAGGCAGAATATATAACTTAGCGCGCCTAACATCTACTTCAGCGCGAAAAAAACACTAGTTACAACGCGTTAAATATAATGGTAAATGTGAACAGTACCGCGACAAATGATAACAGTGATAAATATCGCGTTAAAATACTTATATATATAAGTATTAGGGTTTAACGTGATGGAGTGAATTGTTTGGAAAGTAGTTATAATACGGTTCTTAGCGCGATAGGATTAAAAATGATAAAGGTTCGATTTCGAACAGATAGCATTTTTTGTGCTAAAACTTCATTATTTCATGCTATTAAAGTTGGTGTTTAACGCATGAATTTACATCGTCCATGTTCAATTCGTTTCGTTTGACATGAACGGTCTTCCACAGTCATTGCATAGCAATGAGTACACAATATTACATTGCATATATTGAGGTAAACGCAAGCATCTTTTCTCGTGACTGTAAATGATTTACAGACAGGCAAATGGCAAAATATATTAATATTTTTTCTGTTTTTATTCTATGTCCGTCCATGCTGAGCATTAAATAGCATTTGCTTGATCGCAGTGTTTCTCCAATCCAACTCCCCCATTGGTAGACCTTATTTATAACATCTGTTATATAAACATTCACTTCGTGACGCCCTGTCTTACGTAAACTTAGACAGACCAGCATGAACGTATGCCATTTTTATGAATATCACATTCGTGAGGAATGTTAACATAGCTCGCCCGTGAGTCTTCTGTTTTGAATAGGTCTACATCAACACGTGCTGTATTTGATGTGTTTGACCGAACCCAGTTCTGGTTTCGCAACAACCACAGAAAGATTTACGGTTTAAGTCGCTGAGTATTTCACATTTCGTCTTGTATTTCACACCAGCTGTTCTGTGTGAAATATACTTTGGTCACACTATAGCACTGATTTCTCGTAGTATTGTACGAGTAGAGACCCAGTCTTTGATTACTGAAGATCTATATTCATCCCAGTCCAGCTTTCGCTGTAAGTTGTCCTGCATTACAGTCTCTTTCGGATAAGCACGCACGTTTTCCCTAAGCATACATCTGACATCGTCGTTCATGTACTTCAGGAACACCTTTTTCGATAACATGACCACTTCCGCACCATTGCTCACCTGGAAGAAACAAGCGATTAATTAACACATAAACACCAATGACAAAGCGTTGGTATAAAACATATTTCTTTTATACAATGTCTTTTGAAAACGCGTGTAATATGATGAAGAAAATGCAGTTTTCAATTGACCTATGTCTTGGATACTATGTCTTGTAACCTTATTATGACTGGAACAATTGAAAGTTTTAAAGAATAAAAAGATGACAGCAAAACAAAATTTTTAAAAAAATTAAGCTGCTTCACATATGGGCAAGATTGTGATTCAAAGTCGGAGCTGATAAAATCAAAACAAGAGAATCACACAATGGGCACGAATCACGACCGTCAGCGAACAGCAAGCTGTAGAGGTGTATATACCTTTAACAGTGTAACATCTTCCGTGATACCCCAGGTGAAATTATGAGATATGTCAATCTCTAAATATCTCAAATACTATATTCAGTCTGTTTAACAAATGATTTTTTTTGTCCTAAATGTCTTCACGAACGCATATAAGTTATTTATTAAAGAACATGTTTCATCGTTGTAGATAATTCTGTATGTAGGTCACAAACGATCGAAAACGTCAACCAGCTCCCAAGTTATAGCACAGTACTGAAATATCCTAGTCGTAAATTAGATATTATGAATTTAGTGTTCTTGTCTATCGTAGTTTAGATGTCATGGGGTAAACAACATTGGTAATATAATTTACTTGGCAATGTGGCTTTGTAACAAATAATAATCCCAGCCTGTTAACCGTAAAGTAGGATTTATAGTAAACGACGGTGACATTGAATAACGCCTGTCTTAATTGGTATGTAGACCTTCATCTTCGTCTTATTAACAGCCAGGATCATTTAAGGACGTATACACTGGGGAAGCCAGAGTTCGTGGAGAAAATACATCGACCTATGGCCAGTGACTGGCGGCTGCCTCACGTAAGTCTCGAACCCAGATCCAGAGATCAGACGCCTTAACCACTCGTCCACCGCGATCCCCCAACAGAAAGCTGATAGAACAGTGAAGGTTTTAGTGGTTACCAAAATGAGGCACATGGCTTTATATTTGAGCTTCAACCAGCGCCACCATCTGTACCCGGAGATGGGGATATATACCCCGAACATCTTGAATGAACAATCGTCCGCTGAAAGACCGAAAGGTCGTAAAGTGGACGTAAAACCCATTAAAATAAAAATGAATGGACACTTCAGAGGTAAACCAATTAAAAACAGAGTAGGAAAATATGAAAAGGTCATAGAGGAAACAACCTCAGGCGGGTTAGGTGGCCGTTCATTGAGTACAATGAGAGGTTGTCCGAATGTCCAAAATAATACAGCAGATTTTCATATCTTGGACATAAGGGAAGGAGTATTGGTATTATTATATACATATTGGTAGAGGTTTCACAGCAGCAGCGGTCGTACATAAGTCTGTTACTTATTTGATATGGCGGAGGGACGATTGCTTTGCATCCGTAGGTCAGTCAACTTACCAAAGCTGTGGGAGGGGAATCGTTCAACATATCGTCGATGTCATCACTCCCCCAGCCAGTCAAAGTGTTGATTCCCTGTAACAGTAACACAATATATTTAGGTATAATCAACGCTACCCAGAGGGCGCCACTATATACAGATGGATTCAACATACTGCGAAACACAAGTGTTTGAGAACAACCAACTTTTGTGTCTGAACATCAAAATAGGTTGTTGGTTTGTTTGTTTCCCAAAACAAACTATTGCATAACCATTGTTAACATTATATAAATGTTTAACGTCCGTATGACTTGATGAAATAAAACTTCAGTTACTGAAGCCACTGTTTGAATAATTACACATGCAGGCATTAAATAGGTAATTATGTCCTTCATTTGATATCAGATGTAGATGTAAAGTTGTAAGGGCATCAACGAATAACATCGGAAGTCTATCTTGCTTTAAATGACTTTTCCGGATTTGCAAAGAACTGTGCGTTTCCGGACATGTGGAATCCCCACATCTGTAAAGTTCCCAAATCTATTAATTATCCTGACCTATGGTTCTGTCAGAACTTTCGGGTAACCGAATCTACGACCGTGCGAGTTCCCTCGACCGTTAGAGTTCCTCGATTACCGTGTGTGTTCCCCGACTACCGTGCGAGTTTCCCGATCTCGTAAGTTTCCTCGACCGTTAGAGTTCCTCGATTACCGTGTGTGTTCCCCGACTACCGTGTGGCGTTCCACGACTGACTCTGTGGGTTACCACGACCCTGTGAGTCTACAAACCCCTGTTTATTCCCAGTAAGATACTTACGAAGGTGTCTTTAGGATGTAACAGTTCTATCATAACGAAGACGTTTTCCCGTCGGCTGGTCAGCTGTTCTTTAAACTCCGGACTGTCTCGTGGGGAAGGCTTCATCGACTGGAGTTTATCCACTGTCGGAAACATCTAAGAAAATACAAACAAATGAAAGCTTGAAGGTAGAACTATGAACATGATGTGACTGATATCTGTCAGTGTTTCAAATAAAAATGACAGGGTGAATCACTTTTTTCACACGTGAAAAATATTTTCAGCATATGATTTATTTCTGAAACTAATTCATCATACCGAACTTTAATATTCCATCTTTAACAGTTTTCTATTAACAAATTAGGCATGCGCTTACGTGTATAATCACACAAGTATATCATATGTTCACAACTAACATGTTAACGAATTATAGTCGTGTTACAATGCAGGGATCTAACCGAATAATAGTAGATAATACACAAGTGTAGGTACCATAACTTACAACGTTATAATATACATACATATATATATATATGTAACATTCATTTTGCTTTAACGTGAAATATATTTACTTATATATGTGAACAAATTAAACAGTTAAACAGTGTAGCTTGATGCAAATCAACTGTTCTCTCGTAGAACAACATAGTAGTATAATACTGTGGATTAGCATAACAGTAGACTGGGAATGATGGCATACTTACTTTAAAAAATGATTAGCATACTTATAGAGCATTAGTGACCATTGTAGCAACAGATACGAAATATCTAATGGACGTCATATAACAAACATCAATTGTCATTTTCATAACAACCAGTATATTAGTTGATGGAGCATTTCGTTTTGTAAATACATATTAAGATATCAACGACTATCACAACGGTAAGTAAAGGAATTCACACGTAAATGAAAGGTGACACCAAGACACGGTACTAACGTGGAGCAATAACACAGCGTTATCAATACTGTGACGGATAAGAAAAATAAGGGATTCATCATTTAAATAAATGTATAGGCAATTTATTTTTAGTGAATATCGTTGCCGATAAGAATTGGAAATCGGGGCTAATTGTTCGTTCTCATAGCCACAGTTTTGATATTCTACATATTTTGTTACAGAAAATAAACAAATGTGTGCAAAAACTAAAAAAAAAAAAAAAATACATACAAAATGTGCTGACAATTTGCCAAGAGTGATTTTGGCATATTTGTCCATTGGACTTTGAGATATTTCCGGGGAATTCTCGGGCTTGGTGGACTTGTATGGGGGTATCCTTAAATCAAAGCTTTTGACACTGGAAAACCCGCTAGGTACGCGACTTTCTCCTTCCTCCTCTTCCTCCTCACGTAACGTCACCATGTGACCTGTGGTGTTGGTACTGGTGAGGCGAGGGAGAGTCAATCTGACCCTCTCTGGGTCTGGAGTTGGTACATCCAGCCTATCCAGCCTAGCCTTTTCTTTGACTCGTTCCCCAATAATTTTCTGTAGATTCAGTTAAAGTGCTAAATGATAATATCAACTAAAATCAAAATAAAGGAACGTAGGAAAAAACAAATAAAATAAAATAAATAAAACGAGGTGAATGAAAATGGATTAATCATCTAATGCAGAATGTTTTAAATTCTGAAATTTGTAAAACATGCGATTCCTTTTCAAACTACTCTATACGGTCTAATGTTCGCTGTTATCGCTATACACGTTTATAGGACGAACACTTAACAAGCAAAATTTAACTGAAAACCAATTATATTGTATAATTTACGTTACTGCTCATCAATAAAAATATTGCTATATTAGAAATATTCACACAAATTTGAGATTTTGTCTATAAAATTGTTTAGAATGGCACGTTCAAATATTAAAACGTTTGATGTCCTAAGCACGCTGCCTTTACCATATATATATTTTGATTTATGAAATCACAACATGAAGAATATCAAGAATGAAAAATACTTGGAATGTAAAAACCTCGTAAATTTAGATTATCGATCAAAAGACAGACTCATGAATATGAATCACGATATCTTAACAACAATTCAGAACGTTTCACAAAAAGGATTTTTTTCCATTGAGTTTACAAAATAAGGTTTATCAAATGAAGAAAATATCAAAGGATCAATCTTAGATTTTTAAAATATTGCAACATTTATCACGTTAAGATACAAAACTGTTCCTAAATATATTCTATACATTCTTGTTTCTTTTATCAAAGTTATCAGCATTAACAAGTAAGCATAATAATGGTGCATTCTACAAAGCAAACAAATGAAAAGCTAACATAATCTTCTATCAACAATCAAAACAAGGACAAAATTTCTACGATCTACAGCTAAAATAAATATCATATTTGACAAATACTGCCATACGAACCTTTTTGAGCTGATCGTAATATCTAGACATATCATCATATACTTCTGGTGACATCACAAACTCCCTTCTCTTCTTCGTTTGACCCGTATTTACTCTTGGAGCTAGGGTAAATAGTGATTCGATCAAATGATTTTCACATAAAAAACACAACTGTGAAGCAATTGTGACGAATAACTGCCAAATTATTAATCAACGAAAATAAACAACAATAAAACTACATTGTTTACTCATGTTCATTAAAGTATACTAAAACAGCGATAATATATACCACGTAACTAGTACTAGAGAAGCATGGAATATCATACTTAAATATCTTTCCTATAAATATGCAGTGTTGTTAATTGGTGAACGCAGAACAATTTTACCACTGGAGGATGAAATGATCATACGTAATTACAGAGCTGGAAACAACTAATTAGTTACTTACAAGGCGTATTACCCAACTCGGGCAATATGACGTCACACATGGGGTCCAGTTTTCTTTGAACTTGACCAGCTTTCTTAGCCTTAGTCGATCTGAGCTTTTTAAGAACTTCACATGAGCCCTGGAATGTACAAGTGTTAATGTCATAATGTCGATAGGTTATTCGCGTTGTCTGTAGAAATTCTCGTTCACCGTGGAGAGTTTGCTGAGTAATGTTAACAAATCCGTACACGTTTTGAATATTTTGTAGTAAAGAGTTAAGTTTAAATACTTACAGACTTGATGAAATACAACCATTCACTGGCTTTACCGTCTTCAGTTATCAGAGTCCCTCTTCTGCAACAATTTAACAAAAATATTTGGGTTATAAAATCTTCATTCCTGCTCAAAAATATACAGTTCTCCAGCAACTTATAATTCACATCAAAACATTAAAAATCCAGGCAATCTTATATAAATTAGGATATGTCAATTTGAAATTTATTGTTGCAGTTTGCCTTGCTTTTCATATATTCTGGATGAAATAATTGCTGTTTACTGAGAAACACTTACTTGAAAAAATGCAGTAGACATGACCCTGGTTCGTTCTCTAGCTTCTCAATCGGCCATGTCTGCATCAATGGCACTTGTCTTGGTAAATGAGAAATGTTAAGTGGCATTAGGATTTGAAATTTTATTTAACAATTACATATCGAGACAACAGATTTTCGTTATTCTTACATATGGTAAATACTGATGTGATAGTTGTATATCTGCCTGCAATTCTGAAATTTCATGAGTAGAATAAATGCCTGACGTATAACCAAGAGACAACGCATTAAGGCGTGTACGGTATAAAGTGTCTATGAAACGTCGCAGTAATTCCACTAGTTTTCATTTATCAAACGACAACAGATCTGCCATAGTCAACCCGTTTTATTTATAAATACCGAAGGAACTGAACGTGTTCGGCTTCCTCGTCTGGGTTTTCTGCCTTCATAAATATTCTGTTAAAATCTTCTTTGCCAATCACGAGAAGTTCCATTGGTGAAGCGCTCTCTACAGTAGCTGTCCGTAATGTGTTGAAAATCAGGCCGATTTCCTATTCAGAAATATGAAATAATCAGCATTCGGAAGTATTTTTTTTAAAAAAATCATATAACATACATGGTCATTTGGACAAAAATATTTCAGATAACAACAAATATGATAAACACTTACAAAATTCTCATTATCATTTTTTACCGTTAATTGTAATACGAATCGATACGTCAAAGGGAAACTGGCGGACTTTGTTTTGACATGAGACCGTTCTCGGTTATGAATAAAAGACATTTCTGCATATCTTCAATTAAATAGATCAATCAATTAATTACAAGTAAGAAAGCCTTATATAGAAAAGTCAATTATATATTTTCGAAAATCAGGATTCAGGGAGTCATCGATTAATTTGAAAGATTGAAAAGAATACAGGAAGTATTTTAACGAAGACAGATAGATAACGGTTTCTGTATAACTGGAATTAGTTGTTACTGAATTTTGGTACATTTAAGAATTATTGTCAGGGATGTCCTTGGAAGAGAAATATCATCGATAATGAAATTGTGTAACCGAAAGTTAGGGGAAACAAAATGTATGATTTAATTATGTGTAGTCGACGACAGTTTGATTGCTATATAGTAACGGCTGTACAATAATTACAGACATGCTACCAAACAAAATAATAAAAACTCATAAGAAACTAGAATGATGAACAAAAGCGCGTGGAGTAAAACATAAGGAAAGCTCTACAAAATTAAAACAGACTACGATATCTTCATCTGAAATACAATCAGAGCAAGGGCTTACGTTAACTAACACAAGAAACCTAATCAAACCATGTATTAACACCAGCAATAGACTAAATGAAAAAGGAACTGAGTAAAACAAGTTGTTTATTAAATATAGATACGTTACCCCGTCCTCCCAAGAGAACTGCAATAGGGACATAATAACAGAGGAGTGAAAAGCATGCACGTGAAAATCAAGAGTACAGGTGCAAACACATTCCGTGTTATAAATGGATTCCACACCAACCCGTCTGCATATGTGTACAATAAGTATCCGGGGGTTGCCCAGTTTGCTTTTCTAGGGAGTTACTGCCCCTGATACTTGTACACAAATAGGCAAATGAGGATCAAACTCTGTGCCAAGTCCCTGTGGGCACTATCATCACATGCTAATCAGTGTATGGAAATTAAAAGTGTTGCAATTGTCTCGAATAAACATAACATATGGCACGGTTTCGTGTAATTAATTATCGCTAAAATTAAAGATGATATGTCTAAATGATACAAAATATTTTAAATGATGGACATTAACCTAATATTAATGTACACGTTAGTCTTTGATACATTTCAAGTGACGCATGTGTGTGAAAACTAATATATATATATATGACTGACGTGCGTAATATACATGTTGTATAATATTGCGTCACTAAGGTCTGTTAATATGCGTTATTTTAACATAACATACCCCAAAACTCATCCCTTTTGTCAGCCTCGCCATGGTGTTAACACGCGTTTCTCTTGTCTTCTCATCATAAATCATTTTTTTCACGTATGCTGCGACATAAAAAAACCCCCAATAAATGCTACATTACCCCAATTACATAGACAAGGACACATGTAAAATGATTTATTTGGTGTCTCCGTGTGTTTTATTATTGGCAAGAGACAATTAGAAGACATGATTATTTTACACATTATCTGGACGAAGGTGTTTAACTTAAATCATTTACGCCAGTTGTAGAAATAATTTTTTCATTTGTAAATAAAAAAGAAAATGATTGGTAATTTCTTTTATTCATGAAGTATCTAGCTATTACATATTGATAGCACCATAACGAAAGGGTCGTTTAGATTTTGAAAAGTGGGTCATGCTGGTAATGGAGTGAGAAATGAATGATATATATAATTTATTGCGTCATCCCTTTCATAAGCAATACGAGGAATATTGCTTGGTGTTATTCCATCATGAGATCTAAATAATACTCACCAACACCTGACAGAATAAAGTAGAAAGATTCAGCCTTGTGGCCTTGTCTGACAATGGCTTTTTTCGGACCTATCCTGTAAAAACATATAATGTTGTTAGTCCGAAGGTTCAAGAATTGAAATACCTGTCGTAATTGTACCCGAGCTTGGTGTGTGTTGTATGTACAATTGGTATCCATATAAGTATTTACATTGCAATCCATGTCTTAATGTCAAGTAATTAGACCATTTGCCACAATGATTATGTCGTGAATATTCTTGCTGTCTACCAGTACAACGCCTAGACATCCTTATATAAGGGGTTGGTGTGGTGGTGTAATGGCAGTCATGAATTTCTTGCTAAAAGAGTTCGAGGCCCGGACAGGGCACGAGTCAAAAATTATCTTCCTTAGTTACAATGTCCAATAAATGAATATATCTATATTTGTGTCTGAAATGAAGGATCAAAAAGGGGGTTGCCATTAACATTAATTGAGTATGTGAAGTAATTCTGTCACAAAAAAGGTAAATTGTTGGACAATGTAATAGATAGAGTTAATATTAGAGAATACCCGAGTTAATGAATGCACAAAGCCACGATGTATAATTAATGGATCTTGAAAACAACGAAACAGAAAAGTAATGATGCAGTAGAAAGACCATTTACGTACGTTTGGTACCACGCCACCTTGCACAGCTTTTCCTGTGTGTGTAGTGGATATTCGGACAGTGATCGCAGTGCCTGAAGACCGTGCATCACCTGTAAATATTGGAGTTGATAAAAAAAATGAAGCGATTGATCTTGACATCACCTGTTTAGACTGCTTTTCGTTTGCTTTCATTGCTTTCAAAGTTTTGATGAAGATACTTGTCGAAATATCACAAATATCTCTTATCAAGATAACGAGACTTTCAAGCCAACAAAAACCACCACAAAAGTGTGTCATATCTGTTATCACATCCCCATGTTACAAATGCACATTCAATCAAATGGTCCTATCTAGTAAATCAAATTAATGCACGAACTGCTAAATGATATTGTACAACACCTGTTAACTTTATATAATACATTGCTTTGCAAGAAAGTTTTTTCATTCTTATGATTATTCATTGTGACAATCTTCGTAATTCATGTAAGATTTAGTCGTTATGATACTCATAGAATTTCAATTTGCGAAAGTTTCATCATTGACCAAAGGGACACACTCGTCCCTGTATGAGATATACCTTATCGGAGTTTGAAAAAAATATTAAACATCTTTACTCGATTTTTAAACCAATCAAAGACATTTTTTATTTCACCAAACCTCTGACGAGTTTTTAAGGAATCGTATGAAATTCAGACGAATTGATTACTTTTTCCACATGATCGAACTAGTATACAAATATTGTAATAATTTACATTTTTCAGAGTCTATCTTGAAGCTATATTGCCACCTTTGATCTTTTTATCTTCATTTTATGACATTAGATAGGTAAATAACACACGACATTGATTTATTCGCCGAGCATCATGACATTAAGATATCCGATATTTTCGGGGTATGTTGCTATATTATATAAGGTAGGATGAGGACGAGATACTCACCTGTTGAATCATTTCAGGGCTACGAAAATTCCACCTGGTGGTGAGGGTCTTTCTGTGATCTGCAGTCAAGGAAATCTGCAATAAACATCAACATAGTACACGTGATTGATTTACAGGTAAATCATGTATATAACACTGTCATAACGAACAAAGGGAAAATATTTCAGTGGATTACTGAATAAGTGTTCCGCATATGTAGTCATGTCGAAATGTGGAAAAGAAGTCGATAGTACAGTTATAGGCAGTGCGGATCTTAGTTCGAAAGATTTAAAGAACAGTTCACTTATGGGTTTTTTCTAAATCTACTAATTTTTCTAAATCGATTGTAGAGTATCACGTTACATACAAATACCCATAGTGTGATATGTCATGAAGTAAAAGATAGAGTATAACAGGAATGTTATTTCTATAGTGTGATAAAGGTCTGAGAATGGCCCTGAACTCTAGCGAGACCTTTGTCGATAATCATTTCGAAAAGGCGAAGTATCTCGTAATTTCAATTCAATAGAATCTAGTATGGTAGTCCTATGTCTCATGAGAAGAAAGTGAAAGGTGAAGTGTATCATGGTCATATAAATGATTTCCGGTAACCTACTAAGAAACAATGTAACACACTGACATCTACTGTAATTAAAATTGATTAAGTCTTTGGAGTTCCGAGACTGTATCATTTATTCTCAGTATAATAGTATCAAACAGTGCTACCGTCAATAACCCAATCACGTTGGCGCCGACAGCAGCTTGTTTAAGATATTGAATTTCCACGCCGACATTAATGTATACCAAAGAATTCTGCAAGGAACTATCTCTAGCGCCTTTCTTAAAATGGTTTAACTGCCAATACTTTGTCTTCCGTTGTTATACATTATTGATTACCATACATACTATTTGAACGGAAACGCTATAAGCTATAGAAGGTTGTGCAAGTGGATATGATATCCCTTCTCCATATCCAACAGTAATTTCTTAATTGGGAATTCAATTCATTCAGACACTTATTTTACCACCGATAGTAAAAGCATCATACCGTTTCTACTTATAAACTTATGAAATTAAAATGGAAAGGTCAAATGAAAAGTTAAAGTAAAAAAAAACCCTACCTCCCTTTTCGCTTTAAACATATTCTTGTCAAATGAGAGTCCACTGTCCAGCATGGATTGTGACACAGTAGATGCTTCAACTTCATTAGCTATGTCCACAAATGACTTCAGTTCTTTCTCCAACCGGTTTTGGTCACTGTGGATAAAACATGACGATAATGTATCATTTGATACCTTTGACAGATTACTATGAAAACTTGTACAAGTGTTACGATGATTACCTAAATCAGTCAGCGTGGTTGATGATGATGGTTAATGGTGGATGAGGAGGATAAGGAATATGATGTCAGATTATATGGATGATGATGATGTATTGTTATGTTCATGTGCTGAATTTAGAAAACAAAGAAATGGTTAAGTCCATGATGTCTTGTACATGATTTTTTCCAGAGTTGTGAATTTTGAATTTTAACTTTGACCGATGTCTACGAAACTAAAGTATGGACTTTTGTTCCGGTACTATTGTGTGAAAGTGGAGTAAATTTTGATTTGGGGTTCCTTAGATATATGTATATGTACATGTTTATTTTATTTTATTTGTTACAGACGGACTGACGGAAACATTGACAAAAGTTATTACAATATCATATCTACCTTACTAACTGGAGGCTTAGCAAAACTTTGATGACAGCAATACATATATAAACAACAAGCAGAAAACGAGGGTGAAACCGTTGTAGGATTAGTTCGATCTATAAATAGACACATCTTATTTACTGCTAGTGTCACATTTAAAGATGATGTACGTAAGTCATTCGTATTTGGGAAGAGATACTTTTCTCAAAGAAAGACGATCGCGATGTTAAGCTTTGAGAGACCCTTTTCGTAAAAAGTTAGTAACAACATTATTTACAGTAATCATCCACGCGTGTTTAACTGACCATGACATGTATTACACTAATTCAACATTCAACGAAAATCATGTACTCTAGAGTAAATACAGTTATTGTTTTCCTAATCCAAAGCAAATCCGCACACTTTATATCTACATATGTTAACCGACAAGTATGAGGACAATACTGCGTAAACCCACAGCTGTACACGGTAATTGTCGACATCATAAGCCTACTGGTAACAACGTTTACTGTTTATCTTAAACACCAGTATTATGATATTAGTGTTAAGGTCAGGATATGAGCACACATACTATATAGTCTTATTGGAGAAAATGGATTTTATTACACTAAATATCTGTAGATATGAATTTTTCATTAAACATTCGCTTAGTATGTGTCTACATCAAATGTTCGTTTGGAATTTGATACTCGGAGTAATAAATATATTGATAATTGTTTTATGACATCTATTATAGGCTATAATAAATAAATTAATAATTGTTTAATGACATTTAATATAGAACAATAATAAATAAATTAATAGTCGTTTTGTAGTATCTATTATAGACTATAATAAATATATTAATAATTGTTTAATGACATTTAATATAGAACTATAATGTCAACAAAAATGCAATACAAGTATATTAGAACGGTCATATGAACAAGAATCAGCCAGGAAATTTGAAGCCAAATAATTGATCAGCTTTTATTTGAACACCACTTGCATTTCATTTTATTATAACTACACGATCCACGATCTTTAAACATCACCCTAAAACATGTCACCGAAGTTGTATTTGTTTAAATATAATAAAAGGTGTCAAATATCCATATATCTTCAGTTAAAGAAAGTCAAATACGTCATAATCCCTCCACAATATAGGCTAACCCACTCCTGTCTCAACACTTGGTAGGCTATATCAACAACCAACACCAGGTCGGGGCCTAATTGGTTTCATCAACAACTAGTTTAAGTTTAAAGTAGTGTTCATGGCTAACATGAGGTATTAATGGACTAATACCCAAACTGTTGATGGTTATGTTTCTTTTACCATATACATTCAGATTGTGTTTATTAAAGTGTCACGTATTGATATATACAAACATCTATATATCTTTCTTGGCACAAAATAAAAAAGAACTGAAACTGGGTTTTGTGAGAACTAACAAGTGATTTCGTCCTCGGAGACAATAATGCTTAATGGCGCAAACATATTGTTATTCAACGTATATTAAATCTCTTGAAAACAGGCTAAAAACTACAACTTTATATCAGAACACGCATACTTTCAAGCAACGTTAGAGTCATAACACAAGTACCGGTGACATGGACACATTTTTCAGAGATTACATATGTAGCATTACACCTGTAGTTTGTCCGATAAACACCATGGATATCAAGTTATCATTGCTATGTTGTAAACAAACACTTTATTTACTTTTTTAAGTGTATATCGTTTCTAGTTAGGCTTGTTGATATTATGGGAAGCAAACACTCCGAAAATATCCAAAGAGTAAACCTAAACAACACTATGTTTTTACCTGAAATTAATAAAGCCTTTTCAAGAGTTGATGTTCCACAAATCATTTTGGGGCCCAAAGATCACTGATGAGTGCAAGAAGGTGAAAAAGAGGACCGGAGCGGTCTTATTCATTACCATATTTATAATGTTACTAAATTCCTATTCAAAAGTGACGTTTTTGTAACTGTGTCGTTCAGTGCGAACCCTTACGTCTGGTGAATACAGAATCAGAAAGATTGTATGACTTGTTGTCCTATTTTCTCTGTGATCTGTTACAATGTGCTTATTACTGGGCTTTGACAGGTCATCGAACAGAATTGTTACTTTGTATACTTACTCCATGATTAGGTCAATCCACTTGAGAACGATCATGATCATCCGGGTACACTTGCGGAAGAACCCCATAGCCTTAATAAAGGGTTTAAAAAATAAAGCAGTGTCTATTGTATTACACCATCATATCACATGCAATGAATTAACAGTTTTATTTTGATGACGAAAATAAAGCCCCAACCCACATAGACATTATAAAAGAGAAACTGTGATATTAAATATTCGACAACAAAGCCTGGGGGTGTTAAATACTATCGATGTATCAACTCGTGTAGTTGGAAGCGGTTTACGGTTATCCCTGTCGATATTCTACTTCCTGATCAATATTTCAAACGCAAATTTTACCGTGTAAAATCTGACATACATATATCTAATATCGGCCTATTTAATGACATTTAGTACAGACCCTATATTTACATATGAAATACAATGTTACTCACCTCGCCTGGCTTTGAAAATTTAGGCTGACGAAATTCTTCTTCGTCAAAGTCGTCAATCTTATCATCTGTAGTTTTAGAAGATGAATTGATTAATTTCATTGACCTAAATCTCCTCTCAATTGACTCCATTTTTTGTCTCAAAGCAGCTATCCGTGCAAATCTTCCCTCCGGAAGGTCCATCTTTTTTTCTATTTTATTTCGCATTTTTTCCACAGCTTTCTGTTTGGTGAATAATGCCATAGCTACGTCACTGAATTCGTGAGATTTATTGGCTTTAAACTCATAAACAGACGCAGACGCCAGCTGCCAAAAACCTGATTGAGAAACACTCTTCTTCCTTGCTGCTGAAAGAGACGCCCTAATATCATCCAATGAGCCTTTTTCAAAGAGGAATGGATCCTTGTCCTTTAGAAGTATTGAACTCATATGGTTCCACATAGAAGGTCTTGAGGGTAGTTCAAAAGGCACTGTGTGGCTGCGTTCTTTCATTGACAACTCCGCATGCCTGCGTTTCACATTATCTTCATGAAACTTTTTGAAGTCAATATTCCCTAACGAAAAGTCTGTTATAGTATTGGAGCGAGAAATCTTCCTATATGGTTTAGGTAATCTCGGAGTATAATGAAGAGAATGTATGCTATTTCGTTGAAGTTTCCTCTCGAATTTCGGGGTCGTGGCATCTTCTTTCGAGGTGACAATTTCAGCGCTTTTATCTACATCTTCTGAATAATCCACGTCGCGAACTTTGCTGTCTTTCAGTTCATTGTAGTGTGACAAAGGCGCGTTTGGAAAAGAAACCGTATGTCGTCTATTGGGCCGAGACCGCTGTTGACTTTTACTCTCACGTGACCGTAACCCAGACCGTTCACTAGAAGCCCACCTTGTGTTCACGACAGTCTTGTTCGGTTCGCGGTACACTTTTTGTGGAATTTCAAAATCCTCCTCTTTCTCAAATCCCGGAGATATAACACGTACATTCAATTTGATCGACTCTCTTTTATTATTAGGTTTCTTTAACACTGGTTTGATCCATTTCTTCTCTCGATGTTCGGTTACTCGTCCTTTGCCTTCCCCAATGTCTTCATCGAGAACTATATGTGAAGGACTTCCGTCGTATTCTTCAGCGGGTATATCGGGGGGACTTTCGGCGTATTCCTCGACGGGTTTTTCAGGGAGACTATCGATGTACTCGTCTACGGGTTTCTCGGGTGGACTGTTGGCGCGTTCATCAGCTTGTATCTCGGACTGTTTCTCTGTCTGTATATATGGACGATTTTCAGCTTGTTCCTCGACAGGTGCCTCAGATGGACTTTCAGCGTTTTCTGTTATCGATTCCTCGTCGCTGGCCTCTGTGGGAACGTCTGTGTATTTGCCGGTGTGTTCCTCAGGGCGCTCCTCATCCGGGAGACCCTCCATTGTTATCCAGTATTAAATTAGCCACTATACCAATAACCTATGGGGCGAAAATTACATATTAGGTTAGACGCAACAAAGTCTTTCATCAAATATCAGAATAGGTTGCCGTCACGCCGATTTGGTATTTAAATTGGACAATAACGTCAGCTTGAAATGACAAATCTAATCATATTCACATCTTGTTTTTCTATAATCTGAACCTAGGGTTGTGTACGTAAACTTTTGTGTGTGGGTATTACCTAATTAGAATAGCACGAGTGTCTTAACAAAAACACTAGGTACTACTTACACTTGTATATATGGAATGTCTTTATTCTCGCCTCTTTGTCACCATTGATATCCGTATATATATATAATCACTGTGATTTAATTTAATTCGTACCTATATAGAAATACATCCAGACCCTATTATTAGCTGTTTACATGAGGAAAACGATCAAACCTATTTCCCCATCCCTCCGACCGTTTATGTTTAATTTTAGTGTGTGGTGATTGCTGTTTGTCATTAGAGATCAGTACAAATAACTGCACTTATAAATTGCTCGTTTAATCGATAAACATATAGGCGATTATATCTTATGTGTATATGTGCACGTCACCCGGGCGTTAGCAAATATAGGTATACAATCCATATATTAATGTAAATACATCTGTTCGTCGTTCTATTATAAACTGATGTCGCCGTACTTTCTACCCAAGTACGTTGGAAGTGACACACAGTGCAGGCACCTGTCTGGAATTTGCTTAATGGGAACTGTTAAGTTCTTGAATTACAAATTAATCAGAAATATTATATCATTAAAATATCAATTGTATTATGTTTGGCGTATTACAGTGATATTGCTGTACGGCCAACATAAAAAGGCTTTTGATATTGGTCACTATAATTTTGTTTTTTACCGTGAAAGTTGAAATCGTTGTAAGACACGTATTACAAATAATATTTGTATATCATAACATATTTAATGGTAGATAATCAGAATTAATAGTATTTTTTGTAATTAGCAACAGGACGCCACGGAGGTCTTCATGACTAATATTGCTGGTAAACATTTCAAACATTGTCGTGATCCAGATCTGATATACATCTTAAACACACACAGGAAAAAATATATATACTATAAAAATAGTAATATGGCATGTTTAGCGCTATTCTTCGCCATTGTTGATAATGTTGTTGTTTTAATATGATGTATACATGAATCATAAAACCATTCTATAAGACTCATAGAAACAAACACAGATTTTTCTCTGTGAAAGTATAAATGCTTAAAAACTGAAAATATTCTGATCGGGTGACCGTGATTGGCCATGTTTTTCCAGACCTAAGACACCAGTTTTGACCGCATGGTGACTACTCTTTTAAGACAAAAGTCCTGATGTCAAATCACTGGGGTGGAAGGTTGAAGATTTTGTTGTCTATCGGGAAGGTTTTTTTATGTAATAGTCAGAACTTGTCTGTGCACCATTTTGAAGAATCTCTCTTGAATGCATTATGCTCAGAGAACTCTAAAATGGTATCTTATTCCAATAAAAATAAGTCTATAATAATAAGTCTACGCAGGATTTTATCTAACAGATTTTCTGTACTGGATACTAATGATTATACGGAAGACAAACGAGTGAAGAGGATTTTCCGAAAGAAATTCAGAATTAAACACAATAGAGCTGGAGTTGTGTTTCCTCCTCAGTCTCGTTTATGATGCTAGGGGCCGAAATTTTGGAGTCTTGGATGTGGAAGTTTATGAAGTTCCATTACTATTGCTAAGAGCATTAAAGTAAAAGTTTATAGATGTTGGAATTGTAGAAATAAAAGCTCGTGTTTACATCTGAAGGTTCGTTTCAATTACATACGTGTAGGTTTGAGACAAGGG